>NC_073229.2:108522500-108835625 GCF_029281585.2 Gorilla gorilla gorilla
GTTATTATTGAGTTGTTTGTATATTATTGTATATTCTAGCTGTTAGTCCCTTCTCAGATGAATAGTTTGCAGATATTTTCTCCCATTTAACATGTTGTCTCTTCACTCTGTCAACTGTTTCGTTTGATGTTCAGAAGGCTCTTAGTTGCATATAGTTCAATTTATCTATTTTTGTTTTAGTTGTCTGTGCTTTTGATGTCTTAGCCATAAAATATTTGTTTAAACCAATGTCTGGAAATGTTTTCACTATGTTTTCTACTAATAATTTTATAGTTTCAGGTCTTACATGTAAGTCTTTAGTCCATCTTGAGTTGATTTTTGTATACAGTGAGAGGTAGAGGTCCAGTTTCATTCTTCTGCCTATGGATACCCAGTTTTCCCAGCACCATTTATTGAAGATGGTGTCCTTTCCCCAGTGTATGTTCTTGCCATCTTGTCAAAAATTAGTTGGCTGTAAATATGTAGATTCATTTCTGGATTCTCTATTCTGTTCCATTGGTCTATGTGTCTACTTTTATACCAATAGCATGCTGGTTTGGTTACTTTACTCTTATAATATATTTTGAAGTTAGGAAGTGTGAAGCCTCCAGCTTTGTTTTTTCTGCTCAGGATTGCTTTGGCTATTCTGGCTTTTTTTGTTTGTTTGTTTCCATATGAATTTTAGGATTTTTTTTCTATTTCTGTGAAAAATGGCAGTGGTGTTTGATAGTGAGCACATTGAGCCTATATATTGCTTTGGGTTATATGGCCATTTAAATGATATTAATTCTTTTGATCCAGGAGTATGGGATGTTTTTGTCCTCTTTAACTTCTTTCATCAGTGTTTTGTAGTCTTCCTTGTAGAGATATTTCACCTCCTTAAATTTATTCCTAGGTATTTTTTTTGTAGCTGCTGTAAATGGATTGCCTTCTTGATTTCTTCTGGCTATTTGATTATTGGTATATCAAAACACTACTGATTTTTGTATATTGATTTTGCGTCTTCCAACTTTACTGAATTTGCTTATCAGATCTAAGAGATTTTTGGTGGAGGGAGTTTTTTGGTTTTTCCAAATACATCAGTGATAGACTAGATAAAGAAAACATGCTACATAAACACCACAGAATACTATGCAGCCATTAAATGAACAAGATCATGTCCTTTGCAGGGACATAGATTGAGCTGGAGTCCATTCTCCTTAGTAAACTAACGCAGGAACAGAAAAGCAAATACCACATATTCTCACTTATAAGTGGGAGCTGAATAATGAGAACACATGGACACATGGGCGATGGGAAACAACACACACCAGGGCCTATCGGAGGGCTGGGGGTGGGAGGAGAAAAAGCATCATAGCTAATAAATGCTGGGTTTAATACCTGGGTGATGGGATGATCTTTTGACCAAACCACCATGGCACACATTTACCTATGTAACAAACTTGCACATCCTGCATGTGTACCCCAGAACTTAAAATAAAAGTTGGAAAAAAGAGATTATGTCATCTACAAAGAGGGACAATTTGAATTCCTCTTTTCCAATTTGGATCCCTTTTATTTTTTTCTCTTGCTTGATTGCATTGGCAATAATATGCAGTACTATGTTGAATAGGAGTAGTGAAAGTGGGTATCCTTGTCTTGTCTCAATTCTTAGAGGAAAGGCTCTCAATTTTTAACCCATTCAGTATAATCTTAGCTGTGAATTTGTCATATACGTCCTTTATTATTTTGAGATGTAATCCCTCTATACCTAGTTTGTTGAGAGTTTTTCTCATGAAAGGATGTCCGATTATATCAAATATTTTTTCTGTATCTATTGAGATGATTATATGGTTTTTGTCCTTCATCCTGTTGATGTGATATATAATGTTTACTGATTTCTGTATGTTAAAACATTCTTGCATCCCTGATATAAATTCCATTTGATCATGGTGTATTATCTTTTTGATGTGCCGTTGAACTCGGTTTGCTAGTATTTTGCTGAGGATTCTTGTGTTTATGTTCAGCAGGGATATTGGCCTGTAGTTTGTGTGTGTGTGTGTGTGTGTGTGTGTGTGTGTGTGTGTGTGTGTGTGTGTGTTCTTGTCTGGTTTTGGTATCAGATTAATGCTGGTGCCATACAATGAGTTAGGGAGAATTCTCTCCCTTCAATTGTTTTGAATAGATAGAGGAGCATAGATATTAGTTCTTTTTATGTTTGGTAAAATTTGGCAGTGAATCTATTCAGTCTTGGGCTTTTCCTTTTTGGGAGACTTTTTATTATTGAGTTAATATTGCTACTCATTATTAGTCTATTCAAGTTTTTAATTTCTTCCTGATTCAGTGTTGGTAGGTTTTATGTTTTCTGGAATTTATTCATTTCCTCTAGGTTTTCCAGTTTGTTATCATATAGTTGTTCATAATAGTCTCTGATAATCTTTTGTATTTCTGTGGTATCAGTTGTAATGTCTCCTTCTTCGTTTCTGATTTTGTTTATTTGGGTTTCCTTCTTTTCATGGTTAGTCTAGCTGGTGGTTTATTGATTTTGGTTATATTTTTGAAGAACCAACTTTTTGTTTTGTTGATTCTTTTCATTTTTAAGCTCTATTTCATTTTCTTCTGCCTTAATCTTTATTATTTCTCTTCTGCTACTTTTGGGTTTGATTTATTCTTGCTTTTCTAGTTCTTTGAGGCACATTGTTAGATTGCTTATTTGAGACTTTCCTATTTTTTGATCTAGGTGTTTATTGCTGTAAACTACCCTCTTAATACTGCTTTTGCTGTATCCCACAGGTTTTGGTATGTTGTGTATCCATTTTCATGTGTTTCAAGATATTGTTTGATTTATATCTTGATTTCTTTATTGACCTAATGGTTGTTCTGGAGCATGTCATTTAATTTTTATGTATTTGTATGCTTTCCAAAGTTCCTTTCATATTTATTTCAAGTTTTATTCCATTGTGGTCTGAGAAGATACTTGATATGATTTTGATTTTTAAAAATTTGTTGAGTTTTTTTGTTGTCTAACATATGTTTTTTTCTGGAGAATGTTTCATGTGCTGATAAGAAGAATGTGTATTCTGCAGTTGTTGCATAAAATATTCTGTAAATGTGTGTTAGGTCCATTTTGTCTAAAGTCCAGTGGGTGTTAAAACTCCCCTGCTATTATTGTATTAAAGTCTATCTCTCTGTTTATATCTAGTAATATTTGCCTTATGAATCTGGTTTCTCTATGTTGGATGCATATATATTTAGAATTGGTATATCCTTCTCCCTGGATCAATCCCTTTATTGTTATGTAATGACCTTCTTTGTCTTTTTTAAAAACTGTTTTTGACTTAAAATCTCTTTTATATGATATCAGCATAGCTATTCCTGCTTGCTTTTGGTTTTAATTTGCATGAAATATCTGTTTCCATCTCTTCAGTTTCAGTCTATATGTGTTTCTATAGGTAAAATGTGTTTCTTATAGGCCACATACAGTTGGATCTTTCTTATTTTTTATTTTTGACAGGGCCTCACTTTGTCACTCAGGCTGGAGTGCCGTGGCAAAATTATGGCTCACTGCAGCCTTGACTTTCTATGCTCAAACAATCCTCCCACCTCAGCCTCCCAAGCAGTTGGGACTACAGGCACATGCCACCATGCCTGGCTAATATTTAATATTTAATTTTTTTGTAGAGATAGGGACTCACTGTGTTGCCCATGTTGGTCTTAAACTCCTGGGCTCAAGAAATCCTCTCACCTTGGCCTCGCAAAACATTGAGACTACAGGCATGAGCCACTGCAACCAGCCATTTTTTAAAAAAACTCTATTCGGCCAGTCTGTATATTTTGAGTGGAGAATTTAATTCATTTACATTCAAAGTTATTATTGATATGTGAGGTTTTGTTCCTGTCGTCAAATTGTTAATTATTTTCTGATTGTTTCCTATCTTCTTTGATCCTTTCTTTTTCTCTTACATTTGTCATCATGGTTTGGTGGTTTTCTGTAGTGATGATTTGAATCCTTTCTCTTCCTCATTTGTGTGCTTGCCTTACTAGCGTATTTTGTAATTTTGTGTGTTTTCATGATGGTAAATATCATCCTTTTGCTTCCTGGTTTAGTACTCCTTTGAGAATTTCTTGTAGGGCTGGTTCAGTGGTAATAAATTTTCTCAGCTTCTGTTTGTATGGGAAATACTTTATTTCTCCTTCATTTATGAAGGATAATGATGCTGGATATAGTATCTTTGACTGGCAGTTTTCTTCTTTCATCACTTTAAATGTATCATCCCATTCTCTCCTAGCCTGTAAGGTTTCTGCTGAGAAATCCGTTGTTCATTTAATGAAGATTCCTTAATAGGTGACTACACACTTTTCTCTTGCTGTTTTTAGAATTCTTTCTTTGTCATTGACTTTAGATATCTTGACTAAAATGTGCTGTGAAGAAGAGCTTTTTTATTGTATCTATTTGGGGATTGCTAGGCTCCTTGTATATGGCTGTCCTAATCTCTTGCTGGACTTGGAAGCTTTCATGTACTATTTTGTCAAATAAGTTTTCTAAACCATTTATTCTCTCTTCACCCTCTAGTACCCTGATAATTTGAATATTTGGTCACTTTATGGTGTTCTGTATGTCAGGAAGGCTTTACTCATTCTTTTAATTTTTTTTTCCTTTTTTTTCTTACTGGGTTATTTAAAATGATGTGATTCAAGTTCTCAGATTCTTTCTTCTTCTTGATTTAGTCTATTGTTGAAGCTTGTATTTCATTCAATAAATTATTCAGTTCCAGAATTTCTGGGGTCTTTTTAATGATATCTGTCTCTTTGGTAAATTTTTTAATTTCTTTTTCAGAATTTTCCTGTATCTCACTGAGCTTCTTTTGAATCAATAATCTGAATTCTTTTTTCAGGATCTTATGACTTTCTTTTTTACTGTGATCTGTTGCTGGAGAATTATTGTGTTCTTTTGGAGGCATCGTATTTCCTTGCTTTTTCATGTTTCCTGTGTCCTTATATTGATATTTGTGCATCTAGTGTAATAGTCATTTCTTCTACTTTTCTACTTTGTGAATTTGTTTATATATGGGAAGATGTTTTCCTGAAGATGATTCATCTATAGTGCTGGTGGGGTAGGGCACTTTGGCTGTAATTCTTGCTGTGTGCAGTAGTGTAATCTCTGCATCATTTCTTCAGCTGTAAACAGCACCAGTGGTATCTGATGTTTTTCAGTGTCTCAGGGTGCAGTTATTAGTGGAGGCTGTGGTGAAGTTTTGCTGGGTACTGGAATGCCATGTAGGCCAGTCTTTTGGTTCCAGTGGTGGTAGTGGCAGGATGAGCATGCCTGTTTTGGGGCCCTAGGGTGGTGTACACTGGTACTGGTATTAGCAGGTCCAGGCAGGCTAATTCTTGGGCCTTCAGGTGGCATACTCAGATGCCAGCAGTGGCGGCAGTGGGCTGGGCAGGTGGGTGGGTTCTCAGGTCCCTGGGCAGCTGGTGTGACATGGGCACTGGCAGGGGCAAGATGACCCTCTGTGTCCTGAAAGTTGTGTGTGCTTGTGTAGGCATTGGCTACAGTGGGCTAGATGGTTCAGTCTCCAAGCCAGCAGGTGGCACATGCAAGTAGGTGCCAGCTGAGGATGTGGTGACCCAGTGGATAGTCCTAACTTCAGGGCCCTGTGGGGGAGTGTTAAGGTACCAATAATGGTGGACTAGGTTGGGAAAATCCCTGGCATCCAAACTGTGTGCTCTGGCTTGGGGTGGCAGTGGAGGGTTGGGGACTTGCACAGCTAGGCCAGGTGGTCTTATCTTCAGGCCTTCCGATGAAGTGTGTGGGTGCCAGCCATAATAGGGAAAAGTGGGGTAATCCCCAGCCCATCTGAATAATGCTCAACTCGAGGGTGGCAGTGGCTGCAATCCTGCCCTGTTATTAGGGAGGGCAGGCTGATGGGTGGGGAACATACACACCACTGGTGACTCAGCTCTGGTAGTGTTCATGCTTCAGTCCCTGCTTTAGTAACCCTGCCTCAGTCATGCCTTAGCCACAGCTGCAGTGGCCTGTGGTCGCTCATGGAACCCTGGAGGCATCAGTCTGTGCTTTTCTCTTTTTTTTCCTCCTTGATTTCTTTTAATTTCTGGAAACACTGAATTGTTGGATGTTAGGAATATTATAAGGCTTAAGAATATGGTTTAATATTTCACAGTTGTAAACGCGTGTGTGTGTGTGCACATGTGTGCATGCATACACATGTGTGGGATCAGCAATATAATTTGCAGGGCCCAGTGCAAAATGAAAGTACAAGTCTCCGTGTTCAAAAATTATTTAGAATTTCAAAATGGCAACAGCGGAGCATTAGACTAAGTTCTGAGCGCGAAGCCATGTGCATAAGTTGCATGTCTGTGAAACTGGCCTTGTTTGTATGTTTTTTTTTAATTCAACAGTTTTGGGGGAACAGGTGGTTTTTGGTTACATGGATAAGTTCTTTAGTCATGATTTCTGAGATTTTGGTGCATCTGTCACCCGAGCCATGTACACTGTACCCAATATATAGTCTTTTATCCCTTATCCCCCTCACCGTTCTTCCCCCTGAATCCCCAAAGTCGATTATATCATTCTTACGCCTTTGCATCCTTATAGTTTAGCTCCCATTTATGATATTTTCTGCCTGGACCTGCTAATACCAGTACCAGTGTACACCACTCTAGGGCCCCAAGACAGAGATGCTCAGCCTGCCATTGACACCAGTGGGACCAAAAGACTGGCCTGCATGGCATTCCAGTCCCCAGCAAAACTTCACCACGGCCTCCACTAATATATGATATTTGATTTTCCATTCCTGAGTTACTTCACCTAGAATAATGGCCTCCAACTCCATCCAAGTTGCTGCAAAGGCCATTGTTTTCTTCCATTTTATGTCTGAGTAGTATTCCATGGTGTATATGGATATTTCTTTATCCACTCGGTTGATGGGCATTTAGGTTGGTTCCATACATTTGCAATTACGAATTGTGCTCCTATAAACATGTATGTGCATGTGTCTTTTTTACATAATGACTTCTTTTCCTTTGGGCAGATACCCAGTAGTGGAATTGCTGGATCAGATGATAGTTCTACTTTTAATTCTTTAAGGAATCTCCGTACTGTTTTCTATAGTGGTTTTACTAGTTTACATTCCCACTAGTCGTGTAAAAGTGTTCCCTTTTCAACATATCCATGCCAACATCTACTATTTTTTTATTTTTAACTATGGCCATTCTTGCAAGAGTAAGGTGGTATCTCATTGTGGTTTTAATTTGCATTTCTCTGATAATTAGTGATGGTGAGCATTTTTTCCTATGTTTGTTGGTTGTTTATATATCTTTTTTTTGTGGATTATCTATTCATGTCCTTTGTTCAGTTTTTGATGGGATTGTTTGTTTTTTTTTTCTTGCTGATCTGGTTGAGTTCCTTGTAGATTCTGGATATTATTTCTTTGTTAGATGCATAGTTTGCAAATATTTTCTCCCACTCTATGGTTTGTCTGTTTACTCTGCTAATTATCTTTTCTGCTGCACAGAAGTCTTTTAGTTTAATTACATCCCATTTATCTATTTTGCTTTTGTTGCATTTGCTTTTGGGTTCTTAGTTGTTCTTCTTTTTTCCTCAGCCTTTGTGCTGCTGGACTCCAGGACAGTGTGCAGTCTGTTATGCGTAGGCCTCTAAAATGGCTTCTTGCTGTAGCTGCTTAGGTTTCAGGGAATGTGTGGGACCTAGCATGGGCTCCCTCCCTCTAACTGTGCCATCACACAATATCCTGGCAGCTCCATATGTTAATTTCAGGGCTCAAAGATGGTTGAGGGGCTCTCTCATAGCTAGGATTGTGGAAGTCCACAGTAGAAATGGGGACTGTTGAGGGGCTCTCACTTACCCTTTTGGTAGTTCTGTTTTTAATTTTTAAGGAACCTCCCTACCGTTTTCCATAATGGAAAATGGTACCAATTTATATTTCTACTAGCAGTGTACAACGGTTCACATTATTCTACATCTTTTCCAACACTTGCTATCTCGTGTTTTTAAATAATAGCCATCCTAACAAGTGTGAGGTGATATCTCATTGTGGTTTTGATTTGCATTTTTGTGATGATTAGTGGTGTTGAGCACCTTTTCATATACCTATTGGGCATTTATATGTGCTCTTTTGAGAAATTTCTATTCAGGTATATTGCTTATATTTAAACTGGGTTATATGTTTTCTTGCTATTGAGTTGTATATGTTCTTTACGTATTTTGGATATTAACCCCTTGTCAGATGTATTGTTTGTGAATATTTCCTCCCATTCTCTAAGTTGTCTTTTCATTTTATTGGTTGTTTTCTTTGTTATGTGGAAGATTTTTAGTTGATATAATCCCCTTGTTGGTGTCTGTTTTCATTGTCTGTGCTTTGGGGATCATATCCAAAAGAATTATTGCCAAGAGTAATGTCAAGAAACTTTTTCTCTATGTTTCCTTCTAGAAGTTTTACAGTTTCAGGTCTTACATTTATTCAGTTTTTCAATTCATTTTGAGGTAATTTTTGTGTATAGTGTAAGATAAGGATCCAAATTCATTTATTTGCCTGAAGATATCCAATTTTCCTAGCACCATTTATTGAAGACCCTATCATTTCCCTGTTGTGTATTCTTGATTTCTGTTTCAAAGATTATCAGCCACATATGTGTGAGTTTATTTTTGGGCTATCTCTTCTATTCCATTGGCCTATGTGAATGTTTTTATGCCAGTACCATACTGTTTTGATTACTATAGCTTTGTAGTGAACTTTGAAACCAGGTAGTGTGATGCCTCCAGCTTTGTTTTGTTTTTGTTTTTTTTTAATTGAAGATTGCTTTGGCCATTTGGGGTCTTTTGTGGTCCCATACAAATTGTAGTGGCTTTTTTCTATTCTGTGAGGAGTGAAATTGGAATTTTGATAAGAATTGCATTGAAACCTGTAGATAACTTTGGATAGTATGAACATTTTAACAATATTAACTTTTTCAATCCATGAACATGGGATGTCTTTTCATTTATTTCTATCTTCTTCAATTTCTTTTATCAATGTCTCATTGTTTAGTATACATATATTTCACCTCCTTGGTTAAATTTATTCCTAAGTATTTTATTCTTTTTGATGATAAATGAGATTTTTTTCTTAATGTCTCTTTTTCAGGTAGTTTGTTGTTAGTGTACAGAAACACAACTAATTTTACGTATTTGTTTAGTATCCTACAACTTTACTAAATTAGTTTATTAATTCTAACAATTTTGATAGAATCTTTAGGATTTTTACATATGAGATCATGTCATCCGAAAACAGAGATAATTTGACTTCTTTCTTTCCAATTTGGATCCTTTTATTCCTTTAGCTTCTCTAATTGTTCTGGCTATGACTTGAATATTGCAGTTAATAGAAGTGGCAAGGATGGACATCCTTGTCTTTTTCCTGATCTTAGAGAAAAGCTTTCAGCTTTTCACTAGCAAGTATGATGTTCATTGTGGGTTTGTCCTATATTGCCTTTATTATGTTGAGGTACTTTTCTTTTGTGCTTAAGTGGTTGACAAGTGTCTTTTTTTAATTATAAAAAGATATTGTATTTTGTCAAATGCTTTCTCTGCATCTATTGAGATAATAATGTGATTTTAATCTTTCATTATATTAATGTGATGTATCATGTTTATTGATTTGTATATGTTGAACCACTTTTTCATCTCAAGGATAAGTCCCACTTAATCACGTTGAATGGTTCTTTTAATGTGCTGTTGAATTGGGTTCGCTAGGATTTTGTTGAAGTTTTTTGCATCCATACACATCAGAGATATTGGCCTGATTTCATGTTCTTGTCTAACTTTGGTATGAGGGTAATGCTGGCCTCATAAAATGAGTTTAGAAGCACTCCCTCCTCAAGACTAAGCAAAAAGAAGAAATTTGGAGGCATCACATTACCTGACATCAAACTATACTATAAGGCCATTGTCACCAAAACAGCATTGTAGTGGTATAAAAATATGCAAATAGACCAAAATGAAACAATAGAGAACCCAGAAATAAAGCCAAATACATACAGCCAACTGATGTTTGACAAAGCAAATCAAAACATAAGGTAGGGAAAGAATGCCCTATTCAACAAATGGTGCTGGGATAATTGGAAAGCCAGGATCCAGTAGAAGAATGAAACTGAATCCTCATCTCTCACCTCATGCAAAAATCAACTGAGTATGGATTAATGACTTAAATATAAGACCTGAAACCATACAATTTCTAGAAGATAACATCAGAAAAACCCTTCTAGACACTGGCTTCGGCAAAGACTTCATGTCCAAGAACCCAAAAGCAAATGCAGCAAAAACAAAAATAAATAGATGGGACTTAATTAAACTAAAAAGTTTCTGCACAGCAAAAAAAAAATCATCAGTAGAGTAAACAGACCACCCACAGAGTGAGAGAAAATCTTCACAATCTATACATCTGCCAAAGGACTAATATCCAGAATCTACAAGGAACTTAAACAAATCAGCAAGAATAAAACAAACAAACCCATCAAAAAGTGGTCTAAGGACATGAACAGACAGTTCACAAAAGAAGATATACAAATGGCCAACAGGCATATGAAAAAATGCTCAACATTGCTAATGATCAGGGAAATGCAAATCAAACTACAATGTGATACCATCTTCTGCAAGAATAGCCATAATCAAAAACTAAAAAAATAGATGTTGATGTGGATATCGTGAAAAGGGAACACCTTTACACTGCTGGTGGGAATGTAAACTAGTACAGCCACTATAGAAAACAGTGTAGAGATTCCTTAAATAACTAAAAATAGAACTACCATTTTATCCAGCAATCCCACTACCGGGTATCTACCCAGAGGAAAATAAGTCATTATACAAAAAAGATAATTGCATGCACATGTTTATAGCTGCACAATTCATAACTGCAAAAATATGGAACCAGTGAAAATGCCCATCAATCATTGAGTGGATAAAGTAATTGTGGCATATATATATATACCATGGAATACTATTCAGCCATAAAAAGGAATAAAATAATGGCATTTACAGCAACTTGGGTGGAATTGGAGACTGTTATTCTAAGTGAAGTAACTCAGGAATGGAAAACCAAACATCGTATGTTCTTACTCTTAATTGGGAGCTAAGCTATGAGGATGCAAAGGCATAAGGATAATACAATGAACTTTGGGGACTTGGGGAGAAAGAATGGGAGGTGGGTTAGGGATGAAAGACTACAAATTGGGTACAGTGTATACTCTTTGGGTGATGGGTGCACCAAAACCTCACAAATCACTGCTAAAGAACTTACTCATGTAATCAAACAACAACTGTTCCCCAAAAACCTATGGAAATAAAAATTTTAAAAAAGAAAAAAGTGTTCCCTCCTCTTCAATTTTTTGAGAGCTTGAGAAGGACAAGCATTCATTCTTCTCAACATGTTCAGAAGAATTCATCCATGAAGCTACCTTGCCTTGGGCTTTTCTTTGTTGGGAGGTTTTGATTACTGCTTCAATCTCCTTACTCATTATTGTTTTGTTCAGATTTTCTGTTTATTCATGATTCAGTCTTGGTAGGTTGTGTATTTCTAGAAATTTATCCATTTCTTCTAGGTTATCCAATGTGCTGGTCTATAATTATTCATGGTAGTCTCTTACGATGCTTGGTATTTCTGTGGCATTAATTGTAAGGTTTCCTCCTTCTTTTATAATTTTATTTATTTGAACTCTTTTTCTGTTGGTTAATTGAGCTAAAGGTTTGTCGATTTTTTTTTAAGACAGATCCTCACTCTGTTGCCCAGGCTGGAGTGCAGTGGTGCCACCTCAGCTCATGGCAACCTCTGCCTCCTGGGTTCAAGCAATTCTCTAGCCTCAGCCTCCTGAGAATCTGGGATTACAGGCACCTGCTACCAAGTCTGGCTAATTTTTGTACTTTTAGTAGAGACGGAGATTCACCATGTTGACCAGGCTGGTCTTGAACTCCTGACCTCAAGTGATCCACCTGCCCCAGCTTCCCAAAGTGCTGGGATTACAGGTGTGAGCCACTGTGCCAGGCCAGGTTTGTCAAATTTTATCTTTTCAAAAAGCCAACTCTTAGTTTTGTTGATCTTTTCTATTGTTTTTCTAGTCTCTATATTATTTATATTTGCTGTGATCTTTATTATTTTCTTCTTTCTACTAATCTTGGGCTTAGTTTTTTCTTCTTTTTCTAGTTCCTTGAAGTGCAGCATTCGATTGTTTGAGGTCTTTCTGTTTTCTTAATGTACACATTTATTACTATGAATTTTCCTTTAGAACTGCTTTTGCTGCATTCCATAAGTTTTGATATTACAATTATCTTTTGAGAAGACTCAGCTTTGAGAAGACTCCCTCTGTGATCAATACATTTTCCTCCAATTTCTTAAGAGTGTGGTCTCTTATATAAAATCTTTTTACAACTCACTTCAATCAGTTAAATATTATTTAAAATTAATTTTATTTTAAAACTGCATGGCAGACAATTTCAAATTATGTTTAAGTTTTTCCATCAACTCTGGCCTACACCAACTGTATAGGCTTTGCTCACATATGCCAATGTTAATGTTGTTTTCACCTCCATTTCATCTGTTTTCTCCCTCCCACTTTTAACAGCTAATGTGTGGATAACATTATCATATCAACTCTTTAGGAGTCCATGGTGAAATCACTTTAAATCTACATTGGTTTTCTGTTTAAATATTAACTTAAACATATGAAGTGACGACAGCAATGTCATGAAATTGATTTGGATTACTATTAAGAAAGTAATTGGATTGATTTTTCAAAACTTGACTTGCTATTCATCAAGTGTTTCTGTATAAAAAGTCAGATAAAAATGGAACCAACCTGAAAAATGGCACAGGATTTTGTTCAGCCTTATAACTATGACCAAAGCCACCCTGTAAATGCTTGCCTTATCATTTCTTTCCATCTTTCTCCATCCATTAGCCTCTTACTTAATATTGAAGACTCAACTCTAACCCTAATTCCTTTGTAAAGTCTTCCCTCACTACCTCAACTGCTAGTGCTCTGGTACCTCCTCTGATCTTCTAGTTTAATTATTCTTTGAAAAATAGTTATTGATCATATATTTATTGAAAGTTGTATTTGTTATAAAGCAGTGAAAAAACAAACCAACAGTTCTTTAAGCATATAGTAAACCGAGCTAAGTTACATGAGGAAAAAGTAGAAGATAATGTGGGAAAGGATAATGGGGGCCATTCTAGAGGGGGGGATCCGTGGAAGGTCTCCTTGAGACAATGATTTTTAGTTCATGTCCTGATTGTTGGAGAGGATGAATTAGGAGGGGAAGAAGGCAGTAGGTTCTAGTTATAGGGAGCAGTGTGGCTCCTAGTGTCCTGAAACTTGTAAGAATTTAAAGCATTTCAGGAACAGAGAAAAGCCCAATGTATTTGGAGTTAGGCAAGTGAGGGAGAGAGCATAGAGAGATGAGGTTGAGGGGAAGAGTGGGGATGGATTATGTAGGGCTAAATAGAATGTATTAAAAATGGTGAACTTTTCTTGACATCAATGGGAGGCCTTTAACATCAAGCAGGGCTGTGGCAGAGTATATTTGGATTTTATGAAAGACCTCTTTGACTCTTGTGAGAAGGATAGACTGCAGGAGGCAAGGGAAGATGAAAGAAAGCCAGTTAGGAAGTTTCTGCACCTATTAAAGGTAAGAGATGATGGTGGCTGGTACTAGCGAGATAGTAATGGAGATAAAGACGTGAACATATTTGAGATGTAACTGATTATCTGTATCATTCATTTGGCACTTACGGCATATTGCTCTGAAATTTAAAAAATTATGTGTCTTTTCCTCACTTCTACCTCTCCTTCCTGAAGATAGGGACTATACCTTTTATTTCTCATGGTGACTTGAACAGAGTGGACACCATATGAAGACTGGTGAGTTGATTTAAAAATGTAATAGAGAAGCAGACTTTATATTTCTGTTATTACCACCGCCTGGCTTCTTTTAAACCTAAGCTTGATTTCTTTTAGGATCCTATAGTCTTCACTTTCTCGTGGCCCCATCCCCATCCTCGCTTGTACTTCCTTATCCTGGCAGCACTTAAAAATATGACTTTGAAGTGAAATCAAGTTAAACATGGTAGCAGATAAAGATATTAATAAATTTTTGTTAGTCTCTCCGTCTGTATGTTGTAAAAATATATTTATTGAAACTCTCTATGCATAAAAAATGCCTTCTTTTTAAGGAATTCTAGAAAACCCTAAAGAGACTACCACATCAGAAGTAGAGCACAGACCATTATTCACTTGTTTCATTTTCTCTGTGGCAGGTGAAGGTGCAAATTATGCCACAGAAGTTATTCCAGCAAGAGCACCTGCTGGGACAGGGCTTCTAGAATGAGCAACATTTGTTTGGTGTAATCTTAGGAGCACCAAAATCTACTCCTCTCCTAGGTTTCTCTTGTTCAGCTTGCCAGGCTGTGTGGCCTCTGGAGTCCTCCAGTCAGCCCTCCTTTGGGTTAGTGCCTGAGCATGTTATTAGACACAAGCACTCCCCAATATCCCAAGGTTTTCTGCAGTCAGTGTGGCCTTGTAAAACTCCCTGTGTCTCTATGCTGTGATAGATGAAGTCCACGGTACTTTTAAATGCAGACTTTTTAGGATTGTATTTTATTAGTATCTTACCATGTATTAATCTAGTGAAGTGACTTCAGATATCCAAGGAGATTTCTGAAGGAAAGCTCTAGTGCATGGGGCATTGCCTGGAGCACTGCATGGAGCACAGCTGCCTCCCCCTCACCACTGTCCATCAGAGCCATAGACCTCACAGGATTTTTAGGGAACAAACTCCTGCTTTGCCTGACAAGTCAGATGATTTTCAGCATCAAGAAGATTTTTAGTCATGACCACAGAAATATTCAGGTGTAATAAAGCCCCTAAAAGGGACAGGAATTTCTAAATATAGGCATATGCTGGAAAAAAGGTGGAATAGTTCTTATTCCAAGGCCCCAACCTGAAATAAACGAACAAATAAAAGTTAGGGAAGGACAACTGGACTCTGTTATTCTTGCAGCAGGAAGAACTCTGGGTAGGCATGGTTTTTATGATTCTTCTCTTAATCCCTGGCACCTAGCACAGTGTGGCATACCATAAGCACACTGTCAGTGTTTATTGAATGAATGGAAGACACATTCCAGTGCCAGCAGGGTGGGAGTTCCTTAATGTGCACATACCGCCTGCCTTGAGTGGGTAAGGAACAGTCCCAGCTAGGCTTTAAATGTAACACCTTCTTAAGGTGGCTTGGTAAGGCATGCAGAGTGAAGGTGCAGAGGGAGGGAATGTCACCCATAGTTTCCCAAAGGCTATTCCAGCCTTTATTTGACCCCAGGAATAATGCTTACATAGGATGGCGTGCTGATTCAAGCTTGTGGGAAAATCACCCTTTTCAGTGAGAGTTGTCAGAAACAAGACTCCAAAGCAGAAGAAAATGGAATCTGCTGTTTTTCTTCTTGTGAGTGTCTGGCTGTCTGGAAAAATCTCAAAGCCTTGACTTTGAGGATTAGCTCTGCCCAGGTGCAGCCTAGTTTTTTTATCCCCATTAAAATCCACCAAGGGGACTTGTAACGTGCCGCAGAAATAATAGAGATGTAAGGTGGAATTTACACATCTGGAGAGCTTTTAATGAATGAGGAAATAGGGATGGTTACCTGGCAACCCTGAGTAAGTGCAAATTAATCCATTTTTATTTGCTGTCAGGAGGGCAGTCCAAGGCTTCCACTTTGTTGGGTCAGAATGAAAGCTGATGATGCTCTAGTGGAGTTTTGGGATTTTGCTTAATTTTAATTTCACCCTCATCTCTATGCTTGGTACTTATCCTGCTGGCACAAATTTGAAATGGGTTGCCTCCACTATAGGCCTTTATTTGGAGCAGTTATTCTAACTCATGAATCCTTATAAAATGTTGGTGAGGCACGCCAGTCAAGTTCTGTTTCTCAGTTTGAAGCCTGTGAAGATCAAGGAGTTCAGTGTTAAGTTACTCTTCTGGTGTTGGCCAGAATAAAGGCAGAATTGTCAGACGGGTCAGTTTGTTTATGGCTCCCTTTAATTGTGCCCTGTCTACACAGGCTGTGATAGTCTCATGGTATCTTGACTTCAACCTGAAGATAATTTATACTAAGGTATTAACAATACCGTGATACTGTTTTAATTCAATAAAAATTAATTTTTGTTAAATTTCATTGCATTTTTTTGTTACGAGTTTTTGTTACAAAAAATGCAATGGATAAAGATGATAGTTCCTTTTGGTTTGTAAGGAAGAGATGATAGTTACAGGCAGAGCTAACATCTCTGTGCCTAATACATTAATTTTTATTAAGAAGAAATATTGTTAATACCTTTATTTATGTTATTGTAGCTTAATTAAGATTTTATAGGTAGTATTGGTGACCACAGCTAATTCTGGGGGTTGTCATATTTTGTTTAGAGTTGCCATATTACATGCTATAGTGCAAAGTATATTAACTTGGGTAGCAGAAGCTGTGTTCCTATTCCTTAGCCATTCTGAGTGTCAGTGTAAAATGACAGTTATTCTTGATAAGCACAAAATTCCTACCCATGTTTAAATTCTATGACTTCATGACTGTGTTTAAACCGAGATTAGGGAATGATTATATCTTAAAACTAAGAGAATTAAGTACATGCATGTGTACTCTGATAGAGTCTTATTTGTTCAAATGTTCTCTTTTTGGTACTTAAAAAAAATTCCACTGGTGTTGTCTATTTATTGGAGACAGCCTGGGGGTCCTTAACCCCTGACTTGATTCTTTTTTTTTTTTTTTAACTCAAAACACTGCTTGGCTTTGGATTTGACTTTTTTGATTCCAGCAGCCACCTGATCAGTCCTGCCTGTTTGCACCACACCCCCCACCTCCTTCAAAAGCTCGAGAATCCGGCCCATATACTGGGACAAGCCATGTCGGAGAGCAACACTTTCCAATATGGACCTGAATATACTTTTCCTTGCTAGAGATTTTTCCCATCAGAATAATGAAGCATTTAACATAGTTTTTCTAATTCCTCTATTGTTATCATGGTTTAAAAACAAGAATGCTTGTTTCCAGATGTCTCATTTGACAGTACCCAGGAACACATGGGAATATTTTGTAGTGGCTGACAGAGTGGGTTGGAGAAAATAAAAAACAGATGGACACAGATTAACCCTATCTGTTCCTGGTCTAGGCTTCTCTCTGGATTCTAGTCATGGGATTTTTTTTTCTACCAGTTTCATCTCATAAGGGCAATCACAAGCTTGGCAATGAATCAGAGGAAAACACTGAGTACTGGTTCAAGCACCCCGTGTGCAAATTCATGTTACATTATATACTGCCTGGTGTTGGGCAGTATTTTGTATCAGTTGATGTCTAGATGCAAAGAGGGAGATTTGGCCTGAATAAAACACTCTTTGACCAGCCACTCCTGCTGTTCAATAATTATAGGGACAGTTAGTACTCAAAGACCCTCTGAGTAAATTAACATTGCTTCCTATTAGCCATAATTTGAACCTTGAATATGTATGTGGTCTTCTTTTATGCTGAACATAATAACTTTTTCTACATAAGATCTAAAGATAAAGTGGACTTCTTGGCCCCATTTCTTTGAGTCCATTATCATGATCTCAGCCTTCTGGATCTTTTTTACTCTGATTATGAGAAGAGGTATGAGAAGTGAACAGAAACAGATATCTTCCTCAGAGGGATGAGCCTTGCCATCCCTTCCTTGAAAGTCACAGGTTCAGCACATTTTTGAGAAAAGGAGGCCTCTACTTCCAACTAGGAGATGGTTCAATTCTGTCTCCCATCACCAGTCTCATAGGCATGTCTTAGGTCCTACATACAGAACCTATGATAGGGATTATTGTCAAGCAATTGATTGATGGAGTACTCTCCAAAGAAGAGAAGTGAGAGAAGCAGGGTAGGGCAGTAAAGAATGCTAACCAAGGAAGTTGCCTGTCCTGGAAACTAGTTTCAGTCTGGCTGCATGAGGAAGCCTTGGGGCACAACGTACACCACAGAGATGTTCTTGACTTGAGGCAAGAGGGCTGATCTGGTCTTTTGTACCCTAAGATCAAGTCAGTCTTTGGCCACGGGCTGCCCCTAAGAAGGAATAGGGTAATCTCCTAGTCCTGTTTGGTCAAGGGCAATTACCTGGAGAAGAGGGCAACTGTGTACCTTTTGCAGCCAAAACCCACAGCAGCCAGGGCATGGACACACTAACCTAGGCAAGGTGATCTTGCGAGGCACCAAAAGAACCCACTATGGGTGGGAAGAGAGAGAAATAAGTCATGCCAAAGTTATTATAATGCAAGGGGGAAATAATTTATTCACTTCTTTTACTCAAAGCTCTACTCTTTACAATGGAATGTTCTTGACATGTATCAGAGCTTCTTCTTCTTGACAATAGAGCTGGTGGGAAGGAGAATCTTGAGCTATCCCCAGGGATTAGAGAATGTATTTAATTTGGATCCAAAAGCTTCTGCATAGGATTCCTCTGGCAATAGAGAATAACAATATGCTTGATAGCTGCCCAGTTAGTTTTTAACATGGAGAACAGTGATGTCTTTGGGATTTTCTCTACTTTCATTTAGTTATATCACTTTTGTATGTTTGTACATCTTGGAAGATTGCTTCCATTCTTCATAGCTGGGATCCAATAAAAACTTCCTAAAAAGAGGCACTAGGTTCGTGTACTTATTTTATTACTTCTGGGTCTCTATTTCATAGATTGTCATTCTATCATTTTGGTAATAGTTGGAAAATTGTAGATTCTTGGAACTTAAATATTAGTTTATACAATTTCTTAACTTCAAAAATGAGATTCTAGAGCCCAAAAGTTAAATAACTTGTTCAGGTTATAGAACAAATTTGTCCTAGAGGGAGAGAAACTGAGCAGAAACTGGATTTGTGCTATTGATTTTGATTTGCAATGCAAATCATTTGCAATGATTTTGAGTTTTTTTACCCCATTTTTCTTTTCTTATCAGTGATAACTATGAAGTAATCACTTTTTGATAATATTTTTTCACAGTCCTCTTAGTGTGAGGAGAGTTGTCAATACCCTCCTTGTAACAGGGGAACATTCCTCCTCCTCCTTCTTCCTTCTTTCTTTTACTTAAGAATAAATTATAATCCAGTTGTTTAGATTGAAGGAAAATGATTACACCATGGTTGCCATGGTGTAGTGCCTAGCACAAATGTCTGGCATGTGGTAGAACCTCAATAAACATTGTTGAATGAATGATTGAATAATGAATAACTTTATCTGAGGTCATTTAACTAGTTCCCTATAGTGCTGGGATTCAAAATCCAAGTCTGTTCAACTTCAACATCATAAACTTATTATTAAATTATATTGTCTGACAACCTTATGATAAATTTTTAGGGCTTATGTTTCAAAGTAGGAAATTAATTTTATATTCAATAAGACAATAATCAGATACTATGTTTATTACCTGAGTGACAAAATAATCTCTATAGCAAATCCTCAGGACATGCAATTTACCTGTGTAACAAACCTGCACATGTACCCTGGAACCTAAAATAAAAGTTAAAAAAAAAAGAGACAGTAACATACCTTTTTACTCAGCTTAAATAACAAGTTCATTGTCATGAGTGTGGCTACCATGTATGATTGTTCATATTGATTGGCCCACATTCTAGCCTAGAGAGAATATAATACCTGCATCAATGATGCATTTTAAAAACCTATTTATTAAGTACCTTTTACAAGCAATAATTTGTGCTAAATTCTTCAGAAACTAAATAATCTAAAACATGAGCTACCCCTTATTTCAAAGAATTTATAAATATAGTTGCAGAAAAATACATCCATATCTAAAGGCTAACAATATAATCAGGTATTTTTATGTAGCAAAACCAAATGGTATGAATTGAAGAACAGTAAGACTGACTTTTCACTTCTATTCCCAACAACATGGCAGAAGAGATAATCCAAAAGATCCTACTCAAAGAAACAAAAAAATTCTGATGAAAGTATCAAAAATCGTCTTTTAAAATATATTATTGAGTTGGTACAAAAGAGAGGAATGGTCAGAGCCTTAAAATTAAGAGAAAGCAGAAACCCTGGGTGTCAAATTAAAAAAAGGAAAGAAAGGAAGGAAGGAAGGAAGGAAAATAGAAAGAAAGAAAGAAAGAAAAAAGAAAGAGAAAGAAAGAAAGAAGAAAGAAAGAAGGAAGGAAGGAAAGAAAGAAAGAAAGAGAAAGAAAGAAAACCTCAACACCAGCTCTTATCCTAAGGGTTTGTGCTGAATTCTGGCAATTCAGAGTTTCAACCTTGATAGTGGCATTAAGGTTAATACTCTATGAAAGCATCTATATACTTGGGATTTATACTGAGCTCATGTGAACAGCTGTCTATAGAGTCAAGGACTTATAAAAAGTAGGAAAAAAGTAGATTTTAAAGTACTGTGCACAGTCTGACTGAAATGTCCTTTATAAAACACATACTATATATGAGAACTATGCCAAGGTATTCCTGTCTGCATAGTGAGGTTTTGAGTTATTTTTATTTTCTCTTTATATTATTGTAAATTTTCCCAGGTTTCTGTAATAAAATACTATTGTTTTTATAATAAAAAATATGCTGAGGACTTCCTACATTTGTACTTGGGATGTAGAAAACTGGAAAAAGCATAGGTCCTGCACTCATACACCAAAAAACAACAAATAAACTAGACAAATTGCAAATTCACAATTTTTCTTGATCCATCAGAGAACTGAGCACACAGAGACTTCAAGGAGAAATGAGACATGAACCCTTGTTTATTTGGGGATTTGGGGCAGACACAGCTGATCACTAGTAAGAAGAACCTAGCTAAAGTTACTAAATTAGTATGGCAAAATGTGGGCTAGATTATACAAACCTTTTGGGAGGATAATATAAGGGGAATTTTTATCTACTTACAGGCAATTCACAACAGAGCTCACCAGGTACTCTCAGAAAAGATTGGCAAGAGTCCTGAGAAAGTGTCCCTCATGGCACAGGCCTGGGGCAGAAAACAGCAATCTCTGCAGAAAAGACACAAAATCTCATCCAAATCTTTTCTTCTCACTGGGAAAAGAAAGCCTTACATATTATGTGTGTGTGGGAGGAAGTATAGCAACTACTGACATGCTTAAGGAAATAGAATCCATTGCAGTTAAGAGACATGTGAACATAAAACAAAACAAAACAACAGCAAAAAATAAAACTTCCTCCCATAAGGGAGGAGTGAGAATAAAGTTCTGGGCCTAGAACTACAGATAGAAGAGGGACAGGAGTGTGGAGAAGGCCATACTTTCAAGACTCATGAATACAGCCTAAGACTGAGGCTTAATCAAATCAAGAGTGAAGGCTTCCTACCACTAGATTAATAAATGTTGAGTAAAAAATCTCATAAGTGGGAGTTGAACAATGAGAACACCTGGAGACAGGGAGGGGAACATCACACAGCGGGGCCTGTTGGGGGTGGTGTGGGGCTAGGGGAAGGGTAGCATTAGGAGAAATACCTAATATAGATGACGGGTTGATGGGTGCAGCAAACAAACATGGCACATGTATACCTATGTAACAAACTTGCACATTCTGCACATGTATTCCAGAACTTAAAGTATTAAAAAAAAAGTAACAGTAGCATTTGGGTTGATTCCATGTCTTTGGTATTGTGAATAGTGCTGCAATGAACATATGCGTGCACTTATCTTTGTAATAGAATGATTTATATTCCTTGGGTATATATCCAGTAATGGGATTACTGGGTCAAATGGTATTTCTGATTCTTGATATTTGAGGAATCACCACACCGTCTTCCACATGGTTGAACTAATTTATATTCCCACGAACAGCGTAAAAGCATTCTTATTTTTTTGCAACCTTGCCAGCTTTTTTCTTGACTTTTTTCTTGACTTTATGTGGTACACATACACCATAGAATACTACGCAGTCATAAAAAGCAAGATCGTGTCCTTTGCAGAGACATGAATGGAGCTGGAAGCCATTATCCTCAGCAAACTTATGCGGAAAACCAAATACTGCATGTTCTCACTTCCAAGTGGGAGCTAAACACTGAGAACACATGGACACAAGGGACACAGGGAAGGGAACAACACACATTGGGGCCTGTTGGGGAATGGGGTCGGGGGAGGGAGAGCATTAGGACAAATAGCTAATGCATGCTGGGCTTAATACCTAGGCGATGGGTAGATAGGGGCAGCAAACCACGATGGCACACATTTACCTATGTAACAAACCTGCACATCTTGCACAAGTACCCTGGGACTTAAAATACAAATAAAAATTAAAAAAAAAAAAGTAACAGTGGCATACCATTGGAGAGTTACAAAAGCATAGACAGACCCTCACTAAAATGCTATGCAAAGGAATGACTTAAATCTGAGGGTTAAGCAAGTTGAAAAAAATAAAAGCAAACACAAAAGCAGACCGAAACCCTGGTAAACCAGCCTTCACCAAAAGATGAGGTATCATTTAAAGAATTTGAAGCCTCTGACAGGGAAACAATAGCAACAGCAAACTTTAAACCTACCTAATTTCTGAACAGATTGTCACAAATCCCCCAAATTAAAGACCTAGCACAAGAAAAGAGGGCTTCTTTTTAGGCATAAAAAGTATTTACTTCAGTTTCTACTAACCTGCACAGAATGTCTGGTTTTAAACCAAAACTTACAAGACATATGAAAAAGCAAGAAAAAAAAAACACACTGACAAAGCACTTGATAAAACCATAACAAATATGACACCGATGTTGAAACTATCAGTTAATTTAAAATAACTTTAAAATCACTGAATTTAAAGTCCTTACTGTTAAAGGTGGGAAACATGCAAGACCTGGTGGGGAGTTTCAGCAAAGAAATGGAAACTGCAAGAAAGAATCAAATAGAAATACTAGACGTTAAAAAGAAAAAAATAAAAAAGGATCTGAGATGAAGAATGTCTTTGATAGGCTCATTGGCAGACTCAAAACAGTTGAAGGACTCTGCAAACTTGAACATAAGTCAATTGAAATTTCTCAAATTCAAACACAGAGAAGAAAGAGTGAAGAAAATAAAGTAAAACAGAACAGAGCATTCAAGACCTGCGGGACAATATCAAGTAATCTAATATATGTGTCAGTAGAATCCAAGAAGAAGAGGAGGAGGAGGAGGAGGAGGAGAAGAGGAAGAGGAAGAGGAAGGAAGAAGAAGAAGAAGGAAAAACAGAGAGTGAGAAACAGAGCAGAAAAAATATTTGAAGGACTATACTTGAAGAAATAATGGCCAAGTATTTTGCAAAATTAATGACACATGCTATATTTATTTCTTATTTCTGCTGAAACATATTACCAGAAATCTCATTACTTAAAACAACACAAATTTATTATCTTACAGTTCCGGACGTATTTTTGGGGGCCGTCATTCATCCTGCAACACACACCAAAGGATCAAAGGATAGGTGCAAGAAGCTCAGAGAATATCAAGGGGGATCAAAACAACAAAACGAAAAACTTAGGTTCATATCATAGAAGCAGCTGAAACCCAAAGGCAATTAAAAAAAGGTCTTAGAAGTGACTGGGGACAGAGGGTGGTGGGAAATGACACATTCCACATAGAGGATCACATGAGAATTTAAGCAGACTGCTTGTTAAAAACTGTGCAAGCCAGGAAACAAAGGAGTGTCATCTTTAAAGTGCTGAAAGAAAAAGTGTTGTCAGCACAGAAATCTACACTCAGCAAAAATATCTTTCAAGAAGTGAAAGGAGAAACAAAAAGACTTTCTCACACAAAAACTGAGAAAATTCACTGCCAGCAGATTTGCCTACAAGAAAAAAGAAAAGTTAAAGAAATTAATTAGGCAGAAGGACTATGATGTCAGGCAGTAGCTCAAATAAAGAAACAAAAAGTGGAGAAATTGTAATAAATACAAGTAAAATAAATTTCCTTTTTCTTTTACTTGTTCTAGAAGATAACCGTAGAAGCAAACAATAGTAGCTCATATGTAGTAGTAAAACGTGTGAACAAATGTTCACAAAAAAGGGAGGAAGAAATACACGTAAGGTCCTTATACTACATATGAAGTAGTATATTATTTGAAGTAGAATCCTACTAATTGAAAGTGTGCACCAACCCAGAAATAAAATAAAGTAGGTTGGTTTTTAGGAATAGCTATTTAACTTCAACCTCTAATGAATCTCCCTCCACTTCCATCACTTCACCCTGAGTGTCTGGTTCTTTTCCAAGGTTTGATTCACATTTCCTCTTGCTTTATGGCACAGTGATAGGTCTGTTTGCCCAAATTTCAACTGATCATAGACTTGAAAACCAGGCAGATCCTTAAGTGAGATGTTAGGAAGCAATTTCCATTTAGTAAAATAAATGTGACACACTTACAGGAAGAGTTACGGCCTTTGAGAGAGCCAGCCCTGGGCTTTCTGGGACTCCTGTGCGTAAGGGTTTGAGAGCCAACATTCAGTGGGCTGAGGGATTGGTAAGGATTTGAGAGAAGGGAGGCTTTAGGGGGAGTTGGAGGTGGGGCAGAGAGTGAGAATGGTTGGAGACAGGCTTTAACTACTTCTGTCAAAGGTCTGGACTCTTCTGCTGCTTTCTTTGTGGCCACATACTTGGCAACCATTATAAAAAATAACTGAAAATAAGGTGCAACATAGTAAATAAGAATGATTGAAGGAGAATATATGTTAAAATTAGGGCAGATTGTTAGAATGAATGAAAATGGAAGTAAGATAAGATAAAACTAAGAAATAAGGATACAGTTGAATTTTTTAAATATCCTAATAAAAATCCTAATAGAAACTAAAAATTTAACAATAATACTGACATAAACACATATTTGGAATAAAAGATGAAAAGATCAAAACCACTAACATAAACTTAATTTTTTAAAAAAATGCATAAAAATAAAATAAATGGAAGGTTAAGATAAAAATCTAAAACTAGTGAAAAGTAAAAGGTATAAAAGGATCACAGAGTAAGGTTTCAAAAAGATATTAGTAACTGGAAACAGAAAAACATAGTTAAAGGAATTAATGAAAATACTTTTAAACAGAGAGCTTGACTAACAAAGAAAAGGAGACAAGAAATGTGTTACATCGGGAAATATAAAGGATATGTAACCACAGGCACAGAGATAAGTTGCGGACTACTGTGTAAAATTCCGTCCAATTATTAGCTATGTTGTAATCTGTATTATTAACTATTTTGCACTTCTGCATGGCATGCCTTCTGCCTGGAGTATCATTTTTCCTCTTCTGCAATCTCTTTTCCTTGCCCTTATCCTCACCAGATTTCACTTGTCTTTCATATTTGGGCTTAAATGCTGCTTCCTCCTTGTTTTAAATGTTGGTCCCCCACAAGCATCTGAGTTTGCAAATCCCAGATGTGACATTCCCGGTGGTGTTATTGGATAATATTAGAAATCCAAGTCTCTCAAATATGTTAATCATTAGCTCACAGCATGACACATGATCTGCATATATTCCTTACATGAGTGTTACTATTGGAGAGAGTGGTAGCTATTTGCACTGGCCCTATAGTCTAACAACCTTAGTTTGAGTTCCAACTCTACCATTTACTAACTGTCTTGGCACTAAGGTGTTTCCAATTTTATAAATGGGGATCAAATTAATACCTAACTCATTAGGTGGTTCTAGGGATAAAATAAAATGATGCATTTAAAACACCTAGCCCAGTCCTTGAAACAGAGTGAATCTTCAATAGATTAGAGTTATTCTAGGGAGTCTTGAATTATTTTAGGGTTTGGGGAGTGGCCGTAGTTTTAAACTTCTAAGAGGATGCATCATGTTCAAATATTTCTTTTTGATCTGATTTACAAAAGATATAAAATGGGACTTATCTTTCACTATGCCTGCCTATTTGCACCATTCACTGAGCTATCATGATGTAATCCTGGCAAACTACCTGGATTTGCCAAAATGAATGATTCTGAGAGCTTGGTCACATGGTCCTATTGAACTATAAGTTAGCACAAAGCCACTTAAAATCTCGGAGTATTTTTCCTGGTGTCTACAATGCTTCAACTCAATGCTACCTGTTCTGAGTATATTTGGATCAAGTCTGTGTATGGACCACCCTGACCTGAGAGAGTTCTGGGTAGCAGTCTCAGAGAGCGGAACACTTATATGGTTGCCCTAGTTGGTTTTCACCCTTTTTCATACAGTGAAGCAATCATTGACATGCCGAAGGTTTTCTGACACTTGGCTCAATTATTTGATGAAATGTTCAAAACATTGGAGCAATACTCTGCAAAATCTGCTTATTTTACAGACTTAAAATGCATATTCTTCACCATTCAGGGCTGGTAGAAAACTGCAAGTTTCTTAGGCCCTTGAATCTGAACTCTGCTGTTGCATCTAAAGAGGTCTCTTATGGAACTAAGGAGTCTTTAGATGTAACGGTTGTATTTCCAAAAATCAGGAGACAACCTAACTGTAATTTTGCAATATAAAGACCCAGATTCCTCTTCTGTTTTGCCACTGATTAAACACGTCATTTTTATTTCTCAGTAAAATGTACTCCACATGTCAGAAAATGAGGAGAGGTTAGATAACCCCATTAAAATCTTTGGGTTTATCATCTCTTTTACTGAGAAGGTGATCTCTCCTGGGCCCCATTACAAATATTTTACGAACACTTGATTTAGATAATAATAACTACTGCTATCATTTAATCATACAAATGTATACCCATTTCACATGTGAGAAAACTGAGTTTTAGAAAGATAAAACAATTTTTCCAAGGTCATATAGCTAGTAAGTGGCAGAGACAGGGTACCAATAAACATAAGGCTAACTCCAGATCAGCTTTTCTTAAATACCACGTTCATGGCTGCTTATGCAATCTGTATAAATTTGGATTCCAGGCATATTTTGCTACTGAAGAACTTTGCTACTCAACTTGACTTTTTAGATTATCTCTTCCTTGGTGACAAGATATAAATTATGGTATATACAATCAAATGTGCAGTACATATTACACAACTGTATATAATTTTTGAGGAGAACATTTATCAACTTTCACACCAATGTGGCTATACTAGTCCTGGTAACTTAAGTATGACCCAATTATTGGCAGTGGTCTTTCGGAGAGGATTTGAAAAAAGTTCCTGTGCCTTGTCAAAAAACATATTGGTGGAACAAGATCTGAAAAAGCTTGTCATTAAAGTTTCAAGTTAGTTGCAAGGCTAGAAAGAAAACCACTGGAATTCATAAAGTAACAGAGCAGTTGTGTTACGATATTAATGTGTCCCACTGTGACCCTGGGTTTAAGAAGCAGGCTGGGTACGGTGGCTCACGCCTGTAATCCCAACACTTTGGGAGGCTGAGTCGGGTGGATTGCTTGAGGTCAGGAGTTTAAGACCAGACTGGCCAACATGGCAAAACCCCATCTCTACTAGAATACAAAAATTAGCTGGGCGTGGTAGTGCGTGCCTGTAATCCCAGCTACTAGGGAGGCTGAGGCAGGAGAATCACTTGAACCCAGGAGACAGAGGTTGCAGTGAGCTGAGATCCTAGCACTGCACTCCAGCCTGGGTGACAGAGTGAGACTCTGTCTCAAAAAAAAAAAAAAAAAAAAAAGAAGCAGCAGAAGAGTCAATTATATTGAAGACAACCAAGGCCAGACACCAGTTACCAGCTGGGCAGCACAAATGAGAGAATGATGTTGTTAAAAAGGCACTTGGAAAAGTGAATTTGAATTTGAGAGTTGGTTACAATTCCAGCATCAGCTATAGTGAGAAAAACTGATTTGGTCTGAGCATAATTAAACCTCAAACAAATCAGGCTTTGAGTTGTCCTTCCATATTGGGGTGACAATAACTGGGCATGTGGGTTCATGATTGTGGTTCAAACAGCAAGCAATCATTGGAGGTCCAGAAGGAACTTGGATCCAGGCATGAGGCTTAAGGACAGAAAATCAGTCCTAAGGGGACTGAGGTCTCATGGGGCCGGAAGGACTGCCGGACATAGTGGAAACTGAGCTACCAAAAAAGAAGGAACTGGACATGAAACTTGCAACTATGAATCTGGGATATGGGACAAGAGTCTATCACTAGGGGATAATAATTGCATTAACAATAATAATAAAGCAGTGAAGTTTATATAAGCACTTGGTATCTACTGTGCATTATGCACAGTGAACTGTGCTGAGTATGTAGATAATCTCATTTAATCTTCACAGCCAACCTATGGGGATATACTGTCACTATTTCAATTTCATACATGGGGGAACTGAAGCTTAGAGAGGGTTTCATAACTTGAAAATAGATTGATGACTATTTACCTGCAGTCCTGGAGCTGGGGGTGAAGCCCCAGCTGGCTCCACCAGGTGCAGGCTGAAGTGGGGGCTGTGCAGAACCAGTGTGTTTCTGACTCAGGGCTCAGGTCTGGTGCTGGTCTCTCATACAGGATAGGGAGATGCTCCCAATTCTGAGTTTGGAATGAGTGTATGGGTTAGGAGGATTGGCTGAGGGGAACTCAGAGACTCAGCAACCCTGCCCTCTTGTGAATATGAAGGTTTCTATCCTGTGTCAGACCTACCTCACAGCTCCTTAAGTAAAAAAAAAAAAAAAAAAAAAAAAAAGCAGCACACCCCTTAATATACACATATAGATTTGATTAAAACATGGTGTACTTGAATTTGTTTTTGGGCCCAATACACAGAATCTTAAATTTTTAGATGCTATTTAATATCTTTTAAGTTTTCTTATCATTGATAGCCGCTTATACTTATAATGTTTATTTTTAATCAAAACATTTCTGTGGCCAGGAGCGGTGGCTAATACCTGTAATCCCAGCATTTTGGGAGGCCGAGGTGGGCAGATCACCTGAGGTCAGGAGTTCGAGACTAGCCTGGCCAACGTGGTAAAACTCCATCTCTACTAAAAATACAAAAATTAGCTAGGTGTGGTGGCCTGTGCCTGTAATTCCAGTTACTCTGGAGGCTGAGGCAAAAGAATCACTTGAACTTGGGAGGCAGAGATTGCAGTGAGACAACATTGCGGCACTGCACTCCAGCCTGGGTGACAGAAAGAGACTTTGTTCCCCTCCCCTCAATCCTCAAAAAAAAAAAAAAAAAAAAAAAATCTGTGACATAGTGGATAGGCCTAACGACCTTGTTTTAGAAAGAGGAGTTTAGCCATAGGGAAGTGCAATGCCTTATACATGCCTGGATCCCTGAGCTATAAACTGTAACATTAAATTCAAGATAACTCAAACATTGCATGTTTATTTTATTTATTTATTTATTTATTTATTTAGAAACAGGGTCTCCCTCTGTTACCAGGCTGGAGTGCAGTGGCGCAATCTTGGCTCACTGCAACCTCTGCCTCCCAGGTTCAAGCGATTCTCATGTCTCAGCCTCCCAGATAGCTGGAATTACAGGTGCAAAGCACCACACCTGGCTAATTTTTGTATTTTTAGTAGCGATGGGGTTTCGCCATGTTGGCTAGGCTGGTCTTGAACTCCTGACTTCAAGTGACCTGCCCACCTCGGCTTCCCAAAATATTGGGATTACAGGCATGAACTACCATGCCCGGCTGCATATTTATTTTTAATACCTTCTTCCCAACGTCATTATAAAAGTTTAAAAGTGTATTGTTTCTAAATCTTCATTATCTAGAGAAAAATATTTTTCTCTTCCTCTGTTTCTTTCTTTAAAAAATTCCTTCTAGAATAATTCATATTCAAAACAGTGACCTGTTTGACATCTGATTTTGTTTGGAGAGCATTTGCTTTCTAGAGTATGATGTTCTGAAATGTATACACTTAATTATTTAAATAATTAGTGACAAATATGAAACATGGTCAAGTTACCTAGGTAATAAGACAGGGGAAAAATCCAATCAATATAAGCTTCAAGTGTTAAATGGCCATTTCATATAACCTTTGTTACAATCACTGCCATTATATCACCAGCACTTCTTTATAACACCTTAAAAAACTTGCCTGTTTCCAAGAATGGCATTATAAATATGTTTCTTTATTCTACTCTCATTATAACAAGAGGAGGTCAATGGTCTAAAGGGTGGTTTCCTATTATGAGAGGGATAAAAACTAAAATCAATAAATCTTCAGATCATAAATGTTGCTACAGTCTGGCAAGGTTGAGAAAATTATGAGCCGAGCCCCATGATGTCTGGATATTGCAGCTTGTAAATTTCTACATACATATGTATATGGTTATGTATATACTTACTGCTGGGTCCTTCCTAGAATTTGCTCACAAATGGTAGAGTTTTGTTCAGTATTGGTAGAATATACCCAGCATACAAAAATAAAGATGTGACACTAATTTATTTAGAAACATGTTTCTAAGATTATAAAGTCACATTTTTCTCAATTGGCTTCATTACTTTGATCAGAAAACTCAAACAGGAAATTATTTGCTTCCATTGTTCAATAAATTATAAATATTGAGATTAATTGGCAAAATTCTTACCTCTGTTACAAATGTTCACACTGAATAGTGATAATTCTAATAGGCGCACCAAAATAAGAGAGATAATCAGAAACATAAGAAATTGGCTCAGTTAAAGACAATATATAATGAATAATTATGCAGTCCAGCATGAACTTTTAGGCATGTTGTGTAGCAATTAAGGACAAGGACGCCGAAGCCAGATTATCCATGTTCGGTTCTTGCCTCTGCCACTTAAGAGCTATGTGACTTTGGGCAATATTCCTAACCTCTTTGTGCCTCGTTTTCTTCATCTATAAACTGAGGATAAATAAAAGTTCCTACTCAGAGCAAGCTGTTGTGAGAATTAAGTGTGTAAATATATACAAAGAGCTTCTATACATAGTAAGCATTACTGTGCAGGTGCAAACACTTCCACATCCCTTAAATATAACACTTTCTTATTTGATGGTGTGTGAACTGATATTCAAATGCTAATTTGAATTTCTAACAAACAGGTTGAATGTGGTCACAATTTTTTTTTGCTTAAACAGGCAGGTAAATGAATACATTAGGCAGTAAGGGGACAAACTCTTCTTTCTAGACACAAATCATGCCACATAAGTTCTGAGCATGTAAGGCTTTTATGTAAATATAAAAAAACACATTGCAAACACCTTCTATAATTTGCTTGGATTATTATGCATGTGCCAAATTATACCTACCAATAATAAAAAATGGGAAATAGTACAGAGATCCTTCATAACACCCTCAATAAAATTTGTTGAGGACATTTTGCATATTGTGGGAAATATAGGGTGGCTTCTTTGGTTTGGAAAGGACCGAAGACAATTATCAATATCCCCACTTCATACCCCATCTTCTAGTTTAACCCCACCTACCCTGATTTCTGTCAGACCATACTGTTGTATGTAACTGACTTGCCGTCTTAAAGGCTTGCAGGGGCTGCTCAGATGTTGCAATTCTTATTAAATCGGTTTTAGAAGGTGGAAGAAGGGAGTGGAGGCTAAAACAGGAGCGTAGCAATCAGAAATAGCCATCCTGTCACCAGGGATTTGTTACCATTATCCACTAAACGATTAGCCCCATAATTTACAGGCATCACTATTTGCAAAGTGTCCTTCCTCCTGAGACACCAAAAGTAATCAATTTTGAAAAAATTGCTGAAAATATAGGCACTCATCTCCTTACAACTCAAATGCACCTTTTATGATCATGAGAGAGTCCAAAAAATTTGAGAATTCATAGGAATCTTCAACATGTTCATTTTAATGAACTTTTACTATTGCCATGTTATTACAACTCTCTCACAAATATATTAAGACCACTACCTCCTATATCCTTATCCTCATGTCTAGTCACTGTGTTCCAAAATGCATGGAAGAAAGCTCAGAATTTATTTTTTATAAGTCTGGACTCTGGTCACTAAAATACAGCAGGCAGCCAGAACCAAGGCCAAAGCAGAACTGAGTATGCTACATTGAGGCATGATTTGCTAGAATATGCACATTCTATGTAAGTAGCCAGCAGCAGGTAGTTACAGTGAAATCCAGCATCAGAAGGTAGGCGAATGGTCCAGAAATTGAACATGCAGGTCTTTGGTGTTTGGAGACAGAAGAGGAGCCTAATGTAAGGGCAATTCAAGCACTAGATGGAAAAGTCAAGAAGTGAATCAAAATTAGATAATAGCCAAAGTACAAACAGAAGTTAGAGGTCAAAGCAATACAGCAAGTCTTTCTCTTTTGACCAGCGAAATATCTCATTTCAATGGCTGACAGATACATTTCTGTACTTTGCTTCTATCCCCCATTTGCTCCCCCTTTTTTGGTGTGAAAAATAAGTCTTCTATGAGACAATGTAGTTGGCAAGTGGGAGTGGGCAGACATCCCATGGGAACTTTTCAGAAGATTATCCATTTTCATAAATTATTCTCAAATTGCTCTATTCATTTTAAGGAGTGAAGAGTCACTTGGGAATGTATTTGATCATCAAAAAAAAATTCTGGTGCTTTGTGTTAAGAATACATAAAAGTTAATGGAAAATTTATTAAGGCTGACAGTCCACTATGAAATTCAGTGTGCTGCAAGCCAAGCTGCAAAATTCTCTTTAACAGGAAAGAGAAATGGGACAATGGAGCTAACCTATCATATCACTTCTCAATGGCAGCTCTCATGGGAGAGGCTTTGTCAAAACCTGTTTGTCATTGTTCTGCGTTCTTTGATGATTTTCTTTCTTAGCTTTGGGCTCCAGGAACATATTCAAGATGGAACTTAACTCTACTACATAACATCTGCTAAGGGGTTTCAAAACCACAAAGCAAGCACATTTAATGATTCAAAGTTCACAGCTTTATCAACAGCAACAACTGTTCACAATCAGAGTCAACATGCCATCACCACATGTTATTGACGTGATTGTAAATGGTGCTGATGATTACCACATTCACATGGTACCTTTCCCAGTGATCTGTTTTCAAACACTAATTAATGAATCCTCTCTGGACCTGTGTGAAGAAATACTATAGCAGTTTAGTTGGTTGGTTTTACAGGCAGGCGTGTTAAATGACTCTGCTAACTTTCTCCACTCACCACCCTTGTTATCTTTCAACTCTCTCCATCGCCCCCACCTCATGTGCTTCCTGAGGCTAGAGTATTTAACGTTGAGAGGAAAAAGCACAGGCAATATGACATTTCAGATGTAGCATTTCTGACGTGTATATTCGCAGTGTAATGAGATGCTCTGTGCAAAGATTTGTCAAGCAAACTTGGAGATAATGCATCTTATATCCTCCTTGGAGATTCCTAACTAACATTACCAAATTAAAGGCACTGAGTATTCCTGTAACATCGGTCTCCTTTTATGTGATGTGTTTCACCTGAAGTTGGGACTTCAGGAAAAGTTTAAAGTGATTAAAAGATGTAGAAGTGGGAAGGGATATGGAAGAGTGAATAGATGATGGTTGTGTTTGAAATGTTTAGCAAACACAAGGGAAATGCAAAGTCATAAGAAATCCACCTGTGTTCTCAAATACTTAAAGCAAATTAGTAGTTCCTTATAAAATATGAAAGCCTTGCACAGGAAAAATATTTGAAGTCTTCTTTGACTCTTATAACTAATTAGCTGAATGGCATTAACTAAGCCATTTCATCTCTTTGGATCTCTTTTCCTCATCTGTAAATAAGATTTTATTCTTATTTATATAAGGTTTATTTTAAAAAGATACTGAAAGCATCTTAAGTATTTTGTCATGGTTTAGTATGATCTTTAGTCTCATATGGAAGCAAGTAATGTTCTCATGGTTAAAAACTTTTTATAGTGTTAAATAATTTTTAAAAGGCACCTTGGAAGAGCACGGTTTTGGTATTTCCCCTGGTGACTTTATCACAGTCCAGACTGTAGTCCTGAAGTTTGCAGCCCTTGGATGTTGCTGGTGGCCTATTTTTCAGCAGCATACTCAAATTCACAAAACTTATAGAGCTAGATGTGTAAGTAACTAACTTATTATTTTACCACCGATCTGTCAGCACTGACAGCAGCTTTGTTAATGAATTATCTCCTGGTAGCATCTGGCAGGGAAGTCATATCATCATTAGAAGAGGTCTTGGGGTCTGTGGAATCAGATAACATAGAGTTTATTTTGTAACTCAGAGGTTAGTACCAAGGGACCCTGGTTACCCCTAAAAGGTAAACTTAGTTTTGAGGTTGACTAAGTCACATTCTAGAGCCAGAAGCAGCCCCTCCCGCCCGGACATGCACCTAAGTCATCCCTTCTGAGGCGTCCATGGCTGTCCCATCTCTTTGTGGATCTTCGTTTTTTTCCCTTAGTGCATACAAATCCCCATACTGAAGTCTCATCCTTGCTCTGGTCTTGGAGACAATCTATCTTGCTTAAAGTCTTTGAAAAAAATCTCTAAGCTCTTCCATTAATTTTTGGTTTTACAGTTTAACTTTCAGAAGGCAGCTCCCCTACCCTTCTTTATAGCCAAAATCTTTGTGGGAGAGGGGCTTTATTGTTACCCTCATGTATCATCTATACAGAAGTTTATATTTGCTCTTTTCAGGAGGAAAATAACTGAAGGACTTCTATGAACCCCAGTCAAATTCTTTACCTGTCTCCTGCTTAAATGTGAAAATGTATGTAAAGGGCTTTGCTTCAAGCCTGGCACACTGAGTTTATTAAATGTTAGATGGAAAAAGAAAACAAAAACAAAATACAAATAAGCCTACTTATTTTTATGTTGAAGCAGGGGTTCAAAGGTTAAAGGAATAAATTCTTTGCCCAGCTCTGTTAAACATTATCAAACAGAACAGAAGCAAATAAGACATTTTCTGCTAATCCGTTATATTACCATTAAACCTACTCTAATGAATTACTCTAAGGAATAAATGAAATAATGCACTATATATTGAAAAGTGTTTTTTCAAGTATATTATGGTTATCAAATTAGCTATAGCTTGTTTCAGATTTTGCTACTCAAAAAATGTAAATATTATGCAAGAACTTCTAAACTATAGATAGTACTGGAAGGTTTGCAAATGGTACGAAAAATCAATTTTTATGACACCAGTCCAATGTTGAACCTTCAAGACCATTATAACCCAATGTACAATTAGTTGGAATATAAAATCAATGCTATGACCTGAGTTGGTCTTTCTGGTAAACTCTTAACAATAGGGCGAAAACAAGTGAACTGTGTTGTCTGTGGGCGGCCTTGTTATGAGACCATGATGAATGTGGCTGTTAAACATTTAGGCAAAAAAGATTTGCAGCTTTCAGTGCCACAGGGAGCAGCTTTCTCTGTGTCCTTACCCAGTGAAGTGATACAAAGCAAACTTGGCTGCTGAATAATTTCATGTAATTGTACCCTGGAGAGCTGAAATATACAGGAAGGAGGTCTTTTGTGTACAAGTACCCATTTTAAAAACTACAGTGGAAAATCAATACATCAGTTGGTGGACGCTTACCTGCAATTATCTTTAGTTGAAATTTCCAAATGTTGAACATAATGAAAAATCCCTGGATAGAAAAATGTCCCTGGTTAGCTTCAGTAGCTACTCGTTACTTTCTAAATGTTCTTACCAGGCAAACTGAGCAAAAAGAAACCCCTTTTATGAAAATATTACCTGCAAAGCACAGGTTTGGCTGGTCTGTTGGAGGCAGTAATTCCTCCAAAGAGCCTTGTGGTTTTGTGTGTCGGGGTAGGGGTGGAATTTCACTCTATCACCTGTCTAAACCCTTCATAGGCATGGACTTGATTTGGGGGAACCACTTGTGTCAATCTCCTAAACTGGAATTAATTGGTGAGGGAGACAGTTTCAGGTGAACAATTAGGATTTTCTTTCTCAAGAGAGGTGTTAAATATTTTACACCACACATTACTCATATATCATGCTTTACAACCCCTCATTAGCCCACACAATAGACCAGGGGAGAGCTCCAAGGTATTACCCTCCTGTGATAGTTGAGGGGAAACTAAAAAGGAAAGAAGTTGTCCTTGGCCACACTCTGTGTCAGATATAGAAGCAGAACTAACTAGTTGTTCTACTCATGAACTGAGAGTAAAGGCATTAGACAACTAAATAAGTACTTAAATGCTCACTGAGAGCTAGTTTTGCAGTTCCTTCTCTCTTCCAACTCCTTCCCTAAATGCATTGTTGGAGCCTCTCCCAGTCATTGCATACTTAGTCACTCTGTGAATTTCTAGGGAATGCCTCATCTCACTGCCATATTTGGCACTGTTTCCCAAGTGGGATGCCAAGGCTCTTTGCTTACCCTCATTTTTGTTGTTTTGGTTCTATCTTTGGGGGACAGAGGGAATCACCTCATATTTTATCCTCTCTGCCCCCTTTTTGCTACATTGCCTCGTCATTTATTAGTATATTCCTTCTTAGTTATTATGGCCAGCAATCTTCTGCTTCCCTGACATCACTTCTCAGAACTCTTCAGTTGTTTTGAAGGAACAACTCCTGTGTCATTCTCTTTTGCATCCATTTCTCTCACCTTCTTATCATTGCCATCTGAGAAGTTGATCCTAGAGTAGGTACTTCAAATTAATTATCAAAAAATAATTGAGAAGCAAGCTAAATGTACAACAATTAGAGAATGGCTACATCTTATATGCCTCAACTCAGTGGAATATTCTAAGTGATAATAAAGTTTACAGAGAATTATGAAAAAGTAATTTTAGTAACATGTTAAGTGAAAAAACACATATGCAAAGTGTTGTGTTTATTAGGTTCCAATTAATTCATATGCCTATGGACAAAGCCTGAAATGGAATACATCAAACAAAAATATAGATCATTTAGGTGGTGAGATTATTAGAACTTCTAAAAGTAAGAATTTCTGTACAGTTATCACATTCTTTTTATAAAAATCTTCAGTTTTAACCCAGTCTCTGATTCATCCCTCCTTGCCCCTTCCCAAATTACTATTATCTTTAGTAACATGACTTTCTCAAATTTGAGGTGGAGATTCCATTCTAAAGGGAAGGTCTATAAATTCCATCTATGAATGAAAATGGTCAGGATATAAGATGAATTGCTATAAGGAAAAGGTTATTAGTTGGTTTAAATTTGTGAATAGAATTTCTAATCAGTTTTCATTCTTTTAATAATTCAGGCTAAAAAAATCTTTTTGTATTTGTCAAAATATAAAAGTTGCCAGGACTGGAAAGAAAATTTGTTTTTCTTCATTGTCTTTTTTCCATCTAGAAACCTACATACTCTGAAATGAAAAAGAGCCTAGAAACATCAGAAAACCAGGCATTACCACCCTCTAAGTAATACAATGTTCTATGAGTTTCACCCTTATATTTTGTTTGTTTGGTGTCTGTGAGATTAGGTGTCATTCAAAGTAGTAGTTTAAGACACAAATATTCCAGTTTGGGGGAGTATAAAAGAAACTTCAGACAAAACTAGCATCTTGCTTTCCTTCAGGAGCAAAGTAGAATAAAATGCTTCAGAACTAATTTTGTCCAGTTGTTCTTTGGCTGTGGTCATATACTTCTTTCATAATTAGCCTTCTCTAGCTTACAATTCAGTCTCTGGAAGTATGCATTAAATGTGCCCCTTGGGTTTCATCTAGTTTCTCCAGAATACTGCAGCCAGCTCTCATTAACAGTTGTGTGTCTCTTGCTTCTCAGACTGAAGGCTCAGAGACTCAGGCATCAGAGAAAGTTGGGTCTGAGGCACAGCGTCAAGCAGTTTCACTGTCTCTAAGCTAAAGATAGGTGCAAGGCAAAACTATCTGAGTTTTAAGCTTTCCTAGAGCCCTGAGATTTTAGCCCTGGATCCAGTCCTGTTGGATTGTTAATTCTGAGAATGCAAGAGTGGCTCATACCATGAGCCCAGTGCCTCAGTGCCAGAGCTAAACCTGCCCTGAGCTGAAAATGGAATGGTGCAACATTGCATGCAGGTTATTAAAGATTCTGCTTACTTTACAATGGTCTGTTAACAGCTCTAATGTCTTTAACATGTGCAGCCTATTGACTTTTAAGTAACATTTTATTGAAGTAACTGCCGTGCTTATTAGCCCGTAAGATTTACGCTTCATTTTCAGTCCTGAATCTTGGGGAGTCCTGAACCTTTCCTTAAATGGTGAGGTGGGAACACTATGAGATAAGAGATGCTCAGTGTGAATGGGAACACGTGTGGTTCAGTAGGGTAAGGAAGAGAAACAGCACGTCTCCTAGGATTTGGAGAAAGCTGAAAGGTCATAGAGAAACAATCACATCTTCATTAATGGGTCTGAAATTTAGAGAAAAAAATATTTGCAGATGTGGTCAGTGTGAGTGGCTTATATCGTGGTTGTACTGTTTTATAGTGTCAGGTGGATAGTTAACTTCAATGAGTGCAAAATTTCACACAAATGAACATACAGAGAACCATCAGGACTGACACCTGAATTTAATATGGTGCTTTTACTTAGGCATTTTGGAAGAATCAAAATTTGCCCACCTATATCTTTTCACTGCTGTTAGCTCTTGAAAACACAGAGTAATGTCACTATGTTTATAAATCATTGTACACAAAATAAGTCAACATCAAATTTATTTATCTGCAAAAAAAACCATACTGAGGAGTAGCTGGCATTCACTTAACACTGGGATTTTGGGATTTATCAAATATTTAATTGTATAATATAAAAAGAAACTTTAATGCATTTAAAATAAACTTTGATTTTATATTAATTGTGTTAGAAATATGTAAACAGCAGAATATCTGTATAGTTTTTCTTTCATTTTTCTTTACTGCTGAGGAAAACAGCTATATTGTGGATATTTAATAAAAACGAATCCTCCCACATAACTACATATTAATGAGCTCAGTGTGATGGGAGAGGAAATTAAATCTAAGAGAAATTGAAATCTTTCAGTGGCTCTACCAAAGAACACAGAGGGGAGAGCGAGAAACAGTTCATGAGGATAGGCATAAATATGACTTTCACAAGGATCTGATATTTTATTACCTATGGAAAACTTTGTGTTTCTCATCTCGGTTTTCAGGCTGTGGCTCAGAAATCAGTTGAAGAATATAAGCACAAGGCATGGTTTTCTTATAACTTTTCCAGACCAGAGATAAAGCACTCTTGAACATTTGTGGTAAAAACTAAGAGAAGACAGTTAAGAACCCACTACTAACCCTGGGCCAGTACTATTTCTTCTGCTTTTGAGACATCTCTCCCTTTCTGAGAAATCCCATCACCCATGTTTGAACTGATGGAAGAGAACTGTCTGTCATAGCCACAGAGCTTAAATTACCAGCTTTTCAGGTCTACAGAGACTTTGAGAGATGTACTAATATATTCACAACAGGCGGAAAGTGCCAACAGAAACAGATCTTGAATTGGTTCCCAAATAGGATGACAAAAAATGTCCACCCAGACCACACACGATTCAGCCACATCGCGCGAGAGTCCTGCAACATACACTTGTTTTGTTTCACCCACCTATCAGCAGACCAGGACCTCTTCACAGGGGGGACTAGATCGCTCCTGCCATTTAATTAAATTTTGCACTTAGCTCAGTGATGCAGAATCTGTGTTGGTAAAAAGTGTATATTTCTTCCAAGTAGTTCAGTCTCAAAAAGATGTTTCCTTTAAGAAAAAATAAGGTCGGGGTGGGTGAGGGAGAAGGAGGGGCAGTGTGCAAAGAAGAGAGTTAAGTTTTTGCTCTAAAATTGCACACACTATACATGCATAAATTGTATGTACATTTATCAATCTTATTTTTTTATTTCAGAGCAATTTTAAAACAATTGTGTGAATATTAGTTAAAGTAAAGCACTAAAGCAAGACTAAGCCTGCCTGTTGCAAAAGCCTGGAAATTCAATACAAATTTTATAAAATTAGTTTCTATTCTGATGGTTTCTGGACATAGAATCTTTTAAAGAGATTGTGAAATCGCAGAGACTGCTATGAACTGGGAATATTTTTGACATTCAGATGATATTCCCTGAAAACTCTTGATTCTACCCACAGCAAGCAAGGCAAAGTGCTTCCTAAAATGACTAAAAAAGATCCCCAGTCTAGCTGCCTTGCTCAAATCTAAGCATTACAGGCACAAAACTGAATTGCTAAGTACTTGAAAGCATCTGTGGTGTCTTACTTCTGATTAATTGTAGATATCCCTATGTGAAAACAATTAATAAAAGGCTGAAAAAGATTGGTGATTCTCAACATTTAAGGACCGCTATATGAGTTTTTTTCAACCATGGTTAATGCTTTAGTCCCAACATCTTTAATAAAAGCAAGGTGACAGACTATGAAAACATTTACTTCAGATCTACAAGCAAATCTGATACTATTGTTGAAAGATGCTTCAGGGCACGTGTACACATGTTCCACAGGAGCAAGGGCTGTGGAGGAGGTGGAGGAGTGGTGTGTGGTGCTCTGCCTCCTGCATGGGGAACTGTGTGATTCCCCAGAATAACTGCAGGGCTTTGATATTTTAAACCTGCTAACAGAAAAAAAAGCTGGAGGACTAATCCTATGCACATCGCAGGGGAGAGAGTATTATCGAAAGGCAAATGTATTTTCTCATAAAACTTAGATTTTTTTCGGATTTTAAGTAAACTGTGGTTTCATAAACCCATGTTAGTGCTATATGAAGGAGGTTTACATATGGCCATGCAATTATTTCACACTGAAAGTCACAACTCATGCTTCATCCACCATCAAACCCAAACCCTGAAAATGCAAACAGGCAATTTCACAGCTAGCTTAAACATTGATTGTTAAATAGCATCACATTTTCAGACTTCCAAACAGTGTATTTCATAAAACAACAAGAAGTAATTTTGTAACTCCCTGGATAGAAATCAGGGAACAATAAAACTTAAATCATTTCAGGGACCTGAGAGATTTCTGTTTAGCAAAGCCAGTGTTATCTAAGAAAAGAATTGGTTCTGATCCATGTCTATCATGTTCTTCCTAGTTTTTTTTGGCTAACATGAGATAAAAATTAGGGCATATTTATTTTGTAATGCTGTGATCAGTATTTATTTTTGAACGTGTTCTTTTTTATTTTCTACCATGTTGTGATGGCTCTCTGAAAAAGTCCCTGTATGTAATAAGGGTTTAAAATACTGTAACCCTGGGATTTCAGAATACCAAATATTTGAATATGTCCCAAAGCATGATTACTTTAGAGAGAGAATTGAGGTCTGATATTGCACAAGCAAAAATAAAATGATTGCATGGGGGAAAATACTATGTTGCTTGGGAAAGTGATCAGGGTTCCTATTTTGGGGCATCACATAGCATTTGTTCTCACATGACAGAAAAATTATTTTTCTTATAACATTATTCAAGTTGTATAATATAGGCTATATTTGAAAAATAAATGAATTTTATGCAAATGAAATATTTGAAACAGAAATAAACAGTTCTTTTTTATTTTTTAAACTTTAAATAGTTAAAATGTGGTAGATTATTTCTGATTTAAAGTCTAAATAGATGCTCTCAAAATGTCATAAACAAATGTGAACTACTATGTGTTCATAAATCTAATTTCCATTCCTTCCTTATGAGATGCTATTAAACACTATTTAATAGCATACTATGTAATTCTAATGGGAGATTGGATCTCCACTATTTAGATGTTGTGTCCAATTAAAACCATTTAAATTTAAAGCAATAGTATATTAAGAAAATTCCACTTTAGTAATAAAATTATGTTATCTTCTCTTGTCAACCAAATTCTATGAACGTTTTCTCGAAATTGTAATAAATACTTAGTTTTCTATAAAATCATATATTGTCTATGTTGCAATGTACAGTTATGGTAGGTGCTATTAAAGAAAATCTGTTGCTTCATTATAATTCTCTAATTTGAGCATTATTTAAAAAATCTGTGTGTGTGTCTGAACATGTGTGTACGAAACCATATTGTTTTCTATATGTAAGAAAAAAGCATTCCATTGAATTTATTAAGAAATAAAACATATCCGCTGACTTTAAGTTCAAACTAGATGACAATGACTAGGGGTATTGGAAGAAAAAAAAACTAATAAAAATAAATTTCTTACACAAACCCCCAGAATTATGACATTCCTTTTTGAACAAGTTTATTTGTATTGTTAGTCATATTAAGGCAATTGCATGAGTCTCTGTAGAGATCAAAGCCTTATGACAACTTAATGACTCTGCAGATTGCAATGTGTTCCTTACCATTTTAACATCCAGTTCTAAGTTTAAAAAAGAATTTGATTTCTCCACCCTCCATAGCTGGTTTTTTTTTTTTTTTTTTTTTTAGATGGAGTCTCACTGTCGTCCAGGCTGGAGTACAGTGGCAGGATCTTGGCTCATGCAACCTGTGCCTCCTTGATTCAAGCGATTCTCCTGCCTCAGCCTCCCAAGTAGCTGGGATTACAGGTGCCTGCCACCACACCCAGCTAATTTTTGTATTTTTAGTAGAGACAGGGTTTCGCCATGTTGGCCAGGCTGATCTCGAACTCGTGTCCTCAAGTGATCCACCCACCTCGGCCTCCCAAAGTGCTGGGACTACAGGCATAAGCCACCGTGCCCGGCCCACCGTCCATAGTTTTTTAAATCACAGAGCCTATATGGCTTTCAGCAGTAACCATGGCAGACACACTCACAATGTACATCTGTAGAGAGCTTTATTGTTTTCGAAGCATTTTCACACACATAACCTTGAGAGGTAGACAGTTTTCACGGCTATTTTATAGATAAGGAAGCTGAGATACAGAAAGTCGAGTGGTAGATCCCAAATATTAGAAAGTGAGCTAGAAGTACAATTCAAGTTTTGAATTGTACTTGAATTGAGACATCAAGCCCAGATCTAGTAATTTTAGAGACCACTAAACAAGCACAGATGTGCCAGTTTCCTAAGGCTTGGGGAATCTTCATAACAGCAACAGTGTATGAATGTCAACATTCTTCTTCTAGGTATCTAATTCCAACTGTATACTTGAATGTGTATGAACAGAGAACCATTCACACAAACCGCGTTTAAAAATTATTTTAAAGATGAAGCATATTGGCCTTAAGATTGAGATGGGGGACTCGAATCAGGATGTGTTTAGACTTATTGGATCCAAGTCAAAGTGGCCAGTTAACATTCTGGAAGCTTCATGTTCTCAGTTTTATGCCACTCAGCATGGCTCTGGTCAAGCCAGTTGTACCACGACTAGCTCTGCCTCTGGAACAAGCTGTTCAATCTCTCTTAGCCTTAGCTTCCTCATCTCTAAAATGGGGATAATAATACCTCCCTCATAGGGATTTTTGTGAAGATTAAATGTGATAATATGAATAAAGCCATTGAACAATGTATTAGATTTTTAGGGCTGCCATAACATTATCTCAAACTGAGTGACTTAAAACAACATAAATTTATTCTCTCACCATTCTGAGGCCAAGTCCAAAACGAAGATATGTATGGGCTGCACTCCCTCCAGAGGCTCTCAGGGAGAGCCTTTCTTTGCCTCCTCCAGCGTTTGCTGGTTCCAGGTGTCCCTTGGTTTGTGACTGATTAATGCCAATCTCTGTCTCTTGAAATGTCCTTCTCCTCAGTCTCCATCCCAAATCTCCCTCTATCTTCCGCTTTTAAGGACACTTGTCTTTGAATTTAGGACCCTGGCGAAAGTTTAGGATCATCTCATCTTGAGATCCGTAATTCAATCACACCTACAAAACTCTTTTTTTTTTTTTTTCCAAATAAGGTCATATTCACAGGTTCTGAGGAGTAAGACATAAACATATCTTTTTTTGGGAGGGGGGGTTGTCACAATTTAACCCAGAGCCTGGGAACAAACCCCTGCACCTTCTACCTCTATTGTCCTTGATTCAGACCATAAAATGTGGTCAATTTTGCAGTGATTAGCTCAGCAGTTCCCAATCCTGACTGTACATTAGAATCACCTGGGGTGTCTTTGAACCTCTCAGTACCCACCTGGGCTGCATTATAGACCAATTAAATCAGAATCTCTGAGAGTGGAACACAAAAATTGGTATGTTTTAAAGTTCCCCAGGTGATTCCAATGCACAGTCAAGGTTAGGAACTGTGGTACAAGGGCTCAATTGAAGGCCAGTCCATAGAGGTCCTGGGTTTTCTGGATTAAACAAGAATCTTTGGGTTTTACCTGTTCAATGTACCAAGTCTTTTGGGGTACAGGAACAGAAATTTATTGTTTTATCAGCACACCTATGCAAATCATGGTCCTTGACTTCTGCACACCATTTTTGCTTGTGCTGTATGCTAACTCTCATTATCTGTAGGAGTGAAATTTAGTAGAAGGATTTAAGGCAGGACTAGATAGGAAATTTAGGAGACAAGCTCCAATTTCAGTGACATTGTTGATCCCAGAGGACTCTGTCTAGTGGGGTTTAATATGGATATAATATTTTGTTTCCAAATCTAAATCAAGCTAAGGCTCTGGGGCAGTATAAGAGACCCTGTAGTGCTGGAAAAATTCTTTTCTGACATTCCTAGGCATACCTTGCAAATAAAAACATCATACAATTCTTTTGCAGGAGGCTTTAGTGTGTTCACTAGAGTAGGTGATGTTTGTTGGGTTAGTCTGTCCAAGGTGTTGGCAAATTCTTTCAGCAGTTTTCTTTTAACACTGTTCCATTCGCTGACCTTCTGCATGGATTATAGGTTTCTTTCTGAAGCAAAACTCCAGAAGAGAATTGGGAAGGAAACTTGCTCTTGTGCCACCTGACTCAGAGGCCAGCATGTATCACAATCAAACACCACCACTATTCAAAGCTGCAGCACAATAGGTCCCTGCACGTTAGGTTCAAAGTACTTTTCTACCTGGCGTGGCTATTCAGTCATCAAGTGGCAGATCCTCAAGAGGTCCCATTACTGGTCCCTTCTGTCCTGATAGCCTCGCCTTTGTCCCCTTTGAAAACATGATACCAGAAACCAGCCTAAGACCTTCTTTTACAATAAAGAATGCACAGTTGATAAAGCAGATGAGAATGCCCATCTGAGGGCATCTTTCAAAACACAGTGTTAGGTCGAAGCAATAAAGCTCCAAATTATAACACTTGGGCATTAGCCTGATTTTGAGACATATTTTGAGATAACAGAATGATGGGTCTAATGCTTTGAAATTAAACATTTGTCCACCCACTTTTCCTACATATTAGCCTAGACTCAGGGCAGGCATTTTCAGAGCATCCATAGAATGCACTGGTTATTAGCTATCCACATGCACTCCATCATCTACAGCTTAAGAATCTCGTAGGGTAAACTGGAATTAAGAGCACTGAAGTCTTCTTAGGAAAGGGATGTGGGTCTTGGGAAACTTGAGTCTTTTGGATAGGAAAAAGGTGGGAGTACATGATGACGTCTCTACAAATTACACCTTGGAGGAGACAGACTTCTCCTTCCAAGTGGCATTGAAAGGTCAGCAGATAACATGCAGAATAATTCAGTTTATACTTACCTGGGTAGTAATACTATATTTTAAAAACAACAACAACAAGAAGAACAAGAGAAGGAATGTCACAGAAGTCAGGATAAAGGTTACTGTAGAGAAGAAGGGGCAGTAGAGAACTTCCAAAGTGGAGAGATGTCTTCTTTCTTAATCAGATGGTTACATGTGAGTTTATTTTATTATTATTCTTTACACCGTAAATACTTCCCTGTGTATGCTATATTCTGCAGTTTTTAAAAAGATAGCAGTGTTAAATTGGACTATAAAGTATAAAAAAGACTTTTTTTCACTTATTTCATATCTTTTATTTCGACAATGTGCTTGATTGGTACACTTATAAAACATTTGTTAAATGACAGTTCCATTAACATGTAATATCTTTTAAGATAAAAAGTTTTCATAATAATAAGGGAAATTCTCTTGAGGGGTGAGGACAGAGCAGAGCTAACAATGGCTCTGCTCATTAAAAATACTTTCTTCATACCATCACCATTCCTGAAAAAGAGAAATCCTGAGATAAGTAAAGTGGCAGTTCTGTTGACATAAAAGAAGTCGTTAGAAGGGAGGGTTGGACGGGCAGAAAACTGCCATGTAACTACTCTTCCTATCCACTTTTCCAAGTGCTTTCCTGGGAAGTTTTCCACTGTTTGACTTTTTATTTTCTTTACGGAATTTATATCTCCTCACCTAATGTTGCTGGTTTTCACCCCAATTATGCCTGTAAAAGCCATTTGTGAAGTCACCTGGAAGATTTTTGACAGAAAGGGGGTGTGTGGATCTGGAAATGCTAGATGGGACCCCTGCATCTGACTCCTTGTCCCAATTCTTTTCCTTGGGAATTGCCTGAAGAAATGCCTCTACCCAGGCTTGTTACATTTGTAAATGGATTTTTTTCCATTGTGTGTGGGAGTCTTGAGAACTTACTAATATTGAAACAGGTAACAACAATTTAAACATTTTAAAAAGTTGATGCAAACAAATAACCTTAAGAGTTAACGTTATTAGCAATTTCTATTCCGCTAATGTGGTATGAAACTGACACATAGAATTTTCAATTATATTATTCCATGTTACCCTAAAAAACAATTTTGGAATGAACTCAAGAAAGGTAATGTTCTTTTTACTTTAGATAAAAGAAATCACTGGGATAAAAATGGAAAGGATGTATAGCTGTTATAAAAGAAAGGTATTTAAGTCAAGCAAGAATTTAATTGCCATTTCACAGTGCCTTGCTTTTGTTCCTAATTTTCTAATCCTGTTCTGTACTGTTCCTTATTTTCTAATTTTCTAAGCTGCTAACGACCCACACGTGCAAATTCTGGTTTAACACCCCAGAAAGTTTAATTGCATTTATTCTTGTTTACTGGTTTTGGCAATTTTAGCCAATCTTATGATCTTTTGCAAAGTAACAATGTAGAGACAGTATGAATGCTGATGGTAGATGTTGAAGCTGATAATTAAACCAGACTTTTTGTGAGAGGGAATTTTGTAGCCCAGGCTCACAAGCTCACAGGCTTTCCTTGTTGTGAGATTATTTATTTACTCAGATCCCCACACATTTTGTTTTATCCTGGGGTTGGGCGGAGGCAGGCGTGGGGAAGCCTTTTCTAAAAATCAGAGTACGAAATACTCAAAGGGATTCCTAAAGTCAGCAATTACTCAACCACTGGTGCAGAGAAGGTAAGTTATTTAGAGTTGTTGATGTTTTAAATAAGCCGAGTGAAGGAAGCTCTTTAGGCGGACGAAGCGGAGAATATTGGGCCAAAGAGCCGACCGAGCACACCCCTGCAGTGCCCTTCGCCCAGTCTACCATGGGGTGGCGCTCTAAGGCCCAGATTTGCCCGCCCTCGTCCTCCACGCGCTTTTGCAAGCAGTAGAGAATGAACCCTCTCAAGCTTTCGTTCTTGTGTCTCTTTCTCATTGTACATGTAAAATATTTACATTGAAAACCCACTGACCGTCAGCAATGATGAAAATAACTAAGTAATTAGAAATTGGTTGGACATTTGTATACTTAGCTCTCTCAAGTATGTTTATACAGCTGATAGAAATGAAGGTTTGGGATAAAAAGAATAGTAGCACTATCATATAATTTCAAAGTTTGAATTACTTTTTTTCCTGAAAATATTTTAGGTTAAAAAAACCGCTCATATCTAAACTCCTAGAAATCCACTTTTAACCTTTTAATAAATTATGCCATATAATACAATTTTAAAATCCAAAGATTCGAGGTAATTTAGTTATTAATGAAGTCAGAGTTACCGTATTTTTTCATGATAAAAGAAGGAAGGTGAATAGATTTTAAATAAATGAAGATTTCAAGCTAGCACCTTTGTTTTTGTTTAGCACCCTGGACTATGCCCTGTTGAAAGCATTAAAGAAAGATGCAAAATCTTTGAATAAACTGCAAATTAATCTCCATTACCCAAATAATTTCCATCATTTTTATTGTTTTACTGGGCAGATATATTGCTCTGTGTAAAGGGAAAAAAGAGAGCGCTCGATTTTCAAAGGGAAAGAAGCATAGAGGATAAGGTTCACAGCTACAAAAATACATATGATTCATTTTAAAATGGAGCCTTAAAGACAGTGGTCTGGTCAACCATCAGCATCTTCCATTACCAAGAAGAAAATATCCTCCCATATGAACCATATCTACCATTTTTTATCTTATTCATTTTACTTAATATCATATCATGAGCACTTTCCCAAATTATTAAACGCTCTTAGAAAATCTCATTATTCATGGCTCTATCATCATTTAAAAAAATTTTGCTTATTACTCATTGAACAGGCTATTTTTAATTTTTCTAAACAATTGTCTAATAAGTCCTTATAAATAAAATTGCCCAGGAGATATATGTACATAAATTTTTGTCAAGCAACTGTCTAAATCTTTAAAGAAAGTTTTATTTTAATGTAAAAAAATTTAATCTTAACTTTAAAAAGTTTTTTAAAAAGTTTTTAAAAAAGAAACCGTAGATAAATATATGCCTACATAATATAAAATTGATTATATAGAGAAGCATTTTTTTTGTCGGGGGGTGGGTGGGGGAAGGGTGGAGAGGGTCAGGATTTTAAAATCCCAGTTAGAATAAACAGATACTGTATCTACTTGGATTAATTTTGAGATGCCAAATTTCCAGAACTATTCATTAATATCTCATTAATGTCAGATTTATATACTCAACAAATCTGAAAGAGTCAATCTAATTTACTATTTAAACGTTGATATTTTATATTTTTTCTACACAAATATTTGGGTTTAAAAAGGAAACCAAGAGCTATATTGGGAAAAACTTTGATGCCCCTGACCCTAAGAAAGCGTTACTCTTCATAAAGAAAGAATAAATGTTTGAGGTGGCAGATATCCCAGTTACCCAGATTTGATCATTTCACATTGTATCCTTGTATCAAATATCACATGTACTCCATAAATTAATAAATAAGTTTAATTAAATTAATAAAAATTTTAAAAATTAAAAATTTCATTCTTTTTGAGAGAATTATGTATTTAATGTCGTGCATTGAAAATGAGTTCCCTAAGTGAAGGCTGCTAAGTACAAAAGACATATGTCTATAATCTCAAAATAATAGGTGAAAACCTGAAGATATAAAGGGTTATGTTTGAAGATAGAGTTAAACATATGGTGTCTGCTTTGAAATTCTCTTTCTATATTTGGGCATGATCTTTTTCATAGATATGCAAGCATAGTCTCTTTTTCTTTGTCTGTTTACACATGTCATAGTCGCAACTTCCTAGTGAAGAAAAATTTTTCCAGTTTTAAAAATTTGCAAGTAAGAAAATTAAATTGTCACAGTGTGAAACTGGATTTTCAATGCAAAGCTGTTATAACAAGAAAAAAACATACAGTTTAAGGCAGATATTTCAAAATTCTATTTTCCTTGAACCAAATTTCACCTTTTTTCCCTCCATTGTTGCTTAAATAATTTTTAAATGCATTCAGATAACAACTTGGAAAAGTGAAATGTTATACTCACACATCAAAAAGGCATTCCTTCAATAGGACAATTTTTGTGTTCTGCATTAGAAAGAACAAGACTCCTTTAAGGGGGAACCCTCCCTACTTAAACAATGAAGGCAAGAAAAGGTTACATGCCCTTAGGGCTTTCCTGTCACTATCTTTACCAAAGGAAGACGTACAAAGAGAAATTAAGCTTCCTTCTACAAGGCAGTGACCATGATGAAGAATTTTTTTTTCTTTTCTTTTTTTTTAATAGTACTCAGGCCAGATCCTAGTGCAGGTGGGTGTTTTCCAAACAGAATCTGTCTGGCGGAATGAGAAGCACCGTGGAAGTCACATTCTCCTGCTTTCCATCTGTGGATGTCTGTCATTTGGGGACAATGACCAGCACTATATTTTCTTAACCCAATATGGACAGAGTATGTGTTTGGATTGTATTGTGTGACATCCCCTTCTCTATCGAACAGGCTCAAGAGGGGAGGGGGTGGGGTCTGGCTTTTTAAGGATGGGTCTAATGCGTTCAGCTGTTATCACACTTTGCTGATTGTAATCACTCGTTTTATGGTTTCTTTTCCAGCTGCTCCAAAAATTCATTGCAATATCCTCTAGGTTTATTTTTAATATCCCATAATTCAAAGATCTAAGAAAGAAGAGTTGAAATAGAAATCCATGTCCTGATTCTCTCCCATTTTTTTTTTTTTTTTTTTTCTCTTGGGGAAGAAGGGATTTAGGATTTGGACACATTCCTCAAAATCCTCTCTGGAGAAATGTGTTCTTTTCTTTAGGAAAGGAGCCAGCTTGGAGCACATTCACAGGCTTATTCAATTGATAGAGGAATTGGGAACCGATCCTATGTAAATATACCAAATGTTTTAAATTCAAAAAATTAATTCTTTCTTCAGAGCATTTATGTTTAAAATGTTTCCTTTTTGAGTGGTAGCAAAACAATAGTACTCTGTTGGCATTTTAGGATTTCGAGATTCCCTGAATAAAGTATTTGCTCTAAACTCTGTTATCCTAAACTTATTTAGTAAAGGGTAAGAACGTATCGCTCTTTAAACTGCAGAACACTTTCATGCATGGGAAAACTAAAAGGCAAGGGGATCCCCATATGTGCTGTCTCTGAAAATATCTTGACTTACATTTTAAAATCTACTTATTTCAGGGGAAGTGGACCCTATCAGTTTTCTTTGTTTTCCCCATTTAGTCCTCTGAAGAGCTAGATCTGAGAAATGATTCAGCTAGAATTATAGGTTGCCATTTCTTCATTTTCCACTACATAGCAGCGGCTCCTTTCAGTCATTTTTAAGTCCTTTAAAAGCCCATATGGGGAAGAGGGGGAGGGGACTGCCTGTAAATCATAAGGACCCAGTTTCTTGATTTCAGTGAAGGGTAGTTTTACTGTCCGCTGTCACCACAGCTGTCAGCAGGATGCCTTCAACATCCTAATTGTCACTAGGGATCAGATTGTTCCTTAACTAATTGTTTAGATCAGCTAATCTACATCCATCATCTGCAAAGGGCAGGCAGCCCCAGGCATCCTGTAATTTAGATAAAACTCCTTTTCTGGGTCTAAACACATTGTTTGGGTGACCAAGGGTCAGGTACCAAAAAGCCTACCTAGGGGTGGAACAAGAGTGGAGATTGTATACTGAGGACCCGGTGAGCCTCCAAGCTTACAAGCCCAGACCACCTGCATGTGTCCCACTCAAACAACTGTGAGTCAGTAGAAGATTCCATGTCATTGATCGCAATATGCCAAGAGCCCAAACAGAGCAGACAGCCAAGATCACTGCCTGAGTCAGCCCTTGTGTTTGCACTCATATGGGCTTTGAGGTACTCGTTATGACACAAATGTGCTGGGTATTTTTGAGCTATTTGCAAGCCTTTCTTGAGTTATACTTCTAAAAACACATCAACAACAGCGACGTAGTATAAATTATATATGCAACACACACATTTCATGTTAGAATGAAGTCTCCCTTCTAAGAACCTCTGCTTTAATAAGCTTTCTAAAACAATTGGTGAATTCGTTATTTTAGACTGTGAGATAGTTTTTCTTGCATTCATCTGCTCATTCTTCCATTCAATAAAAATTTATTTCAAACTCTCATGAGCTTGGCAAGAAGGTTTTTGTGCCTCAGGAATGCAATTCGTTTAGAAACAAGCCATCCCCTTACATTCATATAGTTCTTATCTCAGAGTGCTTTCAAAATAACTAACGAATCGATTTAAAAGTAAAAAAAAAAAAAAAAAAAAAGTAAAAGTAAGCAGGCCTTGAACTGAGCAGAAGTGAAGAGGAGTAGAAAGACAAATGTTTGATAAATGATAAACAAACAAACAAATACAGCCTTCCCAAGAGTGAAATTCAACCATTCATTAAGATAATTTAAGAAAAGGGGTCTAGGGACTTCTAAAAAACAGAACTTTGGAAAACCCTCCACAGTTACCTCACTCATTCAGATTTAGTATAAATCCTATTAATTTTGCAGTAAAGAACCCTACTAATTTTGTTTAGGCTGGCCTTTCCCTCACTTTCTTTAGTTTTTCTTTTAATGTAATAGTATACCTATTAATATTTTATAGAAGTACAGTGCTATGAAATGGAATCTGGAAAAATAATAAAAGAACAATTGCTAAATTGTAGCCAGCATTTATTGTGGTTTACCTATTTAGCAGGCATTATTGTAAGCATTTTAGAAATAGTAATTCATTTAATTATCACGACAACCCTATGATGTAGGTACTTTTATTATTCCCACTTTGTGGGGAAATTGATTCACAGAGAGGTTAATTTACACAAGATCACAGATTGTGCTGGTGAGATAGCAGAAAATAGCCGTCAAACTTGGGAAAACCTTTTAGAGGAATCAGGTTCTGAAATGGGAATTAAAGGCTGGCAGGAATGGGGGTTTGTTGTCCCACAGAGGCAGATAGACAAGGAACACAGACTTTAGATGCTGGCGGTTTCCGTAAAATTGGATTGGAAAGAAAATGGGCCCAGTCTGGGGCAGAAGAGAAATGACAGCCATAGGGCTGACAGGGACACCAGGGCAGCTACAGTAAGTGATGATCAGCTATGGTCCAGCTTCTGACACTCAGAAATTTCATTTTGTCATTTTCACCTATTACAGCGACTAAAAGAACTTAGGAAATCTATAGACTGCTTTTCTTCCCTGCCCCTGACTGCCATCATTTTCTACAGAATTTTCTTTTCTAGTTGCAAAAGTAGTCTGTATTTATTGTAGAAAATATAAAAAACAAAACACACACATGCCCAGAGGAAAAGAGAAAATTAAAACATTTCTAATTCTACCTCCCAGAGATAATCACTTTCAGCATTTTCCATGTATAATTTCAGACATAAAATAAGAAAATTGACTTAAATCTACATAGAACTTTGCCATTTCCTTCCCCTCCCCACAGCTTAGCTTGATGTAGTAAATATTTTTCATGTTTTTATATATCACTGTTTTATTAAATTCATTAAATTAAATTAATTTATTTAACAGATCTGCTGTTGATAGTAGATGGTTTCTTTCTCTTGTGTGAGATTATTTTCTTATAGTTTCATGCAAACTCATTAAATCATAATTTATTAACAGATAAAATGATTTTTATATTGCTAAATGCTCTCCGTAGATGTACTGTTTTATCCCTGTGGCAGCATAGACTGAAAAAGCCATTTCCCCACATACCACACCATAGAGGTACAGAAGTTTCTAACTTTTGACTTAGAAGCTTTATCCGAAAGGCAAAGCTGTAACTCAGAGCAAACCCGAGTCACCTCTGAGTGCCACCAACAGGTGGTGATGGCTGCTACCAGGATGGAGGCATTTGACACTTTACGAATTAAAGCAGTCTTCTAGACGTTAACCTTTAAAAGGGATAAATTTTATAAGTAAAAATGGTATTTCTTGTTTGAATTTCGGTTTGGTTATTAAAAAACACTGAATGGCTTTTTGCATGTTCATCTGTACTGCTTTTGCAAATTGTCTTCTCACTTCTTTTGCCCATTCTCTTTATACTGGGGTGTTCATCATTGTCATATTATTTATAAATTATCTTTACAGTCAGCACATTATGAGTATTATTTCAGGTTTCCATTTGTCTTTTAATTCATAGTTTTTTAAAACTTGGGTAAGGAAGTTATATAGAAGTTTTAAATGTTTATATAGCCATTTCTATTTTATTCCTTAAGATTTGTTTCTTTGCATTCTTAAAAGGGCTCTCTTTACCTCAAAATCAGAAAAATATTCTTCTGCCTTTCCTTTGTTTTTTTAAGTACTTAACTTTTTGATGCATCTGTTATTTATTTCAGTTTAAGGTACTGGGGAAAAAATCGACATTTTTTTTTCCAAAGAGCTAACTGTTTCTGTACCATTTTTAATAATCCCATCTTTCTGTAAAGATTAGAGATATTACCTTAGCCTTTAATAAAGCCTTATATCCACTGGAGCCTATTTCAGACCTTTCCATTCTATCCCACTGGAATTTATTTAACTACTAGAGCCACCCGTTTCTGCAAAACACCTTAATATATTGTAGGGCTGGTCTACCTCATCATTTTTTCTATTTTGTTTTTACTCTTTTAAAATATTGTATTGGATTTGATTTTCAAATTACTATGTTAACACATGTGTCTTAGAATAAATTAAACAGTAGAGCATGGTGTATATATAAAGTTAATAACTTCTCTCTCTCTAGTCCCATCACCAAGGCTTATAGTGTGGTGAATACATTTTTACACTTTTCTCTATGTTCTTTCTTATGAGCAAATAATAATAATACATGATAGTAAGGAGAATTTCTTTTACCATTGAAACTAAAAACCATTTTTTCACTTAAAAAAGTATTTAGAACACATAAAACAAGGCAGCATTTACTCTTTTTTCTCATCTTCTAGTATGGGATCTCTTGGCGGCCCCTCCACTGTTGCACCATTTCTCTCTGAGCCAGTGTTACTGTCACTGGTTCCTTCTTCTGCCATACTGTCGACCCTCTCCTGCCCGCTCTCCTTGTCCTCAGTAGATTTGCCTCCTTCGCCGTTCTGTTGGCTCTGTTGTTTCTTCAAGGCGTGTCTCCTCTGTCTTTATTGGAATGTTCTCATTGTCTTTTTTTTCCCTCGCCTTTGTTGGCCACTGGCTCTTCCTCAGGAACGATGCTGCTCTCACTGCACTAAGCTTGCTCTGCTGCCTCCTTCTCCCTTTCCTCCTGCCTTTTGTGGGACTGTTCCTCTGCCTGTGCCATCTCAGCTGCAGTTTTCTCCAGATCCATTTCTATCTTCAGACCGCACAACCTTTTAAGTTCATTGTTAAATGAATCTGTGCTTTCCAGGAATTTCGCCTTCTCCTGGTGTCGATCCTCTTTTGGAAGAAGTTCAGCTTCTAGTTTTCGCTGATGAACCATTAAGGACTGGACCTGTTGTTTGGGGACCTGCATTCTAGTTGTTGTGACAACTGACTGAACCTCTGGTACCACACTCTCACTAAGGATTTCACTGATGAGGCGGCGGTTTCTCTGGAAACGGACGGTGGCTGTATCTTCATTGAAAAGCCATCATCATAATCAACTGATCTTCAGCAGAGAAGGCTCATGTAAGGTTCTCCTTTCTCCATGTGAGACTGTTTGAGTTGACTGTCTTCCTCTAAAGCAGCTTCTGCAAGACTTTTTGCATTTATGTAAGCAAGGTACACGGGGGAATTATGATGGGCGTTCATAGATTCATTGTACTCTATCTTTTCTACTTCATATTCGTTTAAATATTGTTTCTCTTCATCAGCAAGATTTTGCCACATGCCAGCAATAATCTTGCCAATTTCCCACAACTTTACGTCAGGGTTGGAAGCCTTTACTTGGTCCCAGACCTTTCTGCTGTACCTCATGTAGGGCATCAGCGGCTTATCTGGTGGCTTTGGGGGTTTTGGAATCGTAATACTGGAGGACCCCCTGACCCGGCTGTTGGTGGCCGGGTTCCCTCCCAGCCTGTAGTTGCTGTAGGCAAGATGACAGTATGGATTGTATCCTGCAAACGCTGGTGTGCTGGGCATTTGTGTTGCAGAAGCTGGGGTGGGAGATGGGGCATAAGATGGTCTTTTTGGCATTTTGGAAGATTAAATTCTCAGTTCCTTAAGAATGAATCTGAGACACCGCAGGTAGAAAAAGCGCTGGCAGCTCCGGCTTCGCTTTTCTTTGTCCCACGCACGCCCCCAGTAATGAGAATATTTATCGAGGAAAGACATTGTTCTAAGCACCCTACCTGAATGATTTCCTTTACTTTTTATCACAAACATATGAAATAGATATTATTGTCATCATCAATACGCAGATGAGCAAACTGAATCACTGGTAGTCTAAATAACCTACCCACGTCACATACTGTCGTTAGTAGGTGGTGGGACCCAGATTAAATCCAAGCAGACAGGTTCCAGAGCCTGAGCTTTAGAACCTGTCTGCTTATCTATCAAATGTCTTTGATAGACATTTAGGCTGTCCTTATTTCTTGACCACCCTCCAACAATGCCGCTATTAGCATTTCTGTATACAAATTCTTTCATACTGGTAATTTTATTTCTGGCCTATAGTTTCTCAGAAATGATATTGCTGGATCTTAGGGCACATGATTTTATTTAATAGACATGACCAGATTAGTTTTCACAATGGATACACTAATGAATACTCCCACATATGAAATGTTCTCACAAACCCTCTTTTTGCTCTTTCTTCCATATTGAAGCCCCAGCATGTACCCAGCGTTGTTCTCAGCACTGGGATGTGAAGGTGGTCAAAGCAGATGTGGGTCCTGCTCTTGAGGGGCCACAGCTTTCGCTCACATAAGATATCATTCTCTTTCTCCATTCCTCAGAAGCACCACAAGCAAACACAACAGAGAGTACCCCACAGGGAACAACTTAAAGATGAACACAAAATGACTATTTTCTTAACCTGCCCTGTCCTTCCACACCACTACCTACACAATCCTCCCTTCACTCGGACCATTCTCTCTCCTGAGTCAGTCGTCTGCCACATTTCCAGGACCTCTGATCTTACAAATCTCCAGGAAGGACTTTCCAAATGAAGCATGATTTACCTTTCTGTTTCCTTTTTTTCCTCTCAGACCCCACCCAGGGAACCTCCTTTGAACAACAATAAGAACATCAGCAAGTGTAGACCATGGCCTGCCTGCCTTTCCTTCCCTCCCTCCCTCCCTCCCTCCCTTCCTTCCTTCCTTCCTTCCCTCCTTCCTTCCTTCCTTCCATCCTTTCTTCCTTCCCTCCCTCCCTTCCTTCCTTCCTTCCTTCCCTCCTTCCTTCCATCCTTCCTTCCTTTCTTCCTTCCCTCCCTCCCTCCCTCCCACTCTCTTCTTCTTCTGCAGGCTTATCTCCCATAATTTCTTCTTTTATTTTGGTTCTTGCCACAAAGTGTTAATTATCTTTTGATTTGTCTCTCTCCATCCTCCCAGCTATCTGAGGGCAGGAACATTTCTCAATCATCTTTGAACCCTAGAACTACAATACAACGAATGTTTTTCCTGAGTGAATGGTGGATGGATGGATAGATTAATATCCATTATCTTCCCTAACCACCCCATGAAACCAACTTTGATGATATTAAAATGGAAAAGCTACGATTGAATTCTATGTTTATTTATTACATCACATCAAAGAATAAAGCATGTGCTAAAATAAATTAGTGCACTTAATAACCTAGTCAGCCGCGTCTCTTTTCACTGACCTATCAACAGGGAAATCCATTATGTCCGTCCCACCTGAGATATTATATCCCTGCATCATTGGTTCACACAGTATGATTCAGTTGAGACTTGTCAATGCTTTTGGTAGTGAGGAGGCTTCTCCAAGCACTGCTGATTTGAAGGGATTAATCCTTGAAAGAAATTGGACTAAGCCTTACAAAAAATAATGGATAGTCTTGAAAAAACCTTTACCTGGAGAATGACTTTTCTCTGCCATACAATGCAAGGAAGTAAGTGTACTGTAATCTCAGCACTTGCAGTATTTTCATCACATCTGATATTTCTACTTGTTTTATCTTCTCTTTATCCTCAGAGAGACAATGCTGCTTAGTGTTTAAGACCAAGAATTCACAAGCAGGACTGCTGGGTTTAAATCCCAGCTTACTATCTTGGGAAAGACGTTTCAACCAGCTGCCTAAGTTGCACAATTTCAGGGAGTGCCCTACACACAGAACACAACATAGGATGATGCATGTAGAGCATTATAGGCCATTTAAACCTAGCAAGTAGCATTCATTAAATAAGCAAATGTTAACACTACTGTCTTCCTAGCACCCCTATTAATAGACATTTTTAGCATCATCTCAAAGGTGGATATATTATGTTGCAAAAAGATTAAGTGTCTTGTTCAAAGTTAAACAGAAGTCAGAAATGGGCTGCTGACTTCCCAATCTCCAGACTCGTAGGCTGAGGCATTTATTTCCACCTTCATTACTATTAGCACCCCCTCTCCAATAATGTGTGACATGTTTTATTTTATTGTTGTTTTTGCTTGTTCATTTTCAGCTTTCCCAGATATGGCTTTAAATCTGGACATGGCATACGAATTAGCAATGACCCATACCAAAATAAAATCAGCTACTACCACGGCAAAATACTAATTTGGGATCCTGTTGCTGGTTACTACCATATTCAACATTAAACTGTCCTAGCTCCCAGTTACCAGCCTCACCCCCTTCCACATACCTTTTCAATGCCTTATGTTTTTACTAGATTATAAGTCCCTTGAGGACAGGGACTGTGCCTTATTCATTTTTTAATCCCACCCAAGGATTTACATAGTGTTTCATATAAAGTAGATACTCAATAAATGTTTGCTATATAAAATAAATAGGAGCTTATTATCTAAAAAAAATCTACAAATCCATTATTTCCTGCTCTCAATTTAAGGATAGAGTCTGTCTGACTCTATAAAGAGGGCATTTTCATGATAAGGTAGTATTTGAGGAGCTAATAAAGAAATTTCTTTATTCAGGAAACATTGGTATGAACTATAGTCACTTTAAATGTGCTGAAATTTTTAGTTGAGGTTTCTAAAAAACTAACAAAGTTTTAAGGTGATTGCAAAATCCAGTTATCATCTTGAAAGATGAGCAATATTTACATTAATTAAGCTTTAGCATTGGCAGAAGGGAGGAAAGCCTGGTAGTTTTGGAAAAGGAAGTGTGTATTTTTGTTGAAAAATAAAAATATAGTAATTGTTATGATAAATTTGTCTTTCTTTGAATTCATGCTGCTAATGAAGCCTATCATATTAAATTATCAAGGTAAGTGAAAACCCAATTCATGTCTCAGAATAATAGCTAGGGTTAGGATGCGTTATGTCATGCATTCCAGTCAAAATTTTAATAACCCAAATTAATTTAAATTAAAATCTATAAATCTACTAATGTCACAACTTTTGCATATATGAGGCTATATTTCAAGAAGAAACTACTTTTTTAACTGACTTGTCTCATAGATAAACCATTTGGTCATAAAAGAATAGGTAAAAGAAATCTTATTTTTGAGATTAAAAATACATATCATTCTTAATTAAGAATATTATGCATGCATTAAAATGCCCAAATGCATTGAGTTATTTCTGATAGCTGCCTTTATGAATGCCTTTATGACTACAAAAGGTTTGCATATTTCCTCTTTTTATATCAATGTGTTTCCCATGCAAGTCAGTAGACATTATCTTTAGACAGTCATTGATTCTTGCAATTTCTCTTTAATGCTAAATCCTACAAGCTATTGGGAATAAATAATCATGCCTATTTCTTGGCATGAAAATGTCGATTTCACCAAATATTCAATTTTACTTCTATTATTAGCAGATTTTCTTTGTGAGTAAAAAGGTAGCTTCACTGTCTTCTCAACTTCAGCTGCATCCCAGCTGTGTTTATTAAACAGAGATTTCGTATTGTCTGGCCTTTTGTTTTCTGTTCCATCATTTTTCCCATCTGGCTTTCCCCCATATATCCTAGAGAACATATCCATATTTTTACTGACAGTAGTGTGTATACACAGACAGACAGACAGACAGACAGACAGACACACACACACACACACACACACACACACACACACGTATCTTTCCCTGATGATAGCAGTTAACATTCCTTTAAAAGCTTACATTTCACCTCCGTTCCCCTGTTCACATCTCAACTACGTGAAATTGGGTGATTTGAAACAATTTAAGCAGCTTCTCACTCAAATATAATTTCTTATGACTTGTGATGGTTTTGAATTCTTGACAACCATTTTCTATGCCAGTAAGAGCCCCTGTAAAGGAAGGATTGTTAAGAATTACAAGCACAGAGGCAGTGCCTTAAAGAACAAAGAAGACATATTTTACTTCAAGAAGAATAAAATGGATTTTCACAGTCATTTGCCAAGATTTCCCTCCTTTCCCGGGTGGAAATAGGATGGCGGTGGAGAAAACATACCCCAACATTTGAGGGGAAATGCAGCCCAGGAGTTTTCCTTGGTTGGGCATTCTTTTTTTTTTTAGAAATGCAAAGATATTCACTTCCTAATTTTTCTGCCACTGTCATTAATGTTTGGAATCCTATTTTCTTTTAAGTTTCTCCAATTGAGAGGATAAATCACATTTTCTCTTTGTATATCATCCTGAAAGTCAAGTTTAGTCAAAGGTAAGGAAAGAACTTTGATTCATTTGTGCAAGCAAGATAGGTTTACACAAAATATTTCATGGAATTTTAAAATTATTGGTTTATCTTTCATTTTTCAGAATTATACAATCTTTCTTTAAAAGTTGTTGAATAGAAAATGGCCATGTATTTGTGAAAAGTTATATGAACAAATCTATTCCAAAAAATAACTATTAATTCCAAATTTAAACATATAATTTGTTTTTATTTTTACATTTGCAAATCACATAAAATAATAGTGGTCCTTAGTATAGTGCAGTGGTTAAGAGACTGAAAGCAGATGGTCTGGGTTCAAATCCTAGTCCTGCCACTTTTCAGTTGCTTTGTTTTGGACAAATTATTCAACCTTTCTGTGTCTCATGTTCCTTTTCTGAAAAAGAGGCTAGTAACAGTCCCTCCCCTACACGGTTGATTTAAGGATTAAATCAGTTAACCCAGGTTAATATCTTAGAACAACGGCTCACACAAAGTAATTTTCTGTCATTGTACATTGCTATTAGTAGTTATTGGTAGTTCTTCTTACAGCATTTATCAATCTGGTTGCATGGATTATATAGGTCAAGGGTGTATATATATATTGGTCCGGCAAAAGAAAATTTCTGATCCAAGATGCATTTACTGAATACCAAGTATGTGTTCATCACTGTGAGACAGAGAGACAAATAACGATCTTATTTAGAAATTAAAACAAGCTTTAGGTAGCTATAGATTTCCTGAATAATAGCAAATAAGGAAATAAAAATCCAAGAAGCAGAGCAAATGATAAAAATGTGTCTTTGTACACTTCTCAAAAGAAGATATTTATGTGGCCAAGAAACATGTAAAAAAGCTCATCATCACTGGTCATTAGAGAAATGCAAATCAAAACCACAATGAGATACCATCTCACGCCAGTTAGAATGGTGATTATTAAAAAGTGAGGAAACGACAGATGCTGGAGAGGATGTGGAGAAATAGGAATGCTTTTACACTGTTGGTGGGAGTGTAAATTAGTTCAATCATTGTGGAAGACAGTGTGGAGATTCCTCAAGGATATAGAACTAGAAATACCATTTGACCCAGCAATCCCATTATTGGGTATATACCCTAGGGATTATGAATCATGCTGCTATAAAGACACATGCAGACGTATGTTTATTGTGGCACTATTTACAACAGCAAAGACTTGGAACCAACCCAAATGCCCATCAATGATAGACTGGATAAAGAAAATGTGGCACATATATACCATGGAATACTACGCAGCCATAAAAATGAATGAGTTCATGTCCTTTGCAGGGACATGGATGAAGCTGGAAGCCATCATTCTCAGCAAAATAACACAGGAACAGAAAACCAAACACCACTTGTTCTTACTTATAAGTGAGAGTTGAATAATGAGAACACATGGACACAGGGAGGGGAATATCACACACCGAGGCCTGTCAGGGGGTGGGGGCCAAGGGGAGGGAGAGCATTAGGACAAACACCTAATGCATGTGGGGCTTAAAACATAGATGATGGGTTGATAGGTGCAGCAAACTACCATGGCACATGTATACCTATGTAACAAACCTGCACATTCTGCGCACATATCCCAGAACTTAAAGTAAAATAAAAAAAAAAAGGAAAAAAAAATTGTCTTTGTAGACCAAAAACAAGAAAGCAACTAAATTATCCTGAAGAGTGAAAGAAATGAAACAAATACTGTGCTCATAACACTATCATTGGTTAGGCTAATAATATGAGCAAAAGCAGCACTTTAATTGGTAGTAGGAGAAGTGAGCTATTTCGAAGAAATGCAAAAAGGCAAAGTGATAGAACAATATTCAGCAGAGAAATTTTTTTTGATGGGGGGGAAGGGCTCTGTAGATAGAGAGCTTCATTTGGACAGACTTCTTTGGCTTCAGTTTAGAACTCTTCCTGCCATCTTTGACATATTTCAGATTTAACTGTCAGCCCTAAGCACTGCCCCTCTTGGTACAGGACTCTCCCTGACTCACCCATGCCTGTCTTTTAAGGAGGGGGACATCCCTAATGGAGTAGAAGCCGGGCTGCTAGTACGTGGGCTTGCTAATGGAAACTACTGTTTAGTGAGCAGAGTAGCAGACAGCCAGCGGCAAAGAGAAGAGAAAGCAGCTTCCTTGGTTATAGAGAAGCACTGTGGGGTCCCATTTCAGGTTTCCATTTGTTCATCACTTTGTACCATATCATTTGCATTTGTTGAGCCTCAGTTTTCTCATACGTAAGATGTATATATTTAATCAAGAATCCTAAACTATTCAGCATTCCCATTTCTGAAAATCCATCTTTAGAAATCAATTATCATATCAATGGCTGGCCTCTAGTCACTAAGAAAAGTGTAAGTATCTTCTGTTCATTTATGTTAGAAATAATAACTGAATGCTGGCTGACTCCCAAGAATGTTACCAAAACTATCTGTGGAGAAGAGAAAGCTTAGTTTATTGCTAACCATGTTAGGATAGCAGCATGTAAGGCTCACTAGCATCTCAGAGAGATGGAGTCTCCTTCTGTCACCCAGGCTGGAGTGCAGTGGCACAATCTCGGCTCACTGCAACCTCCACCTCCTGGGTTCAAGCGATTCTCCTACCTCAGCCCCCTGAGTAGCTGGGATTACAGGTGCCCGCCACGATGCCTGGCTAATTTTTGTATTTTTAATAGAGACGGGGTTTTGCCATGTTGGCCAGGCTGGTCTTGAACTCTGACCTCAAGTGATCCACCCGCCTCAGCCTCCCAAAGTGCTGGGATTACAGGTGTGAGACACTGCGCCTGGCCAAAGTTGAAATCTTTATAGACTTTTTGAAGTGAGATTTAAGGTGAAGCTTTCAGTGTGGGAGGTGGAGGTTTGTTAGTACTGGATATGGATTATAATATAGGCTTGGTGGATAGAGCAAGGAGAGGATTTTGAACCAAGAGGTTCAAACTGACAATTTGCCAGTCTTCCAGAGGTTTCTTACTGGAGCTATCACCATAGGCTCTTGATCCAATACCTACCTCTCCCTCTCAATGGCTGACCTGAAAACCTGATTTTCTACTTTACTGGGACCAGGTCATCACTAGGCATATGTTCTTTAAATATTTTTTCTTCAACAAAAAGTCCTTGATTTCATCTATTCTTTCCTCTGCTCTTAGAGAAGAATGCATTCCTCCTTTTAAAACCCTATCTATACTATAGTCTTGTTCTTGTCCTCATAGCCATTCATCTATTACTTATCAGTTCTTATCATTCATCTATTACTTGCCAGTTATCAAGTAATAGCCATTCATCTATTATTTATCAGTTTTTCCTCACATGCTAACCATCTCACTTCTCACTGATTCCTTTCCCTTGGCCCTCAAACATAATTATGTGTCTTTAGGTACAAAATAATATCTACTAGGTCTGTGGGCTTCTAGCCATGGTTTCCTGTTCTTCTCTTCTGTATGGGTTTCTATCCCTTGCTTCCTTGAAAACTCCTGACAGACCAGGAAAAAAGCAGTCTGTCTTGAACCTCCAAATCCCTCTGAATGTATCATCCTCTCACTCTGCATTTCTTCTGTTCTCCACCAAGACCGTAGAAAATATAGCAAATGCTGCTTGTCTCCACTTTCTCATTCCCATTTACTTTGAATTTCATTGTAATCTAGCTGCCTTGGAAAGGCTACAAATGATTTTCTAAGTGCCTATTTCAAGGGATAGTTTAAATTCCTAATCTTTGTGGCATTTGATACTGGTGATCACTCTCTTTTCATTGAAAAGCATATTTCTTTAGCTTCTGACATTACTCCTTCTTAGTTGTGACTTCTGAAACCTCTTTCTCTCTCAGATTGATTCTTCCTCCCACATCTGTTCTTTAACTGTTAACTGTTGTTTGAACTTTTGTCCTTGTTTCCTTTTATCATACTATCTGGTCCCAGAGTAACTTCATCCCTAGGCATGACTTCCATTATCATGTATCCATGAATAATCCCCTCAATCTAAAGTTTCAAGCATGGCCTTCTCCTTAGTTTCTAATACTGAAACACTCAGTTATCTTGGATCTAAAGTACTATTTCCAAAATGAATTTATTATCTTTTTAATGAAAGCTCTTCCTTCTCTTCTATCCTTGGCTGTATTAAGGGAATCTTATCCATTTTGTCCAGTGTTTTCCCAACTTCCCAGATGATAAGTACCACCCCCAGCCCTTGTTATATAATCGGACTACCAGGCCTCTTGCCTGGAAAATCTGATGTAGTTGTCTGCAGTGGGAAGTTTGGGAAGCACTAATGGGACTGAGCATCATTCTTGTTCTCTCCATCTATGTCACTCCTCCCTCACCCATTTTGTTACTGGGATATGCCCATTGTTGTGTGTCTATTGAGAAACTGTCAAACCACACCATTCTTCTCCATCCTCACTGTTACTGCTTTAGTTCTGGCCTTCATGAACAGTTTAGTGCCTTCAGTTTAATCCCCTATAGTCCCATCCCCACCAGTCTCTGGGATGCTTATCTTATATTTCTCCTTGGGTAGGAGCCTTCAAGGGATCCCTAGTTCAAGAAGGGTGAAGTCCAAGTCTTTAGTCAAGTGTGTCAATGGTTACTCTCTGCTTATTCTCCAAACCCAAACCTTCTATTTTCATTTCACTAAACATCCATAAGTTCTTTATCAGGCCATATTCTTTCTCACCCATGCTACCTCTTCCTGAAACACAATCCCTCATGCTAGCTTCTTTTTATTGTGAAACCAGTTGTCCTTGAGACCAAATTCAAATACATTAAAACGTATTTACTTGAAATACAATTAAGTAAACAGTGATTTTTGTCTGACAATTCCTCATGAAACTTCTTCATTAGTTTAATGCTGGATGCAACTTTTCGTGCTCTTGACAAGGGAGTGGTGTTTCACTGAAGAAATATAGATAATTGTAGCTCAAATTTTAGCCTCAGATAGGCTTGAGGTCAATTCCCATTATTTCCACTCAATGACTCTATGATTTTGGGAAAGCTCTTTAAACTGCCTAAGCTTCAAGTTCTCATCTGTAAATATAGAGATGATAATAATGAGACTAAATATCATAGTGGAAGAAAGAAATGTGTTGAGCCCAGTTCCTGCCACAAGTGGGGCTCCAGAATTTTCATATATGGTGATAATTTATAGCCCATATCAGAACTCTTTTGAGAATGAAAGAGGATGATATTAATAATTTTTCTAGGAGACAATTGTAAACCAGTGCTGCCCCATGACAAAGGACACATGGTTACCCTATATATAGAAGGGACTTTGGGTTCACACTTTCCTTGGAAGGGGGATGGTAGCTAAAGGGCTTCAAGTTATGTTGGCAATTCTATTTTTACCTATACTTTATATTTTGGGGTGGGGTTTGGGCAAACTAAAGACTCACTTTGTACCATCTTTCTTGGCATATGGTAGGTAGCACAATATCCTCAGTCTTTATAGTGATTGACCTAGGAACTTGCCTTGGCCATGCCTGTTTCTATTTTCACTTTAAGCCTATACTTTGAGGTCCTGCCTCAGACTTTAGCCTTTCCACTCTCTTAGTCTCTCTGGATTGGACTTTGAGCTGCTGGATTTTTTGTAGGGGATATCTATTATTCTTTAGGGACTGGAAATGGGGCCTCACCTACTCTGTCTTCTGGGGTGAGAGATCTGGCTGAGGCTGTTTCTCAGTTTTTCAGTCTTCAGTAAGCAAGGGAGGGCCCATTCTACATGTCTGGCTGCTAGGGCTTCCTCTCACCTAGCAGGTAGATGTTCTGGGGCTACTGATGAAGTGACTTAACCCTCTGCAATTTTCCATGGTATTCACAAATGATGGACATTTGTAGTGCTCTCCTGGAACTTTCTAATACCAGGGAGAATTCATGCCCCATCATTCACAGCCCAGCTTCACACCTATGCTGGCTCAATGGCTTACCAATCGAGGGAAGATAAATTGCAAGTCCTCAGCCTAGTCATTCTCAATCTTGTTTTGAGAGGGCAAGACATATAGGGGAGGTGGGAGGTCCTTGTTTCTCCCTCCCACTCCACTACTCTGTATTAGGGACCCTCCTCGCATGCTGTCACAAAACCTTTTGCTTCCCAGTAACCCATCCCCCATATGATTTCGAGTAACTGTGCCTTTTCTTTTCTTCTTTAAAAAATTATTTTATCCCATGAGCTATTCTTTTGGATGCCTTTTCTTGTCTGTCTCACTCACCAATCTCTAAGCTTCTTGAAGGCAAAATGTATTTCTTATTTTTCTTTTCACTTCCAGAATGTGGCACAATGACTGGCATTTACGGATTCTCGAAAAATGTTTAAATGGATGACTAATCATTATGTGCGAACAACTCCGAGGAATGTCATACTTTTGGTCATACCTCAAAGCAGCACTCTGGTGAGCTAAGCTCCTATCCTGTAATCTGGGATACGTCATTAGCATGGTGAAAAGTCTAAGTTGACTTTGACCTTCATTTTTTTTTTTTGTCTCTAAGCCACTTTGACTTCTGAGCTTCATCTGGAGAGAAGTCCAGTTCAGCATACCTGCCAACAAGAGGCTCTGTAAGAACAATGTCAGGGTAGCCAGGCCTTGGGGCTTCTCACGTGCCTTGAGAGGGAAACCCTCCAGGAGCAAATGGCAGAGGCCCTTCTTTTCTGGTATCACCTGCAACTCTACAGACTCAAGAGAATTCATGACACTGGCCAAGGGGATGACTGACACAGCTGGAAAGTGACTCGGGCTCAGCAAACCCACTTATGAAATGATATTTTGGCTTTTATTTGGAATGATCCTATTTTCATTTCAATTGTTTGTCACATTGTCCATCACTGCAAATGACCAAGGCTGGGTGCAAATCAGAAGTTTCATAAATACACGCTAAATGACCTATGCATGTCTTGACCCTTCTCTTCCTTATACATATGCACATTTAGTGCATAAACACCATATGGCACTCTATTTTCAGTCACTCCTTATGTCTATACACCCATGAAAAATTTATCCACTTTATATTGTTCTCCAGTTACCAAACTAGATGCTAGAGAATTTCAGATTCATCGAGTGCAGTCACAGACCTCAGAGAACAAATAGTTCTGGTGAGAGGTGCAGACAAATGAACAGAATGAATAATGAAATAGAAATCATTGATTCCAGATGACGGAATCAAGGAGTTCGCGGCTGCCATGTGCCAAAATTGCACCACTGCACTCCAGCCTGGGCAACAGAGCAAGACCTTATGTCAAAAAAAAAAAAAAAAAAAGGGGGGGAAACAAAAGAAAAACAAAGGTCGAAAGATGTACTATAAAGCACATGAGAAGGGTGGAGCTAACCAGCCCACTTGGAGGGCAAGCGGTGGTGGTAGAGATATTAGGGGGGACTTAACTGGCAAAAACACACTGAACTGAAGCTTTGGAATGAACAGGAATTAGGAAGAGGGTGCTTGGAAAAGGGAAGAGCATTTCTGGCAGGAGGACAGCATGAGAATATCCGTAGGAGAAGCACGGCATTGTGTTTAAAGGAATGGGAAGTGATTGAGTGTTACTAGAGCCTCTTGTTCCAGCTAGAGGAGGGAAGGGGTAAAGCTAAGGAGCAGGGCAGGGTCAGACACAGTCCTCTCTGTGTTGGGGAGTCATTTAAGAATGACTTTCCATTTTGCAAAGAATGGTTTGCAAAAATGGAGCACTATTATCTGAGAGGAGAGGGATGGAATGCAGAAATACAAGCTTGCTTAGAGGAATAGGTGAGAGGAAGGTGACAGCTGATTCCTAGATGTCCAGTCCTGGTGACAGGTTAACTGGTGTGAGAGTGAAACAGCACAATGGTTAAAAGCATGGCCTCTGGAGCCAGATAGCTTGAGTTCAAATCTCAGCTTTGCCACTGCTAACTGTCTGTCTTTGGGAAGGTTACTTAACCTCTCTGTGCCATTGTTTCTTCATAGGATGGTGATAATAATAATAGGTACTTCTTAAGATTGCTGCGAGGATCAAATGAGTAAATATGTGGAAGGTGCGTTGAATCACGCCTGATGCATAGAAAGTACTATAGAAGTGTTTATCACTTTTATTATAGGAAAGATTCTTTGAAAGGGGAAGAAGTTGAATTCAGTTTTAGACATGTTAATATTGAGAATCCACGTGACAATATCCAGTAGTATTTGGTTGGATATGTTCGTCCAGAGTTCCAGGGAAAGGTCTTGACTAGAGAAGTAGATATTTTGTTAATTTCAGCATATAAATAAGTCTGATTAAAAACATGAGAGTGGATAGAATCCCGCAGGGAACAGGAGGAGAGTAAGGGGAGTAGGCCAAGGATGGAACAGAGTTCTCCAAGATTCCTTAGTATCTTTTGGGAATGTTCGGGAATGGGTAGACACCATAATCATTAAGAAAGCCTGCTTCTCACCTCCTGCTTAAAATGTTATTTTTCTTTCTAGAAAAATTAGTGATCTTACAGTGATTATTTACAAACCTGAATTTTGTTATTGGAAGGATTTCAATAAGAGAAACTAGCAGATAAAGAAAATGCAATCTTGAAATAAATGATGTAGATAGAGTTGGAAAAGCATTCCTAGTAGGTTAACCAGGAAATGAGAAAGCCAGCTCTTGAAAATGAAGAAGCAGAAACTCAGGGGGAATGACAATGAAGGGACTAGAATCACTCTAGGAGGCACCTGCTGGCTGTGGGGAGAAGTCAGAACCATGAGCAAAGTCAGGAGAGTTTGAAGTGCAACTGGAGTCAGTGGGGAGACTCAGGTTAGCAACACAACACTATGGTGACTAGGTTTTCTAAACCAAGTCTGGGACATGGTATGACACAGGGCAAATGTTTAAAATCACAACTGTGTTCAAAATCTAGGAGAGATGCTGGCCATTCCCTTCCTGGAATGTGCAGTGCCTTGAACTACCTTCAGGTATCCTGAAAAAAGGCAAAGCTACCATAGGTGGCATGTTACAGACAAGTTATAAGCAGGGTGACCAGGGAAAGAAGTGACAGGCGGGAGAAGCTGGCATTTCAGTTGTGTTTAACAATAAGCAAGCGAGTTGACTTGGGGCTGCATCTAATCTTCCCTCCCTAGAGCCCTTACCTTCAGTGGTCCAGTGGCATATCCTGGTGTCCTCATCCCTTCAGGAGTAATTTTGAGCAGTGGAACTGCAGGAGAGAACACAAATTTATTTTTCTTATATACAGAACTTCTCTCTGTGTGCTGTCAATATAGCTTTTTACTAAGCACTAAATCGACCAGCAAAACATTAGTTAAAGCTTGAATTCCAACATTGTGCCCTGGAAAAAATGGAGGTGGGTAACTCAGGCCCCAAATAAAGAGACCGAACTCTAAGTAGCATCAGTGATTACGTGTGTATTTACATCTATGCTTCTGAGGAGGTAAGTAATCCATACACTTCCTGCAGCTGGCGACTTCATGTTATATCATTAGGAATAGAAATAGTGTTTTGCTATGGGGCAGTTATAAAATAAAATGAACTCTTCTTCTTCCGCAAATATTCTACTGTTGGCCAATCAGTCCCATCTCTCCCTCTTTCTATCTCTCTCTCTCTCTCTCTCTCTCTCACACACACACACACACACACACTCACAATTGCAGTCACTTAAATTTGAAAGTATTTTTGAATGGGAAAGTGAGTAACTCAAGTACTTTTTATCAGGTTTTCTGCCATTAAAGTGCTAGAAGCTAGCAAAGGTGAAAGGAAGAGCTGGCTCAAATCATCCAGGGCTTCGTTAAGCTATAGCTTGCTGAGGACAATTTCTTTTGGGTCCACCTTCCCCAAGGAAATGCCAGTTTCTTTTTCACCAACATATCTAAAGAAACCAATAGTAACCTTTGATGTGTCTCCCTGGGCTCTTGAACAAGCATTTAATTGAGAGCTTCTTAATTGGTAAGTGTTCAGATCTGAGTATGTCACCTGGGCCACTGAGGCCTCCATGTCTTGGTAGCACAATTCTTTGCAAATAAACAAAGCTTTGAGTTCCTGGAGAAAAATGCAGCTTACACAGCACTTAGGAACACTCAAAAGGCCTCTGTTCCCTCTCCATACTAATGTGGTTTCACAAGAAGACCAAGATTATTTTATTGCCCCAGGATGCCAGGAAATTTTCATTTGGCTCCCTCAGATCTTTGGGATAAAAGTGGGACAGTAAGGAAAAGAATTCCCTTTGCTGTCTTAGATTTCTGTTCTCCAAGAAAATAAGTTTTTTAAGATCAGATATTCTCATTTATTTTTAGCTTTGGTGACTGTATTATTTTGCATCCCCCAGTTTCATTTTTTTTTCAACGGAATATCTCCCCCTCTACTTCTTCCTGTTTTGGATCATTTCATGGGATTCTACTTTTGGCTAAAATACAGGTAGTATCTTTCACACATTATAGGCTTATTGACTTCATGTTCCCTCAACTTAATGGAAATGAAGAACCCAAGTATTCCCTACTTAGAAACTATAATCACAACTAAAAACTAACAAAGTAAATATACTTTCTAGTACACACTTAAACAGTACATACTACAAGTTTGTGAGGTGTGAGCTGTAAGAATAAGGTTGAATTTATCCATTGGATAGCTTATAAACAAGTGCTTCTCTGATCACCCTTCATAACATTGCACTCCCTGCCTCCATCACATTTCCTCTTCTTAATTTTTCCTCATAGCATGCAACACTTAACATAGTATTTGCTTATTTATTTCTCTGTCTCTAAGCACTAGAATGGAATTTACATAAAATTAAGGGTTGGATTTTATTTCTGCTGTACTTCTGGCACTCACAAACTATATGGCAAATGAATGAATTTGTGTATTTGGAGAAACTAAATGCTGACTTTAAACCTTAAACCAGTTTCAAAAACTCTATTATTCCATTTCTTAAGCTCTCATCTTAAATAATTCTGGCTCAGATTTGTAATAAAATATTTAATCAATTCTAGAAGCAATGAGAAAGAAGAAAGAAACCTGTAACCTTACTCTTATTACTGAAGTGAGGGAAAGGAATCTCTCTCTCCCTCTTTCACAGAGAGCTCTAGTGTTCAGATTCTCACACACATGGACTTAGTTCTTTGTATTTTCATATCCTGGCACCAGGTGCTTAGCTTTGTTTCCCAAGTTTTCCTGTAATTCTGCAAGAATTATCTGGCTTGAGAAATTTATCTATTAAATGGTCTTCCAAAATACATCAGCAGTTGGCAAAATCAGAATCCAAAGCTCTCTACCAGTTATGAAATTCGAAATGTTATAAACATTCCCAAAATGGGAAAGAAAAAATATAACTTGCCACTTTGAATTCATTTGGGAAGCAAATGGGGTGTAAATAATAAATCACAATAAAATTAACATATATGTACATGTTTCATATGTATGTTAATTATATATAAGTTCACTAAATGTTTATATATAAATATATAATTATAAATATATATGTAAATTCACACCCATTTTTCTCCTAGGTTATTCAGTATTTCTTTTCCTCTTCAGCTATTCTCCAAATGCTCAAATGAAAGATTTACTTGCATACTGAATAAACATGTTCTATATGGAATATGCATAATAAATATTATTTAAAAGGAAATTTATGCTAACCTGATTTCCTCCGGATTGCTCTCAAAGCTTTTCTATATGCTTTTTACCATAAATTTAATAAACCACTTTCTTGACTTTGAAAGTTTCCTCCTCAAATATTTGAATTTTATTAGTTTTTCATTATGTGCTAGGCAGCTCCATACAGATTGTGTAACTTGATGCTCACAACTAACTTGTGAGGTAGACACAATACAGAATCTGAAATTTGGAGAAATTAAGTTACATACCCAAAGTCACACGCAGAGCAAGGCACAGATCCAGGATTCAAATCCAGGTCATCCTGGCTTTAAATCCTGTGCCTCTTCCTCCTGTATATTACACCTAGCATCTGACTTCTTACATAATCACACATTTGTTTCTCATCCTATTGAGGCCTGGGGAAGCACCAGATGACTAGAAAACCTAGATTAGTTAAGACAGCGCTGACCTGGAAGAGAAGTTATTCTTTGTAGAGTTTGGTTTTCTTACCTGTAGAATGAACATGGAGGATTTTAAGGCCTCTTTTAGTCCTAATATTCTACGGTAAAACAATGGTCTTAATTGGAGTCAATTAAAATAAAATATGATTTTAAAATATTAAGTGTCTCGGTGTTAGAAATTATATTCCAAATTTACATTATTCAAAAAGGAGAAATATGTAAAAACAATAACTATTAAAAAGTCTTTGTATAAAGTATAGTTATACATTTAAATCTGGATTAAATTTTTTAAATTTTATTCATATAAAGTTGGGACAGTAACAACCATAAAATGCTTTATTAAAAAAAAAAAATGTCTGACTAGATTCTCCTGATTTTTACCATTTCCTGAAAGGCACAGAGAAACTCCCAGGCCTGGCTTTAGAAAAGGTGGCCAACACAGTTGCTTCCAAGAAGGGGCAAGTCATGCCTGATGTGATACATTCTCAAATGCAAGCACAGCTCTAGAATCTGGGGGCTGCACATGGAGTCTGCAAGGCCACCTCCTGGTATCCATTTTGTTCTCTAAGGTTTGACAAACAACTGCCCCTCCCCCAACTCCCGACACTTTCAAACTGGTGAAGAGGGCATTGTGTCTTATTTAAAATGAAAAGGACTGTTCCAACACCTTCCCGATAATTAATCTATGGTAAAATGTAGGTTTAATACCACAGTCTCATTTTCATGTTGAGGCTAATGTTCTTTGACCTGAAGTTTTGCCTTTCCCTCTGAATGGTCTCGATTATTTTTAATGTCGTTTGACTGCCCTGCTGTTCTATAAATCACATTGGTGCTTTCTTTCTTTTAATCATGCTTATATACACTACAATATTTTCCACTAAATATAGACATATTCTTTATAGCTTCTTAAAGTACTAACAATCTCTTAAAGCACTAGTAACCCAATACAAACGTCTAAGAGCATTATAGTAAGCCAAGTTAAAAAAAAAAGTTAAAACACTTTTTTGAGTACATTTTCTTTGAGAATGTTACTATTTTTGTCTAGCGGAGGTTTCATTTTTGAGGAGGATGATGGAAGAAAAATCTCAACAGACTTTTACCATTAACATAACTTTAAAGAGACAATGTATAGTATAAGAAATGAGAAAAACAAGAGACCCGTTTTATTGGCAAGATACGTAAATTAGTATCTCAGTTTGCCAAGACAGCACTGACATTGTGAAATCTGGCATTCAGAATTGCTAAGATCTCAACACACTACTCATATGTTGTTTAAAGACGATCCTTGCTTTCAAAAAACATCTCCCCAAATCATACTTTCCATCCAGAAATTCTGCTATCTAAATATTCCAGAGACTTTCAAATGGAAATAGTCTCCATAATGCAATATTTGTGGGGGCTGGGTGAGGCCAAAATCTCAGGGGAAAAATGTCCTTTAGAATCTTTATCAAAGTGAGTAAGACTTCAGAAGGAAAACCCCCATGCATTTGTTGTTAAAATCAGTTCATACTCATCTAAATATTTTAATGAAATAATCTTAAGTCAGGATGCAGCATTTATTTTATCATTTGAAGAATTAAATCCAGAATAAAAGTCAGAGCCTTTCACTGAACAGGTGAACAAAGTATACCTGAGACAAATAATCCCATCTACTGAATATAGCCTACACCTTCTAATGTAGTTAGTAAAGTAAAATTACATACAAAAAATACAAAATACAATAGTTAGCACATTAAATATTTTAATAATAGTTTCATTTTAAAATTACAGTAAATGGAGAAGTCCTTTACACAAATGTCCCAGTGAGCTCACATGCACACACACCCTTTCCAACCCTGCCAGATTTACCTATGGTTTAGGAGGGTAAGATTTTCATCACGTTATAGAATTAAGCCTAACTTTACCTTCTCATGTTAAGCATTCGTTCTGACATATGTTTTTTTTCTTCCAACCTTGTTAGATTTTTTTATTCCATTTTTATAGGACAGCTTTGACTCTGCACTAAACCATGCCACTAACACGTTACTTAATCTAACTGGCACATTGTAAAATTTTACACATGCGCTCATCCAGATAATTACACAATTAATTTTCACTTAGTTCAGCTGAAACGGGGATAATGAAATTTCCACTGGTGTACTGTTACGTCCAGGGGCCAAGGGTCAGTTTCCTGTTTGGATAAGGGTGAGTTTAAAGAGGATTTCTGACAGTCTCCTTACTTCAACTGGTTCTAAAAACATTGCAATGGAATTTCAATTTACAGCTAAATTCAATGAAAGGAGCAGATGTTGGGAGTGTGCCACCACCCTGCGAGAGCTGCCTTCCACACAGGTGTGTGCAGGGAGCCATCAGCTCTTGCTTTAAAGACAGGTCCCTTCTACCTTCCATCCTGTAGTGAAAAAGTGGATGACAGACACTTGGAATTCATTTTTCCCTTAAGGTTTAGACATCTGCTGAGCCACAATGCGATATTAAAGCAAAGTTCTCAGTTCTCAGTGCTTTCATTCTAAAGGAAAACAGTAGAATCCTAAGGACTAATTTGTTTCCAGGATACTGAAATCATATTCTTGTGAAATTTCTTAGTGCAAAAGAGGCCCAAAGTCTAGGTTTTCCTGATGGTAAAAGTGGGGAAATTTTACTTTGAAATAAGTGTAAATCTTTATTTTTCCTTGATAGTCTGTTTGCTTGTTTGGCCATAATTTCAAGATTTAATTGTCATCCTTAGGACCGAGTATTTTACAAACAGCAGTGAAACATGTCCAGCATGGAAAACATGGATGTGTTAGCAAATCCATTTTCTTTCCTTAAAATATTCTTTTCACTGAAGAATCAGACATACTGCTATAACTTTACATGTGGCTGAAAGAGGAACTGGGTTCTAACATGAATCAGCTTTATGTTAAATCACCATGCGTGTAAAATATTCATTGTCTGGTGGGTGACAAAAATGCCTCACTACAGCCACATCTGTTAATTAATAAAGCCTTGGTGAGTACTCTGTTTTGATGTCAATTCCTGTCTAGGTTAACATTAAGGGTGAAGAATTGCTTTCATAGCTGAATCCAAATGGCTTGAACATTGCCATGTAAAGGAAGGATATTAGATATTTACCTGTATGGCTAATAATGAAAATTACTAAAAAGAATACTAGAAAGTACAGTATGTTACTATTAATAGCCAAGCATTTTTATTTTTTTCTAACTGCATTGAAAAACGGATATGTTAAAACTCAAGAAATAGAAATTTTCGATTGTAGTAGCATACTGTATTAATTCCATATTCTCCAATAAAATGTGAAATAAGTGAATTTTATTCTAAAATAAGTGAATTTTACGTATATCTAAAATAGTTCAGGAGAAAAGGCCAATGCATCCAGGTAAAGTACTCATTTCTCTTCCTATTTATATACAAGTTAGTTAGTGGAACTCTGCCCTTCATCCTATACACCAAGTATGCTTCTGCCTTTAGTTCTTTGTGTTGCCTATTTTCTCTGCCTGGAATCCTCATGCTCCCAAAAGCTACAAGATAAACTTTCTCACTTTTTCCAAGTGTTTGTCCAAATCTCCATATACAATGAAGTCTACTCTGACTTGAAATTGCAACTCATACTGCTGTACTCCCTTACTAGGCGTTAACTCTGCGAGATCCCCCTTACTCTGATCTGCTTTTCTTTCTTCATAGCACTTATCTCATTTGAATATACTGTACAATTGACATATTTATGATATGTCCATTATTTATTGTCCTCCAGTGAAATGTAAGCTCCAAGATGGCAGGGATTTTTGTTTTGTTCACTGTCAGATCCCAAGCACCCAGAATGGTGCTTGGTGGGTACTTGGTGAATATGTATTGAATGATTAGATAAAAGAATAAGCTCTGTAAGGCTAGGTGTTATTTCTCATTTACTCTTTGCTGCAACCAAAGAAACTAACATAGTCTCTAACAGATATGAGAGGTCCACTTTTTATTATGGAGTGAGTGAATACATAACCAAATGTAGTCACTTTGCTTTTATACACTGGAGATGCTGAATATTCTGGGAAGTCTGGATGCTTTTAGATCAATGAATGATCATCTCAAGAGTATAGAAAGTAGTAGGCAACAACCTTTCCATCTGCAGGTAACTGCAACTAAATCTCTGGGTCAACAGAACATGCAAATCTGCTTTGCTCTTGATTTATTCCCTATCTTGAGCCAGTCACTAAATTTGCTTTGAGTTCACAGTTTTTCAGTCTGTTATTCTTGCAAACGTTCTGAGGCATCAACTGCAACTTTAATATGTTTTAATGCTATGGCAGATTCTAAGGATCAGAAGACTACTTTTCTGGCTTTTGGGCCAGACTTGGGTGTGACAATTTAATATAAATTATTAAACATAAATAATTGTAAACTAGTTCAACCACTGTGGAAGACAGTGTGGCAATTCCTCAGGGATCTAGAACTAGAATTACCATTTGACCCAACCATCCCAGTACTGGGTATATACCCAAAGGATTATAAATCATGCTGCTATAAAGACACATGCACATGTATGTTTATTGTGGCACTGTTCACAATAGCAAAGACTTGGAACCAACCCAAATGTCCAACAATGATAGACTGGATTAAGAAAATGTGGCACATATACACCATGGAATACTATGCAGCCATAAAAAATTATCATGTCTTTTGTAGGGACGTGGATGAAGCTGGAAACCATCATTCTCAGCAAACTATCGCAAGGACAAATAACCAAATACCGCATATTCTCACTCATAGGTGGGAACTGAACAATGAGAACACTTGGACACAGGAAAGGGAACATCACACACTAGGGCCTGTTGTGGGGTGGGGGGAGGGGGGAGGGATAGCATTAGGAGATATACCTAATGTAAATGACCAGTTAATGGGTGCAGCACACCAACACGGCACATGTATACATATGTAACAAGCCTGCACATTATGCACGTGTACCCTAGAACTTAAAGTATAATAAAAAAATAAAAAATAAATATACTTTTATACTTTTAAGAAAAATACCACAATGCCTTGATTGTGTTTAGTGGATGTAAGAAAAGAGTGAATTCATTTCTGGAAATATCAAGATTGCAAACCTGTATTTCTCTGCAGGGGGATAAAAGCTTTTGCCCTGAGTAATCTTGAAGCATCCCTTAGATTTGTGTGATGCTCATGTTGCTGATGAACAAGTCACAGCAGGGGCATAAGAAGCAGTCACTGAAGGAGCAGCTGTTGAAGGATGGGGTACTCTAGTAACTTTTCATTTGGGGAAAGGGAAGGAGTTCTTGTATCTTTTCTAGCTAGATAGAACACAAACACGTCACAGGTCACATTTATAAATAAAATTAAGAACATGTTGTTTCTTGTGAGCTCTTTCTAATCTGTCATGTTGTTTTCACTGAACAACACTGAACATGTTGTGTAACATCAATTTGAAGTAAAGCTAAAGAGGAAATGGATTATTTTGATGCCTGTGCTCCACCACTCACCATCATCCCATGCTTGAATGGTTTGCCTTTTACTGCAGTGCCACCTTTCTAGAAAAGCTCAGGTCAACCTTGAGCTTAGCTAGCTCCATGATGAGGAAGTACAGAGGCCAATGAAAGTCAGTCCCCCCATTAGACCATGATTCTTAGCACTTCTGTTATAACTACTAGCACTTCTCTCCCTCCACCAGCTACCTCTCATAAGACACATATCTATTGAGTTCATTTTTTTTCTTCCATTGGCAAGTTAAGCTTTTTTTTTAACAAAATAAACTTTATTTAAAAGTATTTTTTACAGACATTACAGCTTTTAAAGAAAAAGCTCTTTAGTTAACTGTGTATGGAAATGAAAAATATTAATAACATTAGTATAACAGACCTCTAAATATTAATACATTGGCAAAATAAAATAGACTTAAAGTGCAAATGAATCTTAATGCTCCGCTATTCTCTGTAAGAATATTTACTTTCTGTTTTTCGTATTCTTTACAGGTGAGAATGACAATACAACTTTGTGTATTGTCTGGACCCCAATTTATAATGGATCCTTCTGGTAAGATCTGTTCAGAACATTTTCAACTGCTTGATACCCTACTTTTAATCAATTAGTATCTTGAGCATCAGTTTTCCTCTTCTTCAGTCCCTAAATTCACTGAATTTTCTGAGATCACACATTCAATTCTCATTGACATTCTGTACCATTAGCCAAGGTCTTCAGGAAATTTAGATGAGGGCAAAAACATCACATATAAATGAACAGTGTTTTAGGTCTCTGATCTTTATATATCACTGAAAACTAGGTGATGGATTTGCAATCCCCATGGCCTTTATCTGTCAGTTCTTAATAGAATCACTACATTGCTTCCATATGCTCAGTTATTACACTTCCTCTGTTTCATTTTGGCCCATCTCCATGCTCTGTGACTATCTAGTGACTTTCCAGTGGAATGTTGGGAGCCTCACTGAAACTTGCCATGTTGTGAATTAAGTCCCTCTTTGTTTGGGATTGTACCAGCTCTACTAATAAAAATCACTCTGCTAAATGAATACATATCTCCAATTATTCTCTTTTTATTTTTTTGTCTTCATAACATAAAAACATTAGTTCAGTCAATTTGCTCATTTCAACCAAATGGGATAATCAGTTTTTCTATTTTTAAGTTGCCCACTGCCTGGATATCATCATAGGCATCAAGTACACATGTGGTTCTCAAAGCCTCTTCCTCCTTTTAGTAGATTTAATAGTTTCTGCCCCAAATTAATGTCCACCTGGAACCTCAGAACATGATTGTACTTGGAAAAAGGGTTATTGCCAATGTAATTAGTTAGGGATCAAGATGAGATAATACTGGATTAAGGTAGGCCCTAAGTCCAATGAGAGTCTCCTTAGACAAAAAAAAAAAAAAAAAAAAGGACACAGAGGGGCAGAGAAAAGGCTAGTCTAGAGAAGGGAGCAAGATTAGAACAATGCATGTACAACAAGGAGCTCTAACAATTGCTACAACACCAAAAGCTAAAGAAGAAATACAAGATGATTTCTCTTTCAGAGCATCCACAAAAACCAACTCTTCTGACACATTGATTTCAGATTTCCCCAGAACTGTGAGAGAATAGATTTATGCTGCTTTAAACCAGCCACTTTGTGGTAATTTGTTACAGACATTACAAGAAACTTCCTCTATCTGCTCTCTCTGTATCTGATCAACCCACTCTGTCCCTCTTCTCTCTTTGTTTCAATTCTGCTCAGACCGCCTTGGAATATTGTTCCATATCTGAAACCATATCTAACTTATTTTGTTTTTCTGAGACAGGGTCTTGCTCTCTTGCCCAGGCTGGAGTACAGTGGTACGATCATGGCTCACTGCAGCCAGGACCTCCCAGGCCCAAGCAATCCTCCCACCTCAGCCTCCTAAGCAGCTGGAACTACAGGTGCATGCCATCACGTCCAGCTATTTTTTTCATTTTTTGTAGTGACAGGGTCTCCCTATGTTGCCCAGGTTGGTCTCGAACTCCTGAGCCCAAGCATCCTCTCTCCTCAGCCTCTCAAAGTGCTGGGATTACAGGCGTGAGCCACCATGTCCAGCCCTGAAACCACATTTTAAAAGAGGGACAAAGGAGTCCATCTAGAAAAGGGTGAGGAGTCTGGATATGTGAGTAGGTTAAAGGAGAAATGAGAGAGACCTATATGTTTTTTCAAAAATCATTGCAGCATGGGCCAGGTGTAGTGGCTCATGCCTGTAATTCCAGCACTTTGAGAGGCCTAGGTGGGCAGATAGCTTGAGCTCAGGAGTTTGAGACCAGCCTGGGCAACACGGTGAAACGCTGCCTCTACAAAAAATACCATCAAATTAGCTGGGCGTAGAGGTGTGCGCCTATAGGCCCAGCTACTGGAGAAGCTGAGGTGGGAGGATAAGCTTGGGCCTGGGAGGTGGAGGCTGCAGTGAGCCGTGATTGCACCACTGAACTCCAACCTGGGTGATAGAGACAGACCCTGTCTCAAAATAATAAATAAATAAATAAATAAAAATCATTGATGTATAAAAGCAGAAATTGCAATCTCATGTTAAAATTTAGGTAATTTGTATTGAAACAATTTGTAAACAACAAAACAACACATAAATGTTGGTTATGGTTATTATTTATCCAGACCTAGATATTAGGGCCTAAGTATTTTTTTTAAAATATCATTAAGGGGAACTTTTTTAAATAAAACTTTTTATTAATAAAATAAATCATAAATTTTCATAAGAAATCATGAATCATGAAATAGTCTTGGTGGAACCACTGAAATAGAAATGAGATGGCCACTGACCAGATAGCAAGTTAATCTGTAAATGGCTCAGGCACTAACTAGCTGAGTGATCTTGGGCAAGTGATCTAACCTGTGTCCTAATATGGAAGAAATATATAAGTAGTCATCTAGGGTGGTTGCTGTCAGGATATAAAAATACTTCCTGAGCTAGAAAGCATTTTTACTCTAAATTTAAATGATTTTGCATGATGTCACTTCCCGATGTCTTCTAGGAAGTTACATCACTACCCACTGCCTGCCTTTCTTGCTAGAGAATGCGGAGGAGTTCCTAGCAATCCTTGTGGGATCTTTAGTAATACTTCAGTAGCTGGCTATACTGAACAGAGCAACTTTATTTCATGGTCCTTCATGTGACCACTCCATATGGTTGATTCTGTAGACACCATGATCGGTACTTTTGTCTATTTCTGGGCAAGCTTACTACTATAGGTTAGAATTTTTCTTTCATTAATTGGTTTTTGCATTTCTATTTTTTTTTCACAGTTTAAAAATGATAAACCAATCCAACATTATTCTTCTTATCACTTTACCATTTTTGTTCAATTTGTTGTCTAGGTTTGAAAAGGCTGTTGTTTCTAGGGTTCTTATGAAATATGTTTATTTATTTGGGTTTTCAAATATTCTTCATTTGGTCTGACTTTTAATAAATAGACACTTGAAAGTCAGGATGCTCTATACTTTGTTCTATAGTATTCCAAATTAATGTGTTTTTTTCTCTTTTTTCGAAATTTGTAATAAAATACAATTATTTATTTATTCTTCATTAAGTTATAAAAATTGGAGGAGATAAATCAACTTTACATATGTTTAAGTTTACAGATTTTCAAACTTGGAATTGCCTAAATGCCCAGACTTCCTTTTATTTTTAACATTTAACTAATTCTATCAATTCAACTTCTTGAATAGAAATTTCCAGTAAGAGGCTCCCGAAGACTTAATCATAATTAACCTCAGAGGGACCAGTTTGCCCACTCTTTAGGAATAGAAACTTTGTAATGCCCTTTTCTATCACTCTTCTACAAAAAGGAGGCCTTTCACATTTCAAATATTGGTTTTTGCTGCTTCTACACATGGCAAATTAATTTGGCTTTTATAATGAGGTGGAATGTTTCAAATCTAAATTAACACCTTTGGCTTTACTTTGTGAGAAGACCTACTCATTACTCTCTAGTAACTTAATGGCTGTTCTATTCTATGAACCAAAATAGTTTAATGTAATCTGACATTTATGACTTCCACATAATATCAACTGCTGAAGTTTGAAAAAAGGTTTCTATTCAGAAAAAAACTCAAACTAATAAGCATGCACCCAATATTAAAATCGGGTCAGAGATCCTTTTCACTTTCATTACATATAATTTATGCCACTTGAATGTAGTTTAATAAGGTCGTAAAAATGCCAGTTGTGGTATCTCATAATACTTTTTATAAACTGGTTTTACAGTCTCTGCTTTGTTCTAAAGTTCAAAGTGACAATTGCAACGCACAGGTTGCTTAGGGATTCTTGAAGTTTCTTACGGAAAAGTTGAATGGCAAATATGTAAATTATACATCCATGCATATGATACATAGCATTCATGAAAATGTATATAGTATCTGCTTATAGGCCAAAAATGTGCTATTTACTTATGAAACTTTTTTAAAAATGTAAAACTGTTTTTCAAAATCTTGGTAACCACTAAAAGACATTCCTTTTTTCCAGGTGCATTCAAGTTGATGCTTTTTAATTAAAGAAAAAAAAGAATTTAAGTAAAGGCTAGTTTTACACTATTCCTCTGGCCCTACCCTCTTGTTGAGATGAAATTAAAACTTCCCAACACTTACTCCTCACTTGGTCAACGTCAAACAATACTCTGAGGTGCTCTTACAATAGAGGCATTGTCAGCTTTCCATGACTTCATTCACTCTCTGACCACTGCCTTCCTTCCTGGCTGAAGTAAATAGGGCTTTGCAAGCACTTCCCTTAAGTCATTTCAGAGGAGATAGATTAAATAATGGTTGCAATGTAATATTGTGATAGTGCTAAAATATTTCCTTCAAGTTTCAACTTTGAGCACAAGTTTCCAATAGTATATAATTTTTCATTTGTTAGCTCAAACCTTTGGTTTTATTAAATTCTACAGCTGTACTCACTATATATGCATTTGGTGACCAACCTTGATATATTATAATAGTGCAGAGCTAAGACTTTTATACAAGAATAGAAAAAGTTTCAAAAATCACTACTGAATCAAATATGGATATTTAATACAATTTGCTTAAATGCCAATTGAGCAAAAGCATGAGCAAGTGTTTCAGTTTTTGTGCCAACATTAAAATTGGTATTCCCACAGCTTGCTTCATCTTTCTGAAATCTTTCACAGGTTTATTTTTATTATCAGTTAAGAGAATTATTTATAAAGACCACTATAAAATGTTACTACTTAGTGTTCAACCACTTTATAGAGGTTTCAGTTAAATTGATAATTGGTGACTATGGACATATTCCTTAGAAATGTTTTTCTCATTCTGCTCATTACGTTGCTTTCCTCAGGGAGAAAAACAAAAGGGTTTCAGTCAGAGGAGCTGGGTTCAGGTCTTGCACTTACTAGTTATGTGATCTTGGACATGCTATTAAGCTCTGGGTTTTTACCTCCCCATCTGTGAACTGGGAATAATGACAGCATTCTGTAAAATCAAAATCAAAACAAGATATAATGAAAACTAGAACACATTATAAAAAATAATACATAACCGTTATCATTATTATTAGAGGAAAATTTGAGGTTAGTGCAATAAAACTTTTAATGGCAAAAACCACGATTACTTTTGTACCAACCTACCTAATACATAATGACATATGAAGCAGTGAGTGTGACTCACTCCTGTTTTCTGCAGGATTCAATAAAGATTCTGCCTTCTCAAGTCAGACAGTGTTGCTTATTGAATATATCAATGCTAGCATCCGGGAAGGGCTCACTCTGGCACACATGGGGCCTAGGAGCAAAGGTGATTGGAGGGAATTATCATGAAATTACCAGGATTTGGGGCCAACAGGACAGGAAGCTTGACTTTGGGAGGAAGAGCTAGCAACCAGGGAACACTGGTTCCAGGGCAGGATCAGGACTACAAACAGCACATTATGACTGTGTGGATTTAGGACAAGAACCAATATTTTCATTGGTCCAGGTATGCTAAATACAATCGTCTCCTCCACCCTCAGTCGTATGCCCTTGAGTATGGATTTAAGACACAGTCCTGATTTCCTGGCAGTACTGGTCTTGAATTTGTGCAGAAACATACTCTCCTTAACTTCATATAAATTTTTGGTTGGAAAAGCCCTTTAGGTTTACAGCAGTCAGCTAGTATCCCTGTAAGGAGTACAGAAAGAAACCTAGTAAATTTTCATGGGAAAACACACTTTGAGTTATTAGATGAAACCAATACCTATAGTTATGTGAAATATGTAATGTCTCTTAAATACAAACCATTTGTGCTTACAAATGCTCTAGTTGAATGGTAGTTTCACTTGATCCTTCAGAAACAATTTTAGATTATTTCAGATACGGCTTTTTCTTGAAGCCATCACGGTACTCAATGTTTTACTTTTTATTCCCATTTTCCCCTTCAGAGGGGCCAGGTTCAGAAGTTATAACCAGAGGCGGAAGGCCTATTATCAAGACCTAACTGCAGCAATGTTGTCAGGGGCTCCATGTTACTATGTACCTTTCCGAAAAACTGAAGCACTCACAACACCCAGAGAGAAAAAGTCATTAGGTGTGTATGGTGAAGGTTGAATAAGAGGAATTACTGTAGATTGTAATAAATCTAAATTTATGGTCCAGCCATATCGTTGCAAACTTACTTTGTTTCATAAGAACTTAACAAGAAGGAAGCAACCTTGTATGATTAGTGACCAGTGAAATAACCTTAGGCTGCTTTCCATTAGACCTTGATGCCTGTTGCAATTTCTTCTTAGGTGAGGAATCACTGAAGACTTAGTTATTTGGCATGAAAACTGTTTGAAAATCCTTGTCAGCAATTTCCCAGCCATGTTCAAAGAACTTGGCACTTGGTCTTCCGGGTTACATGTTTAGGTTGCGCCTTCAGTCATTCTGAGGTTCTTATGTGACAAATGTATTAAAAACATAGGCTACACATCAAATGCTAAAATCCCCAGCATCCTCAAGGTCCAAATTTCACAATGCTAAAGACAAAAGTTTTGAGGAAGAACCACAAGACACATCCCAGAAATCAGAAAATTGGAAAAAGCATGTTCTTCCCTGTATACCATCTACATTTTCCTCTACCCGACTCTGTTTGAGAGCCTCCTTTGAACTTAAGCTTAAAGAGGAAGAGTAAAGAAAGGAGCCTGAACAAAAATTTGAACTGAGAGAATCTAAAAGACTGAGAAGTGAGACTGGAAATAAGAGATACTTGCAGGAAACCTTATTACCATGATTTTAATTCATTTACAGTTTGGACGGCAGTATAGCACAATGTAAGCAGCTCTGGATTTAGAGCTAGAAACACATGAGTCAAATCTGAGCTTTGACTCTTGCTAGAAGGTACTCAGGCATGACAATTGACCTCACTGAGCCTTAATTTCTTTATCTGTAAAATGGAGGAATAGCCCATGAATTGCTAGGAGATCATGTACATAAGGTACTCAGTAGAGCAGTTGATTCAGAGTAGATTTTCAATAATTTGTAACCACCTTGTCTGCAGGAGCTGAATTATTCCATGCTTTTTATATGGGAAGAGGTTCAGGAAGAATCCGCTTCCTCTCCACACAAAATTATCTTTTTTTAATCACCCAAATCCCATTGAGTTAATTGTGAAAGTATTTACTCCTTGTATCTTTCAAAATCTATCCTAACTTCTCAGATGGTTTTAAAATCCCAAGCACTGATAGAAGTTCTCACACTCAAACATTTTCCTTCACTGTTACAGACTTGGCTAAGTCTTGTAATAGTCTGAAAAAAAAAAAGAAAAAAATTGCTAAAACCCAGTCATGAGAAAATGACATAGACAACTAATCTAATCTGTTTTTCTTTCTTACAGGAGATATTGACACAATGTCCACTCTTTATTGCATAAGATAACTCTCTGTCTTTAAAAGATTTCCAATTGTTTGAAGTCAAACTAAAAGTAGGCAGGGGAAAAAAAGGCATTATCTAAAATATCTGAGCTTGAATTTGGAAAGCAATCCTGAGTAATATTTATACAATGTTTTAGAATAACAGACTCATAGAATTTTCCAGTTGACTAACCTTTAAAGATAAGAGAATATTTATATATTTGTTGGTGCTACAGCTTACTGTAAAAAAAAAATCCACTTAATTCAGAAGGTTTATAAAACAATGCTTTACTTATTGCCCACCACAGCAAAGAAAGGTTTCATGCTCTTAACAAATGGGTTGGCATTGAGAGGACTTCAGTGACAATCTCATAATGGCTGAGCATCTCTTGTCAAGTCAAAGGATATATAGCAAGTTTTCTCTTTATTGAGTCATGATAGATAATCCATTTTCAAGTAGGATTTGGTTGCATATTCTTTATTAAATAACTAAAATATCCAAGCCTAGTGGAAGAGGAATTAACTGGAGCTTTATAAGCTTAAGGTCTAATAGTAGATGTAGTAGATGATCTACAAAGAAGGCCACCAACTTTGTGTCTCTTATGCCTGTTCGTACATGACACTCCTCCATTCAAGAGGTGGAGACTCTCCTCTTTCCCCTTGCATCTGGGCTGGCCTTGATCAATACAATGCAGCAAAAGTGACTCTGTGCTACTTCTGGACCTAAAGAGGCCAGATGGCTTATCCTTTTTCTCACTTGAATGCCTGACATCTTGTAAGAAGTTTGAACTTCTTAATGAATAATGAGAAACAATTTATAGAGAGAGGCCAAATGGAGAAATAATGAAGCACTCCACCTGATAATCAGCACCAAAGTCCTGGACATATTAGTGAGGCAGATTGGCTGTCCCAGCCCAGATGAGCTTCCAAATGTATGCAGCTGCATAAGCAGCCTCAGTCAACACCATATGGAGCAGAAGAATCACCCATCTCAGCCCAGCTAACCCACAGAGCAGGAATTCTTGTTTGTTTTAAGCACAAAGTTCATGTGATTTGTTATAGATCAAACGAACAGTGAATATAACCTTACTGACAGTGTCAGAAAATGGAGGGTAGCAATTCTTAAAGTTGAGCTTTGTAAATTGCATAGTCTTAAATGTAGCAATCCTAGCAATATCAAGGATCAATAATTCAGGTTATTTTCCAAAGAAAGAATTATTTGATTGAGTGATGACTACCTTCTTCTTGATATGACTTGAAGTGTTAGTCACATCTCTTAACTTTTGCTGCAACAATTTCTCAGGCCTGAAATTGCCAGCCAGGAGCTCCTTCAACGGCAGATCTGGTTTTCCTCAGTTAAGTTTAAAAAATGCATAGACAGCAAACACATACAACTGTTGTACATCCTAACATTGTTGTGCAAATAATTAATGTGAAGAGATGATGTCTTCCAGCAGATTTGTCGGAGGAGTTTGGCAAAGATTTTAAGTCACCCAGAGAAGCAGGGCTTTCATGGTAAATAACACTAGGCACCCTATCATGCACACAGTACCCAGAATGTTTTCTATATTAGAGAACAATTCAGGACATAGTATTGAGTCAGGTGAGAGGTAGTGGAAGCCTGAACAGGGGTCATGATAGTGAAGGCAAAAAAAGAAAGATAATGACACTGAATGTGACAACCCTTAATATATATATGGTGGGTGAGAGATTTAAAGGGATGAACAAGAAGGGATTGTAATATCTACATATAAAATGGATGTGGTATAACATGTTGCTTTCTTTCTTGTGGTGGTACTAGCAGGGCTTTAGCAAACCATCTTTTATGGATATGAAAATTCCTTTGACTTAATACTGCCCTGAACTCCTATGGTCTACAATCACAGGTTCTCTCAAACGTAATTTTTAAAGTGTTTTCATTGGACTACTGGGCATATACAGCAATTTTGGTGAGAAGAAATATAAATTTGGATTTTAAGTTGACCCCATGAAACCAAAAACAAAACAAAACAAAAATCCAAGAGGGAGTACAAACAATCAGGATGATGGCTTATACTGCAATTACTCAGAGACTGAAAGCATATCTAAGTTTACCACTGACTAATGCTTTATGATTTCCAGTAATAACTTTTCCTGAAAAGTTCAAATGTGACTAAACATAAAATGTTTTAAGGAAAATATTCTTTGAAAAGCAGAAGATCCTCTAGCAATTTTTTCAGGACTTTCGTTCCCTGGCAAAATGCTTAAGGAATTTATTTCTTATTTTTTTCTTGGGCTTTGTCTGGGGTAAGACATTCTGCTCAGCTTAGTCATAGAAAATATTCATGTTCACTGGCGTTTAGGCATATTCTCAGGGAAAACTCATGTTTCCTATCTTCTCCTCACTACTGGAGTGTTGAAACATTCTATACCATGTAAAAAATAACCAAAACCCCAAATTCTCCATGGGCTCTATAACCACTCCAGGTACCTTTCCTCTCTCTTCTCACAGCCAAACTTCTCCACATCTTCATACAATATTTGTTTCCCAATAAACCCGAAGCTGGTTTCCATTCCCACTACTTTACTAAAGTTGCTTTTACTATAGTTTCTAATGACCCCGTGCTGTCAATTCCAATGGGCAATTTTAGTACTCATCTTTTTTAACTATTTCTCAGCTTTCAGCATAGCTGACTTCCTTCTCTAAGAGCTTTAGTTGGCTGTTGTTATAGATTGAATGTTTATGTCCCTTCCAGATTCATACGTTAAAGCCCTAATCACCAATGTAATGTGTGGAAATGGGGCCTCTGGGGGGTAATTAGGGTTAGACGGAGTCATGAGGGTAGGGCCTTCATCATGGGATTAGTGCCTTTACAAGAAGCATCACCAGAGAGCTTGCTCTCCCTCTCTCCACATGCAAAGACGAGGTCATGTGAGTACACAGTGGGATGGCAGTTGCCTACAAGCCAAGAGAAGTCTCAAAATCAACCCTTTACACTGACCCCATGCAAATCTCTATGGCTTAACACAATAAAATGGACTTATTACTTATGTAGCTCTCTTCTATAAATTGGTTGGTTGTCAGAACAGTGGCTCAGGATCCAAGGCTTCTTCCACATTGTGGATAGGCCATGTTCAGCATGTGGCCTCTGAGGTTACTGTGGGAGGGATAAAAGAATGAAGGGATTGCATGTGAGAAATTTTTATGGAACTTGCCTGGAAGTGTTGGGCATAACATTCATACAAATATACCCCTGTTCAGAACTCACTCACATGGTCCCACCTAGCTTCAAAGAGGGCTGGAAAATGTAGTTTAGTTATGCGCCTAAGGAAAGGGGAAGAAACATGGATATTGGTGAACATGAGCTTTCTTTTCCATGACAAGTCTTTCAGTCCTGTCTTCAAAACAGATCTTTTATTTATTTCTCATTCTCCATTGACAACAGCTTAATCCAAGCCACTAGACTCTTGCATCTGAGATACTGCAATAACTTCCTAATGAAGTTCTCTATTTTCATAATTGTTCCATTCTTCCCCCAGTGGACCAAGTAATCTTACACATGAATATAAACTTGTCAACTGCTTACTATTATTTAAATCTTGCAATGCTTGCCCATTATCTTAGGAAAGAATCAAATGCTAAAGAGGATATAAGAGGTTATGCATGGTCTGCCCATTAACCATCTCAGCTAGATTGCTGCTGTCTCCCTTGGTCACTACTATCCATACACAGGATTATTGGGTCAGATCTTCCCTCCTCTGGAAAGCTTTTTTTTTTTTTTCATTTATCTTAGTCTTGGCCTTAGCCTCTTACTCATCTCCTTCAAGCCTCAGTTTAAATCAGTGAGTTTAAATCACTCCCTCCCTCAGGGACGTCATTTTCCCTAACATTTCCTCACACTCATGCCCCAACAAAAGGCTGGGCTTCCCATTATTTCCCTTTTATAATATCTGTTGCTATTGTGAATTAAATAATCTTTGTCTTCAATCTGTCTGCCTCACTAGACTGCACTCTCTATTAGGACAGGAAATGCATCTAGCAGCAAGGTCACCTGCCTGAAGCGTATGGTGTCTGACAGCTAACAGCAGTGGTGTGCTGGAGCCTATGTGTGCTGGCTCATGACAGATGATTGTTAAATTCCCAGGAATATTGTAAGCTGGTTATCAAACAGCCATTATTAAAAATTAAACAATAGCAACTGATGATAAAATAAATTATATTTAAAACAGAGGTAGTAAATACCAAAAAAGGCATTATTTCCTAATTACTACATTTTATGGTCTATGGTCTTGTGGTTATTTATGTCTATTATATCTATAGGTGGAAATACTGAATAACAGTGTGCTATGCATATCTCATTCCAATCCCATGTTCAGTGAATTCATTTTGGTAGCTTGAAATTGGTCACGGTAGATCTATTAACACTTTGAAAACTAGCAAATACTACAAATCAGGGTTCCCCCCTTCCACTTCCAACCAGCCAGGTTTTAAACCTTTACTAGCACACCACCACCCAATAGGTACCTGAAAACTATATGTTGAATGAATAAAAGAATGGCAGGTGTAATGCTACTGTGCTTTCCTCCACTGTGACTGCGGAAATGTGGATCATCACCTGGCTTACTACAACCTTACCGATCATCTAAATAATGCAGATTACCACAACTTTACCAGTCATGCAAATAAATTAGATCCAAATAAATCAGATGTCTCTAATCCATTCAGACAGTTTCAGCAAAGTTGTCATTTTTGCCTGAATCACACAGGTGATTTCCTTGATTCTCCATTTATTTTGTAAGTAGACTAGCCTCTGTTCTGCCAATTAAAGGTCATTATGGCAGCATTTTCCAAGCATCCTGTTCTATGACAGATTTTCCCAGTTATTTTTACCAGTCTATCAGAGGTCAACAAAATTGATCAGGAAACATGCATAACACAATTGTTTAGGATCACATGGGATCTATAAAAACTTGTGAGTTAACTGAGCAATTTAGAGTAAAGGTACTCTCTGACACTTCCACCTTAATTCTGAATATTTTTCCATATCTTGGGAGAATCTGGAAGTAGTGAAGTCAGAGCTTTCAGCAGGGCAGAGTCTTTTAGATCTCTGGTCTCCTTTGATCCAAGAGCATTTTGCATACGCAGTAGCATAGTGCCCCTCCCGTGGCTTTTGACATAATCAGCTTTAAATTGGCATTATTTACTTGTTGCCTTGTTTTCACCACTAAATACAAATTCCTTCAAGTGAAGAAACCAATTTACACCTGTCTCTCTAGAAAGCCCAGATGGAGTTTTGCACATCTCAAGCATTCAACTGAGGTTTACTGAAGTAGGGACATCCATCTCTTTTGTCCCCTGGCTAGCTCTTCAAGGTATTCTCACTGAACCTGGAAAATTGTAGAAGTTTATACTTTTCTTGGTTATTAGATTGGTAATTCATAAGGAATGTTTAGGAAATATACAAGAGTAAACATTAAGCCATTGAAAATTTTGAAATCATATTAAAAATGGCTAAAACACATGAAATTTAAAATTTTTTAGATAAATAGTTTTGTCTCAAAATTAATTGTGTAATGGGACTTGATTGTAGCTCCTGGCTCTTTTTGCTTTGCCATGAAGTCAAAATAATGTTCATTATGTACTATCATATTTTCACCAACTGTGGTTGCTGTTTTAGTGTGGTTCACAGTTGGAATATAGAAAACAAAATAAATCACGAACAGTGTAGGAATTCAGAAAACCTGCAACTGGCATTTGTTAAAAAAAAAAAGATGCTTCTTTTTTCAGATTTTTTTCACACTTTCAGGATTAACAACAATAAGCAAACTGGCATTTCTACTGTTAAAGTTCATAAAGCTTTGAAAAATTTTTTAACCTTCATAAGACCTTCATAAACTCTCTATAATATGGTCTGTGATTCAGAGTGTGGGCAATGCTCTGTCTGGCCCAAAAGCATTAAACCACGCTAGCATAGAAGGAAGTGAACTTTGATGGTGCTATTTTGTGTGTTTTTACTGTACCAGTGTCTGCCTGAAAATGGCTGCCTGAGCTAAGCCCGGTCCTGCTGGGCTTAGTCATCAGCTCTGATCATTTATCTGACTCCTTGTATTGTGGCCAACAGCAGGTCGTGGGAAGTCATTTCCAGGAGGACTGTGACCACCTATTAGAGTCATGCTGGGGTAAGGCTGACCTGGCCACTGCAGCATGGGTGTGCTCTACCTGCTCCCTCCTGGGCTTGCTGCCATTGGCCACTCTTGGTTAGGTGCTGGCCACAGTCTTTTGGGGGAATGTTATGCATCCTTTCTGGTCTCTGAGTCTGTCAACAAGCTACGCATATTTAATGTGGCAAAAAATACCACATTAAATATAAGTATATATTGCATTAAATAAAGTAAAATATTTTTTACTAAAAGCAAAAAATAACAATAGAAGTTCTGTATTGAAGTTATCTTAGTGAAGAAATCTTAGACTTTTACCCTGTGGAAAAGTAGCTTGAGATAAATACTCTTGAAAACAAATTTACAAATAAGATGAATTAATTTTTTAATGTAACAGTTATGACCAAATAGAATGTGAATACCATTTATGGATGTGTAAAATCTTGATTGCATAAAATAATACATCCTAGAGAATAGACTCTAAAAATGATTACGTAATGAAATGATTTTTTTTTTTGCTTCCCACTTCATTATTTCTGGTGGATTTTGTTTTAATTAAGGATTTAAAAATCCATGAAAAATCTTGAATAGCCCATAAGGAGTTTTATAAAGAAATAGTTCAATATCTTATCAAAGTAGGAAGTGAGACAAGTTGAATCTCTAGCTATGTGGGAACATTATTTGCTTTTCTGTAAGGAGATATGCTGGTAAATAAACACCTATCTCATGATTCATATTTGGCCCACATGTACTAAATGGTCATGTTTAGTTTAGTTATGGAACAGATATTTGATTATACTCCACTGTTTAGTTGGTAAATCTACTAGCATTCCTACTACCATAGTTTCCTATAATGACAATATATAGCACTTCTTTATTTCCTGAAGTTCATCTTTTTGATGCATGTTGGGTGCAGGAGTTTCAGTATTTTCAATCTACATTCAGGCTGCCAATGCAGAGGAATTACAATATCCCTAAATAATAGAAATAAGTTGTCCTTAAAGGGAATAAACTCCTCCCTTCTCTTCCCCTTTCTTCTTATTCTCCCTCATGGATGAGAAGGAACAGTGTTGTTTGTTTTACCACTGGGAAGGAGCTGAATAATCATATATTAATCACTCAAAATGTATCAGATTATAACTACAATTAACATTTCATATAACATTTCATATAACCAAATAACATTTTATTTAATCCATATAATTCTTCACAATAGACTCTTATTTTCTCTATGTTACCGATGAGGGAATTGAAGCTCAGAGATGCTAAATAATTTGCTGAAACTCACACAGCTGGATGTGCACAGGTTTTTCTGTCCATACTCTTTCTGCTATGTACACATCATGCTGAAGGCAAATAGTTGTTTCCCATTAGAGACAATAAAAATATGTTCATTAACTCCAGTACAATAACTCTGCTGACCTGATAAGGCTACACATAGTAACTAATTTCTTTTGAAGGAAACCCATCAGCCTTGGAGAAGACAGAAACTAGTGGAAGGCTGTCTCAGTAGTAGTGTTCACTGCCTTTCCATTGGCGTAGGTAAAGGTACCATGCTATCTTCCCTTCGAGTGGCATGAAGTGACAAAACATACATGTGTAGGGGATGGAGCTCTGAAGAGATGAGGGCATTTACTACAGAGGACAGCTCTGTAGTTACACTGCATGGTCTCCACTATTTCTGATGATAGCCAGTGTTACTTGTTCACTCTTATTTTATTATGGGGCCATCAGTCCAGCAGATGAGTAGTCCTTGCTTCCTACCAATAGACAAACTCCATTCTTTCTTCTACCCTATCACGACAACTGATGCTCACATCCCAGAGCCAGAAAGTATATATATTTTGTTATCGTTTTGACCCTCGAGGAAAGGGGAAGTAAGTGAAGGAAAGAAGATGTATCCAGCTGAGGAGGCCAGATATGAGTGCTGCATGGATTTCCAAGGACAACAGCAATGCTAAGACATTATCAGTCTCACACATTTAGTGCTCAAGAGATAGAGCCATTGACTACAACACAGAATATGGCTAGAAAACACCAAAGGTGGGACCAACAACCCAGCTATGAGTTGAAGTTTTCCGTTGGCAGCCAAACTTGAGGAGGCTTGTTGATAAACCTAGGATTGCATCAGTGATTGGTGGTGTTGCTGCAGGGATCAGGATTGACCTTTCCCAAATATGGGTTCCTTCTCAGATTTGATGAAAAACAGTTTCCTAAAATGAAATGTCCAGAATGGGTCACATATGTATAAATAACTCTACAAAGTCCAGTTCCACATAACTCCTTTAAATCATGAGGCTTTTCCCCAGCCACACAGCTACAGCCTCCCTACAAATAGGCCTTCAAAACCCTGACGTTGCTCACTGTCCTAAATTTCTTTCTGTAGTATGAACAATTGCAATGCATCTCTGGCTTTGAACTTGGCCTTTTTTCCATCATCATGATAGGAATGCCATCTTCTGGTGGCACTACCATCACTCTCTAGGTTGGACCTGCACGCTCACTGTTGTACCTCCAAAATGTGTCCTAGGAACCCAGCCTAGGCAGCCATATTTCAAGTGTGACTGATTTGTGTCAACTTGGGCAAGTTAATCATCTCCCTGGGTTTCAGTTTCCTCATTTGTCAGTAGAGCTTGAGCTAAATGATAAAGTCCTTTTCAGGTATAATTTGTAGTAACTCTTACATATAAATAAAGTTTATGTTAAAACTTCTGGGCTTCCTCAAAGGGAGGGGCTCTGGGAATATATATTTTGACTTAACCTATAAATGCAAATATTTTTCCAGGTTTCCCTCTGTACCCAAAAGAACTTTGAAGTTTACAGTGAGTTAACACCAAGGTAGAGAGGAGAGCTGTAAATTACTTAGTTGGCCCAAATCAACTGTAGGTCAGTTATTTCAAGACTTGCTCAATTTTAGTGTTTGAAAAACATCAACACCTCCATTATGTCGTTAGTATCAATGGGGGAAGAAAAGCACAGTGGAACCTCTCCTAAAGAGGTCAGGCTTGGGAGGTAGAAAGGTGCTTGGTGAGCTGTCACACAAAGGGTGTTTTAATAAAGAAGGTAGAACAAGGCCTTTGAAAGGGAAGTGTTGATTGCAAAGCATGTATAGAGGAATTTCAAAAATAAAGCAGGCCCTATGAGGCTAAATGATCAGCAATGTTATTTGAGAACTAGTAACTTCAAGACTGGCATGAAGAACTTTATTCATGTTAATCTGTTCATCAATTAGCTCTATTTAGAAGTCATCTCAAATACATTTTGGATGGACTGTGAGAAATTTACACCAAAAAAGTGCTACTGTGGCTTTGGCAACAAATTGTGTATTTCACCATGTGCTAATGATTTTTTTTCCAAAAAAGAATGCGTTGTGACCTGCATAAACTTTTATATGTCAAAATAATGAAACAGAACCTTATTTTCTGGTGCCAACTTTCTATAAAATCACTCTTTAAAAATATTAATCTCATTGCAGCATGTAGAATTTTACACACAGCTTCAGAATAGGTCTGGCACTATACATCTTTATAGAGTGAAAAGATTTGGAATAGATTCAAGATTCAAATGCCAAGGTTTGTATCTGTACCTTTGACTTCTTATTGTTTTAAGAAATGTATATAATATATACTTGCTAACATATTACCTAACACTATCACCTCTTAGGTAACATCAGTTGGCTAACGTTACTCCTTCATGACATTTTCCATAGTGAACGTTTTTATACATTTGTGATGTGGAAGACAGCAAATAGGTATATACTTTCCTTTGTTCAGCAAAAATTGTTGTAGCTCTAAAACTAACAAAAATTAATAGCATTGCATTTTTTAAAAATGTAACTGTCAACGTTAAGACTGGTTAATTTGTTATTAGTATAGTGTCCCGGTTAAGACCTAAGAGCTAGGGCTGCTGTGGTTTAAGACCCAGCTTTGCCTATTACTAGCTGTCTGACTTTGGGTGCATTATTTAACTTTAACTTTGCTGTGCTTGGATTTTTTCATGTCTACAACAGGGATAACAACACTTACATGATAGGTTCCTTTGAGTTAATATTTGTGAAGTGTTTTAGATGGTGCTTGGTACAAAGCAAATGCTGCAAGCCCTTGTTGTGCTTGTTATCATCCTTAGCTATATATCGAGGGCTATAAAGAGAAAAAGAAAACCTATATTTTATATAGAGAAAAAAGAACAACTTAGTAGAAAAGAATAATACAGTTAGATCTATTAAATGAATATGTAAATCATTTAATTATTTGCAAATAACTGAAAAGATTCATGGTCAGGATTTTTTTGAATGATTATTTCAGGTCATAAATATTCTCTTTCAAGGCAATAGGGAATAGAGTAGGAAAATCATATCAATGCAAATGGTGGAGTAAGGACCTTCACAAAGAAATTCTCTATGGCAAAAGCAAGGGAAATACTGACAAAAATTGTCAGAATCAATTTTTTTCATTACCCTATGCATTAAACACTTGCAACAATCCAAGGAGAGGTTTTTTTCATTTTTTTTTAAGTTGAATCTGGGTAAAAACATTACTTTTGTGATATTTGCACTTATCCTATTCCTATCACTCTTTCTCCAACTCTGTGACATAGATGTGAAAACGAGCAGTCTCTCAACCATAATAGCTTTGAAAAACAGTAGCCTAGCAGCCACTGGAGGGACAAAGCACTGGTCTGGAGCACCCCAGAAACATTGATATGGTTTTGCTCTGTGTCCTTACCCAAATGTCATCTTGTAGCTCCCATAATTTTCATGTGTTGTTGGGGGGACCTGGTGGGAGATGACTGAATCATGGGGATGGGTCTTTCCTGTGCTATTCTCATGATAGTGAATGGGTCTCACGAAATCTGATGGTTTTAAAAATGAGTGTTTCTCTGCATAACTCTCTTTTTCTGCCTGCCACCATCCATGTAGGATGTGACTTGCTCCTCCTTGCCTTCAACCATGATTGTGAGGCCTCCCCAGCCATGTGGAACTGTAAGTCCAGTTAAACTTCTTCTTTTGTAAATTGCACAGTCTTGGGTATGTCTTTATCAGCAATGTGAAAATTAATTAATACAAACAACAGTCTCAGAAAATTGTCACTATTTGACTTGTCTGGTTGTTCCTTGGAAACCCCAACTCTAAAAATTTGTCCTTTCTCAGTGCAAATTATGCATTTCCCTGGAAGCATGTGTCAAAAATAATCAGCAACAATTGTGTTATGTTGCAGCTACCTAAGGCAGTGATGTGGGTTGGAGCAAGCAAGAAGCTGACCAAAATATTTATAAGGAAAAGTTGGGAAATGAGATGTCCATAGAGGGTTTTGATCAGGTCTGACTATTCCTGGGAATCTAGTAAGCCACATACATTTTTTCTCTGCACATGTCCAGAAAAAAATCTGAGAAAGTCCTAAACTCTCAGCTCTGTCTGACCTGAGGTCTGAGGTATAATATAAGCAAGAAGTGAAAGGCAAAGCAGAGTTGTGACTGCCTGCCTGAATCTTGAAACACACACTGAACCCTTTGCCAAAGGATAGAAGATTTATTTACTCTAGATCCTTAAAGATTTAGGGAAATTTTTGTCCAATCACTCATTGACCAATAGCCTGAGTGGGGGCTTCACTGGCCACACACCAAAGGGAGTATAGACTTTACAGAATGAGTTCAGGAAATTGACTAGATAGACGGAAGCAACAACAATAAAGAAACAAGAAAAAACTCTCAGGGAAAAGGAGATAAGATTTCTAGTGTTTCAACATTATATTATTTTAAATGTCCAGTTTTCAACCAAAAACTACAAGTGCAAGAAAACAAGCAAGAATGGCAAATACTTGTAAAGAAGCAGTAAATAGAAACTTTCTCCAAGAAGCTCAGATATTGGACTTAGTAGGAAAAAATTTTAAATCAAGCATCTTAAATATGTTCAAGAATCAAAGGAAACTGTTGAAAGAATAAAAAGAAAGTATGCAAATTGATGTCTCACTAAATAGAGAATAATAATAAATAGAAAGAAATGAAAATAAATAAAGTAGAAATGGTGACATTGAAAAGAACAGTAATTCAAATAAAAAATTTGTCTGAGAAGCATATGTGAACTGCCAAAATAATCAATGAACTTATAGATAGATCGATTATGATTATCAAGTCTGAATAACAGAAAGAATTAAAAATGAAAAAAATTAAGAGTGATGGTGAGGCATTGAACAGCATCTGTGAGACAGTGCTGAGCATACTAAACACATCATGGGAATTCCAGAATGTAAGCAGAGAGATGAAGAGGAGGAAGAATGCGAAAATAATGGTAGAACCCTCCACCCTCAAAATTTGATGACAAATACTAATCTACACATCCAAGAAGCTCAATGAATTCCAAGTAGGATAAACTCAAAAAGATCAATACCTGGCTACATCATAATTAAACTTTTAAAAGCTAAAGACAGAGTGATTCTTGAAAACAGCAAGAGAGAAATATATCCTCATGTATAGGGAATCCTCAATAAGATTAATAGGTGATTTCTTACCAGAAATAATGGGGGTCAAAATGGAGTGTGATGACTTATTCAAACTGTTGAATGAAAAAGACTGTCAACCAAGAATTTTATATCCCTCAAAGATATATTTCCAAAAAGGAAGGAAAAATTAAGACATTCAAGAGAAACAAACAACAAACAAAAGCTAAGAAAAATCACTGCTAACAGGCTTGACTGACAAGTAATACTAAAAGGAGTCCTTCAAGCTGATATAAAAGGACTATGGAGAGTTACTTAAATCCACATGAAGAAATAAAGAACAGCAATAATGGTAACTACATAGACAAATATAAATAACAACATAAATGTATTTTTAAAAATGTGTAACCTTATTTTTCTCCTATCTGATTTAAGAGACAACTGCAAAAACCAATAATTATAAATCTGTATAGCTGGATGCCTTACATATAAAGATGTTATTTGTATAAATATAATAGCAACAGAAAGTGGAGAAGGCAAAATAGGAGAGAAGATTCCATAAAGCCAGTTTTGAATATTATTGAAATTACATTGTTATTAATTTGAACTAGATTTTTGGGTGATATTAATCACTAGGGCAACTATCAAGAAAATAAAAATATAGCAAAAGAAAATAAAAATGATAAATTAGAAAATATCTATTTAAGACAAAGAAACCATTAATGGAGACAGAGGAACAAAACAGACACAAAACATATGTAGAAGACAAATTGCATATGGCAGATGTAAAGTCTACCTTATCATTCATTATATTGAATGTAAATTAATGCTTTAATAATAAAGCAGAGATTGGTGGAATAAATAAAAATTATGACCTAACTCTGTACTATCTATAAAAGATATGCCTTAGATTCAAAGACGCAAATAGGTTGAAAGCAAAAGGATAGAAACAGATATACCATGCAAACAGTAACCAATAGAGACGAAACAAACTTTGAAACAAAAATTGTTACTAAAGTCATAAAGGACATTTTATAATGATAAAAAAAATGATCCATCAAGAAGATATAATAATTACAAACAAATATGTGCCCAACAGCAGAGCCCCCAATTTTTAAAGCAAAAACAGAATTTAAGAGAGAAATAGACAACTCACAATAACAATTGGAGACTTCAATGCCCCACTTTCAATAATAGATAAAACAATTTAACAGATCAGCAAGAAAATACAAGCCTTGAACAACACCATAAATGAAGGAGACATAACAGTCATCTAATAAATACTAAATAGCAGAATACAAATTTTTTCTCAAGTGCACATGGAACATTCTTAAGGTTATATCATATGTTAGGTCATAAAACAAGTCTTAATAAATCTAAAAGGATTGAAATTATAAAAGTATGTTCTCTGACCACATGGAATGAAATTAGAAATCAATAATAGAAGAAAATTTGGAAATTCGAAAATATGTGTAAACAACACACTTTCTTAAGCAATACAAATTTATTATCTAACAGTTCTGAAGGTCAGAAGTTTGAAATTAGTGTCACTGGGCTAAAATCAAGGTGTCACCAAGGCTGCTTTCTTTCTGAAAGCTCTAAAAGGAAATCCATTTTCTTGCCTTTTAGAGCTTCTGTACACTATTCACATTTCTTGGCTGGTCCCTTCTGTCTCAAAGTGAACAGTGACTGGTCAAGTTTTACTCACACTGTGTCATCCTGCCTCTGAAACAACATACTTTTAAATAACTAATAAGTCAAAGAAGAAATTATAAGAGAAGTTAGAAACTACCTTGAGATGAATTAAAATGAAAACAAAACATACAAAACTTGTGAGATGCAGCTAAAACAGTGACCTATTAAAGAGAAATCTGTAGCTGTAAATCTTTATATCAAAAAAGAGAATAGATTTGTAGTTCTCCTTGAAGAGGTCCTTCACATCCCTTGTAAGTTGGATTCCTAGGTATGTTATTCTCTTTGAAGCAATTGTGAATGGGAGTTCACTCATGATTTGGCTCTCTGTTTGTCTGTTATTGGTGTATAAGAATGCTTGTGATTTTTGCACATTGGTTTTGTATCCTGAGATTTGCTGAAGTTGCCTATCAGCTTAAGGAGATTTTGGGCTGAGACGATGGGGTTTTCTAGATATACAATCATGTCATCTGCAAACAGGGACAATATGACTTCCTCTTTTCCTAATTGAATACCCTTTATTTCCTTCTCCTGCCTGATTGCCCTGGCTAGAACTTCCAACACTATGTTGAATAGGAGTGGTGAGAGAGGGCATCCCTGTCTTGTGCCAGTTTTCAAAGGGAATGCTTCCAGTTTTTGCCCATTCAGTATGATATTGGCTGTGGGATTGTCATAGATAGCTCTTATTATTCTGAGATACGTCCCATCAATACCTAATTTATTGAGAGTTTTTAGCATGAAGGGTTGTTGAATTTTGTCAAAGTCCTTTTCTGCATCTATTGAGATAATCATGTGGTTTTTGCCATTGGTTCTGTTTATATGCTGGATTACGTTTATTGATTTGTGTATGTCCAACCAGGCTTGCATCCCAGGGATGAAGCCCACTTGATCATGGTGGATAAGCTTTTTCAAGGAGAACTACAAACCACTGCTCAATGAAATAAAAGAGGATACAAACAAATGGAAGAACATTCCTTGCTCATGGGAAGGAAGAATCAATATCTTGAAAATGGCCATACTGCCAAAGGTAATTTATAGATTCAATGCCATCCCCATCAAGCTACCAATGACTTTCTTCACAAAATTGGAAAAAACTACTTTAAAGTTCATATGGAACCAAAAAAGAGCCTGCATTGCCAAGTCAATCCTAAGCCAAAAGAACAAAGCTGGAGGCATCATGCCACCTGACTTCAAACTATACTACAAGGCTACAGTAACCAAAACAGCATGGTACTGGTACCAAAACAGAGATATAGACCAATGTAACAGAACAGAGCCCTCAGATGTAATGCCCCATATCTACAACTATCTGATCTTTGACAAACCTGACAGAAACAAGCAATGGGGAAAGGATTCCCTATTTAATAAATGGTGCTGGGAACACTGGCTAGCCATATGCAGAAAGCTGAAACCGGATCCCTTCCTTACACCTTATACAAAAATTAATTCAAGATGGATTAAAGACTTAAATGTTAGACCTAAGACCATAAAAACCCTAGAAGAAAAGCTAGGCAATACCATTCAGGACATAGGCATGGGCAAGGACTTCATGTCTAAAACACCAAAAGCAATGGCAACAAAAGCCAAAATTGACAAATGAGAACTAATTAAACTAAAGAGCTTCTTCACAGCAAAAGAAACTACCATCAGAATGAACAGGCAACCTACAGAATGGGAGAAAATTTTTGCAATCTACCCATCTGACAAAGGGCTCATATCCAGAATTTACAAAGAACTGAAACAAATTTATAGGAAAAAATCAAACAACCCCACCAAAAAGTGGGCAAAGGATATGAATAGATACTTCTCGAAAGAAGACATTTATGCAACCAACAGACACATGAAAAAATGCTCATCATCACTGGCCATCAGAGAAATGCAAATCAAAACGACAATGAGATACCATCTCACACCAGTTAGAATGGCGATCATTAAAAAGTCAGGAAACAACAGGTGTTGGAGAGGACATGGAGAAATAGGAACACTTTTACATTGTTGGTGGGACTGTAAACTAGTTCAACCATTGTGGAAGTCAGTGTGGCAATTCCTCAGGGATCTAGAACTAGAATTACCATATGACCCAGCCATCCCATTACTGGGTATATACCCAAAGGATTATAAATCATGCCGCTATAAAGACACATGCACACATATATTTATTGCGGCGCTATTCACAATAGCAAAGACTTGGAACCAACCCAAATGTCCAACAATGATAGACTGGATTAAGAAAATGTGGCACATATACACCATGGAATACTATGCAGCCATAAAAAGGATGAGTTCATGTCCTTTGTAGGGACATGGATAAAGCTGGAAACCATCATTCTCAGCAAACTATCGTTAAGGACAAAAAACCAAACACTGCATGTTCTCACTCATAGGTGGGAATTGAACAATGAGAACACATGGACACAGGAGGGGGAACATCACACACTGGGGCCTGTTGTGGGGTGGGGGGAGAGGGGAGGGAAAGCATTAGGAGGTATCCCTGATGCTAAATGACGAGTTAATGGGTGCAGCACACCAACATGTCACATGTATACATATGTAACAAACCTGCACATTGTGCACATGTACCCTAAAACTTAAAGTATAATTAAAAAAAGGAGAATAGATTTTAATTTGTGACCTAACCTTCTACCTTAAAAAATTAAAACATGAAGAACAACTAAATCCAAAAGAAGAAATAGGAAAAAAATGACGAAGATTTGACAGAAATAAATAAAGAATTGAAAAACAACAGAAAACTAATGGAACAAAATGTTGGTTGTTTGAAATTACTAACAGAACTGATTGAACTTTAGCTACAATGACCAAGAAGAAAGAGAGACAATTCTAATTATTAAAATCATAAACAACAGAGGGAACATTACTACCCACTTTATAGAAATAAAAAGAATTATAAGGGAATAAAATGAATAACTATATATTTACAAATTAGATAGCTTTGATGAAATGGATAAATTTCTAGAAATACATACATTGCTGAAGCTGACTGAAAAAGAAGTAGAAAATCTGAAGACATATAACAAGCTAATAGATTCAATTAGTAGCAGTAACTCTTTCCAAAAAGAAAATAACTCCATTGGTGAATTCCACCATTTAACAAAAAATTAAATCAACTTTTCACAAACTGTTCCAAAAAACAGAAGAGGAGGGAACACTTTCCAACACATTGTCTGAGGCCAGTGTTATCTTAAAACCAAAACAAGATAAAGACATCACAAGAAAAAAAGGTGGAAGTGGGGGCAAAACAACCAAAAGACCAGTATTTCTTATGAAAATAAGACACAAAAATCTTCAACTTAGTACTAGCAAGCTATATCCAATAACATATGAAAAAGATTATGCAACTATGAGCAGGTGGAATTTATCTCAGGAATGTAAGATTTGCTTAAAATTTGAAAATCAAAATATACTGCACCATATTAATAAAATAAAATGCCAAACCACGTGATCATCTTAATAGTTGCAGAAAATGCATTTTTAAATTCCAACACCAGTTCAAGATAAACACTTTCAACAAACTAGGAATAGAAAAGAACTTCCTCATCTTGATAAAGGGCTTCTATGAAGAAATAATATTAATATCACACTTCATCATAAAAGATGAAAAGTAATTTCTCTAAGATCAGAAATAAGATGAATATGTCCACTTTTGCCTCTTCCATTCAATATTATACAGGAGATTTCAGCCAGGGAAATTCAGAAAGAAAAAGAAAAAAAGGCATCAAGATTGAAAAGGAATCATGATGGTAGATGGGAGGCAGGACTGAATGGCAGCTTTGACTCAGATGGACAGAGCAGCATGTGGAGGCTTGCATTGTGAATTTTAGCTCCAGATTGACTGCAAGAACAAACCAGCAATCTCGAGAGGATCCACAGACCCTCTGAAGGAAGCAGACTGCTCCTGCAGGACCTGGGAGACACCCCAAATACTGTGAGAGCCCCAGCTGCAGAAGTGGGAAAGGGAGAGCCTCTTCTCCCAAGCACACACCCCCACTGGAGGAACTGAAGGTCTGCTTCCAGGAGAAGTTTCCTACCTTACATGGAGCTGAGTCAATTTAGAGAGCTGAGTAAAATACAGGGGTAGAGGAAGCAGCAGAAAGGCCCTGGGATCTCGCTGGGTCCCCAGTCAGGCCATTCCTGCCTGGCACCACAGGGATCCATCTGGAGGTTGGCTAGAGGAGCTTGAGGTGGAAAACCAAGGGGAGAAAGTAATCTCCAGCTGAACTTTATAGCAATTTGAATGGGAGAAGAAGCCTCCTGGCCAGAACTCAGGGGAGGATGTGAATCCAGTGTGCAGACTCCACAGGTAGGGGAAGAACTGAGCCCTTTTCTTTTGCAGCTGGGAGGTGGGTAGCCTGGGGCAAGTTCTCAAGCCCAGCTTGCCCACCACCTGGTAACAGACTTGGGGCTATTGGGGGGGCACGATAGGAACTTCAGTTTGTGTGGGAGCTGGGTGAGGCCTGTGACTGCCAGCTTTCCCTCACTTCCCTGACAACCTGTGTGACTCAGCAGAGGCAGCCATAATCCTCCTAGGTACACAACTCCATTGACCTGGGAACCTCACCCCCAGCCCCCACAGCATCCACAGCAAGACCCACCCAAGTAGAATCTGAGCTCAGACACACCTAACCCTGCTCCTACCTGATGGTCCTTCCCTATTCACCCTATTAGTGAAAGACAAACGGCATATAATCTTGGGAGTTCCAGGGCCCCACCCACTGCTGGTTTCTCTCCATACTACCATAGCTGATCCTCTCTGGAAAGTGCCACCTCCCAGCAGGAGGCCAACCAGCACAAAAATTGAACATTAAATCACCAAAGCTAAAAATTCTTATGGAGTCCATTGTACCCCCCTGCCACCTCCACCAGAACAGGCACTGATATCCACAGCTGACAGACCCATAGACAGTTCACATGACTTTGTGCAGAGAACCCCCAGTACTAGCCTGGGGCTGGGTAGACTTGCTGGAAGAGAGACAACAATCACTGCAGTTTGGCCCACAGGAAGCCACATCCATAGGAAAAGGGGGAGAGAACTACATCAAGGGAACATCCTGTGGGACAAAAGAATATGAACAACAGCCTTCAGCCCTAGAACCCCCTCTGACAGAGCCTACGCAAATGAGAAGAAACCAGAAAACCAACTCTGGTAATATGACAGAACAAGGCTCTTTAACACCCCCCAAAATCACACTATTTCACCAGCAATGTGAAATAGTTGCTGGTGATTCTTGATTCCAAACCAAGAAGAAATCCCTGATTTACCTGAAAAAGGATTGAGGATGTTAGCTATTAAGCTAATCAGGGAGGCACCAGAGAAAGGTAAAGCCCAATGCAAGGAAATCCAAAAAACGATACAAGAAGTGAAGGGAGAAATATTCAAGGAAATGGCTTAAAGAAAAAACAGTAAGAAATTCAGGAAACATTGGCCGCACTTACAGAAATGCAAAATGCTCTGGAAAGTCTCAGCAATAGAATTAAACAAGTAGAAGAAAGAAATTCAGAACTCGAAGACAAGGTCTTTGAATTAACCCAATCCAACAAAGATGAAGAAAAAAGAATAGGAAAATATGAACGAAGCCTCCAAGAAGTCTGGGATTATGTTAAATGACCAAACTTAAGAATAATCAGTGTTCCTGAGGAAGAAGAAAATTCTGAAAGCTTGGAAAATATACTGGGGGGAATAATCAAGGAAAACTTCCCTGGCCTTGCTAGAGACCTAGATATCCAAATACAGAAGCACAAAACACCTAGGAAATTCATCACAAAAAGATAATCACCTAGGCACACTGTCATCAGGTTATCCAAAGTTAAGATGAAGGAAAGAATCTTAAAAGCTGTGAGACAAAAGCACCAGGTAACCTATAAAGGAAAACCTATCAGATTAACAGCAGATTTCTCAGCAGAAACCCTAAAAGCTAGAAGGGATTTGGGCCCTATCTTCAGCCTCCTCAAACAAACCAATTATCAGCCAAGAATTCTGTATCCAGCAAAACTAAGCATCATGTATGAAGGACAGATACAGTCTTTTTCAGGTGAACAAATGCTGAGAGAATTAACCACTACCAAGCCACCACTCTAAGAACTGCTAAAATGAGCTCTAAATCTTGAAACAAATCCTGGAAACACATCAAAACATAACCTCTTTAAAGCATAAATCACACAGGACTTATAAAACAAAAATACAAGTTAAAAAGCAAAAACAAACAAAAAACAAAGTATGCAGGCAACAAATAGCATGATGAATGCAATGGTACCCCACATCTCAATACTAACATTAATGTAAATGGCCTAACTGCTCCACTTAAAAGATACAGAACCACAGAATGTATAAGAACTCACCAACCAACCATCTGCTGCCTTCAGGAGACTCACCTAACACATAAGGACTCACATAAACTTAAAATAAAGGAGTGGAAAAAGGCATTTCATGCAAATGGATACCAAAAGCAAGCAGGGGTAGCTATTCTTATATCGTACAAAACAAACTTCAAAGCAACAGCAGTTAAAAGAGATAAAGAGGGATATTATATAATGGCAAAATGCTTTGTCCAACAGGAAAATATCACAATCTTAGACATATATGCACCTAACACTGGAGCTCCCAAATTTATAAAATAATTACTAATAGACCTAATAAATGAGATAGACAACAACACAGTAATAGTGGGACTTCAATCCTCCACTGACAGCATTAGACAGGTCATCAAGGCGGAAAGTCAACAAACAAAAAATGGATTTAAACAATGGATGTAAACAAATGGACTTAACAGATATTTACAGAACATTTCACCCAACAACCTTAGAATACACATTCTATTCAACAGTGCATGGAGCTTTCTCCAAGATAGACCATATAATGGGCCATAAAATGAGCCTCAATAAATTTAAGAAAATTGAAATTATACCAAGCACTCTCTCACACCACAGTGGAATAAAACTGGAAATTAACTCCAAAAAGAACCTTCGACACTATGCAAATACATGGAAATTAAATAACCTGCTCCTGAATGAGCATTGGGTCAAAAACAAAATCAAAATGGAAATTAAAAAATTCTTCAAAATAAATGGCAAAGATAACATAACCTATCAAAACCTCTGGAATACAGCAAAGGTGGTACTAAGAGGAAAGTTCATAGCCCTAAACCCCTACATCAAAAAGACTGAAAGAGCACAAGCTGACATTCTAAGGTTACACCTCAAGGAACTAGAGAAACAAGAACAAACCAAATACAAACTCAGCAGAAGAAAGGAAATGACAAAGATCAGAGCAGAACTAAATGAAGTTGCAACAACAAAAAACAGTACAAAAGATAAATGAAATAGAAAGCTGGTTCTTTGAAAAGATAAATACAATTGATAGACCATTAGCAAGATTAACCAAGAAAAGAAGAGAGAAAATCTGAACAACCTCATTAGGAAATGAAACGGGAGATATTATTACTGACACCACTGAGATACAAAGATCATTCAAGGCTACTATGAACACCTTTATGCATATAAACTAGAAAACCTAGAAGACATGGATAAATTCATGGAAAAATACAACCCTCCTTTGTTGTATTAAGGAATACGATTATTCCTTAAATCAGGAATAATTAGATACCATGAGCAGGCCAATAATGAGCAGCAAGACTGAAATGGTAATTTAAAAATTACCAACAAAAATGTCCAGGACTAGGCGGATCCGCAGCAGAATTCTACCAGACATTCGAGGAAGAATTAATACCAATCCTTTTGACACTATTCCACAAGAGAGAAGGAACCCTCCATAATTCATTCTATGAAACCAGCATCACCCTAATACCAAAACCAGGAAAGGACATAACCAAAAAAGAAAACTACAGATCAATATCCTTGATGAACATAGATGCTAAAATTCTTAACAAACTGCTAGCTAACAAAATCCAACAACATATCAAAAAGACAATCCACCATGATCAAGTGGGTTTCATAGTAGGGATGCAAGAATGGTTTAACATATACAAGTCAATAAATGTGACACACCACACAAACAGAGTTAAAAACAAAAATCACATAATTATCTCAATAGATGCAGAAAAAACATTTCACAAAATCCAGCATCCTTTTATGATTAAAACTCTCAGCAAAATCATCATGAAAGGGACATACCTCAATGTAATAAAAGCCATCTATGGCAAATCCACAGCCAACATAATACTGAATGAGGAAAATTTGAAAGTGTTCCCTCTGATGCTGAACTGGGACAAGACAAGGATGCCCACTGTCACCACTCCTCTTCAACATGGTACTGGCAGTCCTAGCTAGAGCAATTAGACAAGAGAAAGAAATCAAGGGCCTCCAAATCAGTAAAGAGGAAGTCACGCTGTCACTGTTTGCTGATGATATAATCATGTACCTTGAAAACCCTAAAGACTCCTCCAGAAAGCTCCTAGAACTGATGAAAGAATTCAGCAAAGTTTCCAGATACAAGATTAATGTGCACAAATCAGTGGCTCCTCTATACACCGACAGCAACCAAGTAGACAATCAAATCAATAACTCAACCCCTTTTACAACAGCTGTGAGAAAAAAAATACTTAGCATATACCTAACCAAGGAGTTGAAAGATGTCTACAAGGAAAACTACAAAGCACTGCTGAAAGAAATCATAGATGACACAAACAAATGGAAGCACATCCCATGCTCATAGTTGGGTAGAATCAATATTGTGAAAATGACCATACTGCCAAAAGCAATCTACAAATTCAATGCAATCCCCATCAAAATACCACCATCCTTCTTCACAGAATTAGAAAAAAAAATTCTAAAATTCATAAGGAACCAAAAAAGAGCCTGCATAGCCAAATCAAGACTAAGCAAAAAGAACAAATCTGGAGGCATCATACTACTTGGTTTCAAACTATACTATAAGATCACAGTCACCAAAACAGCGTGGTACTGGTATAAAAATAGGCACATAGACCAATGGAGCAGCATAGAGAACCCAGAAATAAACCCAAATACTTACAGCCAACTGATCTTTGACAAAGCCGACAAAAACATAAAGTGGGGAAAGGACACCCTTTTCAACAAATGGTGTTGGCATAATTGACTAGCCACATGTAGGAGAATGAAACTGCAATCCTCATCTGTTACCTTATACAAAAATCAACTCAAGATGCATTAAGGACTTAAATCTAAGACCTGAAACTGTAAAAATTCTAGAAGATAATATTGAAAAAACCCTTTTAGACACTGGCTTTGGCAAGGATTTCATGACCAAGAACTCAAAAGCAAATGCAATAAAAACAAAGATAAATAGTTGGGACCTAATTAAACTAAAAAGCTTTTGCACAGCAAAAGGAACAGTCAGCAGAGTAAACAGACAACCCATAGAGTGGGAGAAAATCTTCACAATCTGTACATCTGACAAAGGGCTAATATCCAGAATCTACAATGAACGCAAACAAATCCGTAAGAAAAAAATGAACAATGCCATCAAAAAGTGGGCTAAGGACATGAATAGATAATTCTCAAAAGAAGATACACAAATAGCCAACAAACATATGAAAAAACGCTTAACATCACTAATGATCAGGGAAATGCAAATCAAAACCGCAATGCGATACCGCCTTACTTGTGCAAGAATGACCATAATAAAAAAAATCAAAGAACAGTAGATTTTGGCGTGGATGTGATGATCAAGGAACACTTCTACACTATTGGTGGGAATGTAAACTAGTGTAGCCACTATGGAAAACAGTGTGGAGATTCCTTAAAGAACTAAAAGTTCTTTGATCCAGCAATCCCACTACTGGGTATCTACCCAGAGGAAAAGAAGTCATTACACAAAAAAGATACTTGCACAAGCATGTTTATAGCGGCATAATTCATAATTGCAAAATTGTGGAACCAATCCAAATGCTCATCAGTCAACAAGTAGATGAAGAAACTGTGGTTTGTATATATATACACACACACACACATATATATACACACACACATATATATATATATGATGAAACACTACTCAGCCATAAAAATGAATGAATTCACAGCATTTGCAGTGACTTGGATGAGACTGGAGACTATTATTCCAAGTGAAGTAACTCAGGAATGGAAAACCAAATATTGTATGTTCTCACTGATATGTGGGAGCTAAGCTATGAGGACACAAAGGCATTAGAATGATACAATGGACTTTGGGGACTTGGGGGTTGGGCAGGCAAGGGATAAAAGGCTACATATATGGTGCGGTGTATACTGCTCGGGTGATGGGTGCACCAAAATCTCACAAATCACCACTAAATAACTTATTCATATAACCAAATACTACCTATATCCCAATAACTTATGGAAAAATTGTAAAAAAAGAAAGAGAAAAAAACATTAAAAAGGAAGAAATATAACTATTTTCTATTCACAGACGATATGACCTTGTATATGGAAAATTCTAAGGACTCATTATAATAACCTATTAATGAGATCACTATGTTTTCAGGACACAAGATTAATATACAAAAATTATTGTATTTCAATATGCTAGCAACAAACAATCTGAAAATGAAACTAAGAAAATAACCCAATTTACAATAGCATCACAAAGAAAAAATACTTAGAAATAAGTTTGATAAAAGTAACGTAAGACTTTATACTAAAAGCGATAAAACATTGTTGAAATTAAAGACGACCTAAACAAATGGAAAGATATTCCACGTTCATGGATCAGAAAACTCAATATTGTTAAGATCATGACATTCACCAAGTTGATCTACAGATTCAAATCAGTTCCTATCAAAATCTCAGTTGACTTTATGTAGAAACTGACAAGATGATCCTAAAATTCAGATGGAAATGCAAGAGACCCAGGATAGCCAAAACAATCTTTAAAAAGAAGAACAAAGTTGGAAGAAATACACTTCCAGAAATTAAAAAAAAAGTATGATACTGGAATGAGGATAAACATACAGATCAATACAACAGAACTTAATGTCCAGAATTAAACACTGACATTTATGATCAATTGATTTTCATAAAGGGTGACAAGATAATTCAATGGAATTCTCTCAATGAGGACGATTCCAAGATTAGTCTTTTAAACAAATATCACTGAAACAGCTAAATATTCACATGTAAAAGAAAGAATTTGGACCACTACCTCAAACCTACACAAAATTAATCTAAAATAAACCTATTTTAACCTAAAATAGATCTAATAATAAGGTGTATTAATATAAGACTATAAGACATAAGACTATAAAACTCAAAAGAATATACAAAAGTAAATCTTTCTAATACTGGATTATGCAATGGTTTCTCAGACATTACACCAAAAGCACAAGCAATACAGGAAAAAAAATAATAGTTTATCAAAATTCAAAACTTTTGTGCTGCTAATTATACCATCAGGATAGAGAAATAACAATCAATGGAAAAAGAGAAAATATTTTCAAATTATATATTTGATAAAGAATTTGTATTCAAAATGTATCAGAATTCTTACAACTCAACAGAAATTACCCAATTAAAATATAAGCAAAGAACTGGAACTGACGTTTCTCAAAAAAAATACGCATTAATGGATAATAAGCACATGAAAATCTGCTCCACATCTTCAATCCTTAGGGAAATGAAAATCAAAATTATAAATGTGATATCACTTCACATAAATTAGGACTACTATAATTAAATAGACTATAACTTGCATTGGAGAGGGAACAGAAAAATGGGAATCCTTACATATTACTGGTGGATTGTAAAATGGTGAAGCATCTCTGGAAAAAACACTGGCAGTGTCTAAAAAGTTAAATAGTAGTCCAGAAATAGTCCCACATAAATATAGTCAACTAATCTTTGGCAAAGAACCAAAGACAATACAATGGAGAAAAGATAATTTTTTCGACAAATAGTACTGAAACAATTGGACATCCACAGGTAAAATAATGACTCTACACACAGATCTTACACCATTCACAACAAGTAATTAAAAATAGATTACAGATCTAAATGTAAAACTCAAAAGTATAAAACTCCCAGAAGTTAGCAAAAGAGAAAATCTAGATGACCTTGGGTTTCATGATGACTTTTTAGATATAACACTAAACATCCATGACAAAAAGAATTGATATCTTGCACTTGATTAAAATTAAAAATTTATGCCCTGGGAAGCATACTGTGAAGAGATTAAAAAGACAAATCACAGACTGGGAGAAAATATCTGACAAATGACTGTTATCCAAAATTTATGAATAATTCTTAAAAGTCAACAATAAGAAAACAAACAACTCAATTTAATATGGGCCAAAGACCTTAAGAGACATCTCATCAAAGAAGATACACAATGACAAATAAGTATATAAAAAGATGCTCCACATCATAAGTCATCAGGAAAATGCAACTTAAAACAAAAATGAGATACTACTACACACCTATTAGAATGGTCAAAATCTATAACATTGACATCACCAAATGCTGGCAAGGAACAGGAATTATCTTGTTAATTGTTTGTAAGGCAAAATGGTACAGCCACTGTGAAGGACAGTCTGGCACTTTCTTACAAAATTAAACATGTTGTTAACAAACAGTCTAGCAATTGTGCTTCTTAGAATTTATGTGAAGAACTTGAAAACTTATGTTCACACAAAAACCTGCACAAGGATGTTTATAGTAGCATCATTCTTAATTGCCAAAACTTGAAAGCAACCAAAATGTACTTCAACAGGTAAATGGATAAACTGTAGTGCATCCAGACAATAGAATATTGTTTAGTGCTGAAAAGAAATGAGCTATCAAGCCATGAGAAACACATGGAAGAAGCTTAAATGCATATTACTAAGTGATAGAAGCCACTTCTGAAAAGGTTACATGCTTTATGATTCCAGGTATATAATATTCTGGAAAATATTTAGAGACAGTAAAAATATCAAAGATTGCCAGGGATAAAGAGGCAGGAATGGGTGAATAGGGAGAGTATAGATGATTCTTCAGTCAGCAAAATTACGCTATGTGATATTATAATGGTAAATACATTTCATTATACATTTGTCTAAACCCAAAGAATGTACAACACCAAGAGTGAACCCTAATGTGAACAATGAATTCTGGATGATAATGATGTGTCATTGTAGGTTTACCAATTGTATAATAACAAATGTACCACTCTGATGGGGGATGTCAATAATGAGTGAGGCTGTGCCTGTGTGGGTCCAGAGGGTATGTGGGAAATCTCTGTACCTTCAGCTCAATTTTGCTTTGAACCTAAATTTACTCTAATAAATAAAGTCCATTTTTTTTAAAAAAAGTTAAACAGCATTATTATATAACTCAACAATTTCATTCCTAGGTATATACTCAAGAGAAAAGAAAACACATGTCGACACAAAAAGCTTGTACATGAATGCTCATAACAGTAGTATTCCAGACAGCCAAGATGTGGAAACAAATGAAATATCACTCAATTAATGGATGAGGTTTGGTAAATTCATACATTAGAATATTATTCAGCCATAAGAAAGTACTGATACATGCTACAAAAGGGATGTACCTTAGAAACATTAAGTGAAAGAAGCCAGACACAAAAGGCCACATACTGTATGATTCCATTTGTGTGATGCATCCAGAATAGCCATGTCCACAGAGAAAGAAAGATGTTTAGTACTTGCCAAACACTGGGTTATGGCAGTAGGAGTATGATAACTGCTAATAAGTACAGGGTTTCTGTATTAGTCTGTTCTCACACTGCTATAAAGAAATACCTAAGACTGGGAAATTTACAAAGGAAAGAGGTTTAATTGACTCACAGTTCTGCATGCCTGAGGAGGCCTCAGGAAACTTACAATCATGGCAGAAGGGGAAGCAGACATGTCCTTCTTCACATGGTGGCAGCAAGGAGAAGAATTGAGAACAGAGTGAAGGGGGAAGAGCTCCTTATAAAATCATCAGATCTCATGAAAACTCACTCACTATCATGACAACAGCAAGGGCAACTGCACTCATCATCCAATCACTTCCCACAATGTCCCTCTCCTAGCACATGGGGATTACAATTGAGATTACAATTCAAGATGAGATGTGGGTGGGGACATAGAGCCAGACCATAGCATCCCACCCCTGGCCCCTTGGAAATCTCATCTTTCTCACATTTTAAGACACAATTATGCCTTCCCAACAGTTCCCCAAACTGTTAACTCATTTCAGCATTAACCCAAAAGTGCAAGTCCAAAGTATCATCTGAGAAAAGACAAGTCCCTTCCACCTATGAGCCTGTAAAATCAAAAGTAAGTTAGTTACTTCCTAGATAAAATAGGGGTACAGACATTGGATAAATACACCCATTCCAAATGGGAGAAATTGGCCAAAACAAAGGGCCTACAGGTCCCATGCAAGTCTGATATTTAATGAAGCAGTAATTAAATCTTAAAGCTATGAAATAATCTCACTTGATTCCATGTCTCACATCCAGGGCATGCTAATGCAAGAGGTGGGCTCCCACAGCCTTGGGCAACTCCAGCCCTGTGGCTTTGCAGGGTACAGGCCCCTCCCAGCTGCTTTCACAGGCTGGTGTTGAGTGTCTGCAGCTTTTCCAGGCAAATGGTGCAAGCTGTTGGTGGATCTACCATTCTGGGGTCTGGAAGATAGTGGCCCTCTTCTCACAGCTCCACTAAGCAGTGCCCAGTAGGGACTCTGTGTGGGGGCTCCAACCCCCTTGCAGTAAAGTTCTGCCTGGACTACCAGGCATTTCAATACATCCTCTGAAATCTAGGCAGAGGTTCCCAAACCTCAGTTTTTGATTTTTGTGCACCCACAGGCCCAACACCATGTATAAGCCTCCAAGGCTTGGGGCTTACACCCTCTGAAGCAACAGCTGTGCTGTACATTGGCCCCTTTTAGCCATGGCTAGGACACAGGGTACCAAGTCCTAAGCTTGAACAAAGCAGCAAGGTCCTGACTCAGGCCCACAAAACTATTTTTTCCTCCTATGCCTCTGGGCCTGTGATGGGAGGGGCTGCTTTGATGACCTCTGACATGTGCTGAAGAGATTTTCCTCATTGTGCTGGCAATTAACATTTTGTTCCTTGGTTACTTATGCAAATTTCTGCAGCCAGCAGGAATTTCTCCTCAGAAAATGGGTTTTTCTTTTCTATTGCATTGTCAGCCCGCAAGTTTTCCAAACTTTTATGCTCTGCTTCCTCTTGAATGCTTTGCCACTTAGAAATTTCTTCCACCACATACCCAAAGTCATCTCTTCCAAGTCCAAAGTTCCACAGATCTCTATGGCAGGGGCAAAATGCTGCCAGTCTCTTTGCTAAAGCATAGCAAGAGTCAGCTTTGCTCCAGTTCCCAAAAAGTTCCTCATCTCCATCTAAGACCACCGGAGGATGCCTCAGGAAACTTACAATCATGGCAGAAGGGGAAGCAAACATGTACTTCTTCACATGGTGGCAGGGGAGAAAAGTACCGAGCAAAGGGGGATGAGCCCCTTATAAAACCATCACATCTCATGAGAACTCACTCACTATCATGAGAACAGCAAGGAGGATCCACCCCCACGGTCTAATCACCTCCCATGAGTTCCCTCCCCCATCACGTGGAGATTATAATTTGGATTACAATTTAAGATGAGATTTTGGTGAGGACACAGAGCCAGACCATATTAGTTTCTTTTTAGGGTGATGGAACATTCTTAAATGAGATAGTAATGATGGTGACATGACTCTGTGAACATGCTAACAAGCACTGAATTGTATACTTTAAAAGGGATAAATGAGAACTAAGAAAGTGCTTGGCACTGCCTGACAAATATTAAGTGCTTGCAAACCTTAGTTGTTGGTATTACCATTAATAGGAATAGAGGATTATGTCATTAAGAATGGCAGAAAAATCTAAATTTTCTCTCTCTCTTTTTTTTTTTTTTTTTTTTGAGACAGAGTCTCTGTCACCCAGACTGGAGTGCAATGGTGAGATCTTGGCTCACTGCAACCTCTACCTCCCGGGTTCAAGTGATTCTCCTGCCTCAGCCTACCAAGTAGTTGGGATTACAAGCACCCACCACCATGCCTGGCTTATTTTTATATTTTTAGTAGAGATGGGGTTTCACCATGTTGGTCATGCTGCTCTCGAACTCCTGACCTCAGGTGATCCACCTACCTCAGCCTCCCAAAGTGCTGGGATTACAGGTGTGAGCCACTGCATCCAGCCCTAAATTTTCTCTAGACGAGATAATTAAGAGTGTTTGACTGATAATGTGGGTCTCTGAAAGAGTAACCAGTTCCTGTGCCAAGTGGAACAAGAAGAAAAACATGATGTGCCATGCAGGCTATATTTGTCCAATGCTGATCCCAGCTTGCATTACACAGGTTAAGAACAACTCATTGCTAAACAAATTAAACCCTAATTCTATACCCCTGGTGAAAGCCACAGAGAGTTGAACTTGTGAAAAGCAGCTTGATTACAAAGTAATGCCTTCTTTTCTGAAAATCTGTCGTGACTTTCAGTCAGGACTCATGGGGAAGACCCCTGATTTATTTCTCTTTCAAGAGCATCCATAACAGCCTGGCCCCTCAATGAACTCTGCTTTCAGCTGTCCTGGAGGGTGACGGCATGTCTCTCTGAGGTCTATCCACAGGGAAATTCCTCATGGGGTACACAGTCTAGATTTTAAATCAGAGCAGCTCAAACATACCATCTAAATTCAGTGCAAATTTCTCCAGCTACTTTCAGTACATTCCAAAGTTTAATACTATTTATTTATATTTAAAAAAGGCTTTTGTTTTTATTTAATATGACAGACAACAAGGACACTGCTGTGGAAGAAACTTCCATGTATATGTCTGAGGCTCCAGGAGTCCAGATGAATGTACTCAGAGAGTCAGTCCTCCTAAATTAGAGCAAAAGCTGAACAACCAGGCTGAAAAAAATGGCTGTGTGTGTGTGTGTGTGTGTGTGTGTGTGTGTGTGTGTGCAAAGAAGGCGAAGAAGAAAATCTTGGCAGGAGAAAAATAGAAGGTAGGCCAGTCAGAAAGAGCTTCTTGAATGACCAGAGAGGAAAGAATCTGGATGGAGAAGCAGAAGCAGAAAAATTTAGGCTACTGGCAGTCATCTGCACAACAAGACTTCCCTCTGGTCTTCACATAATTGCGCTCCGCATGTAGGTAAAGTCACAGACAAGGAGAAATCATTTTTCTGCATTCAGCACAACTCCCTTAAAGGTTTGTGACCACTGATGCTATTCCCAAGAAGGTCAAGGAAATTATGGGTGAAATCACCTTCCTCCAGCATTAGCTTCCTCAAGAAGGAAGTGCCAAAGTTTTTACTCTGGCAGAGAAACTCGTATTTCATAACATGGCCTTTATGCGGGAGTTTCTCTACCACTGTGATTATTAATATGTCTGTTTCATCTAAGGCTTAAAATTAGAACACCAGGCCTAATTAGGTTTGTTTACAATTCAGCATGTGTCAGCATGTGTAGGGCCCGAACCACACAGCATGTCCAACAGGAAGCGTGTGTGTGCAGGTCATCGCTGCTCTCCACCGAGATGATCTCTCTGAGAGCATCACCCATGGTGTGTTTGGACAGGAAAGCCCAGATAAATGAACACAGCATCAATGTTGCCAGTAATTCAGAAACGGAGATATCTGGAAGTGATAAAAACTGCAATTGATAAAAGCTTCTCTTGTTAAATTTAGGCCACACATACTCTACATAAAATATAGCACTTAGGAAATGATGTGTGTTGATAAAACCTGATGGAGTTGTTTTTCCAAATGTCTTCTCCCTGCTGGGAATTTCCCACTTCGGCAGGCTCTCTCGGGCCTCCCCAGTTGCTAGTCTCCTTCCATGACCTGACCTGGTGTTGTTTATACGGCTGTTTGCACATTTCTTAACAGCCTTTGCAAAGGGTCTTTAATGACTTTCACTCCTGGCAGCGTTTTGCTTCAGGCAGAGCTCCAAAGTCTGCCAGTGTTGTTGTGTTTATTTGTGCAGTGCCCTCCCCACCTTCCCCTAACCCCCTCAGAGAGGGCCTGGAAAGCATGTTGCAGGTTAGATAGCTGTAGATGAGTTTTCAGACTTGGGCTGTAGCTGTTGGTAATGAAATATGAAAAGGCCATTTAAACAACTAGGAACTGTCCTCAGGTTCCAGGGGGGCCCACTTAGAGTCCTGAACCTTAATATTTTAAGCCTGCTTGAAGAAGTAGCATTGTCAAGGTCCCAACTCCAGTACTTACCAGTTGTGTGATGGAGAATAAGCTCACTATCTTTCTTGGGCTTTGGTTCCCTCATCCGCTAAATGAAGGGAGCAAAATAGATGACTGCCAAGCGCCAACCACCTCGAACAGGCTGAGCTCAGTGATTCCTACATAACCCTAAACAATGGGCTCACATTGGCTACACATTAGGAAAGATGGAAAATTTCCTTCTGCAGGTATCTTGAAGAATGACTAATATGATGGAAAAAGCATTGGACTCTGAGGCTAGATAGATATTTTAGAGTGTGAAGAAGATAATTAACAGTGAAATTATGTAATTCAAGCCATGAAAATGAAAATAAAATCTAGATTGTCCAGCATGATATTTTAACCTGGAGTTCCCAGCTATCCCTTTCTACTTTGTGGAGATTATCATAAAATACTGGGGAAGCCAAGAATTCACCATGAAACAAATGAGGCAGAGAAAGGCTAAGAAAGATATATTTGCATTCTACTTTTTCAAGAAAGACCAAGAATGTCTGAGTAGGCAGAGCAAGAATGGTAAAAAGAGGAGCCAGGGGTATGACAGGCCAGTTTCTATAGAACATAACAGATGGGTGCTATAACTTCTGCAGCATTCTCACAGGATGACCAGGGCACTGCTGAAATCAACTGCCTCCACACTAGCAAAATTCTGATACCAAAGGACACATCCTGCCTAGAAATAAAAATAAAGATATCAAAACAAGCATCATTTGTCCTTAAAGCAGGGTCAAAGTCTTCTGATTTTGAAGTAAGAGTAAGACATGTTGGAATCAGATGACATTTCAAAACACTGGTTATTGTGGGAAATGGATTTATGTATTTGAAAATTTCAGAACTGTTTTAAATACAGAGAAATTATGTTCAAAACAAACTAATGTAAATGTGAAACTCTTTCCAGTCCACATAGCCATTGCTAGGGGAATATCTCCTCTGACATTGTCTTTCTAAAATCCTCATGTTCTCACAATAGATTACCTTGGTGTAAATTTCTTAGAATGATGATTTCAAAGTTGCTAGTGACATTCTTTTCTCATGAACTTACATTCAGTTCCAAGCACATGTTTATTAAATGTCTACTGTTGTATTAAGCCTGGGGACACCAAAATGAAAAAGGTAGGAGTACTGTACATCTCTGTCTCCAAAAGCTTAAAGTTGAGAGACAGGGAATGCTAGATAAGTTTGCAGTGAAACAAAACTATAAGAGAGTAAATGTATGCATGAGTTTTTTTCCTAGATGAACCTCTTTGTATATAAATTAGGAAACACATGATCAAGCACTCTGACTGCTGTGCCTTACCACATATACTTGGGCTGTTGGTCCACCTGAATAATGAAAGTAGTTTCCTTTAAACATTTTTATGGCTGGTGTTTTTTACAGTGTTACCCAGGTTGATGATTCTTCAGGTAATTTGGTCTTACAGTTCCTTAAACTCCTTTCTTCTAGTGATCTTGTCCCTACTCCACCTTAATCTCTGTGTCGTCACCAACCTTGTCATTACCAAAAACTGCAACCCCTTCCTAACTTCTCCCCAGAAGGATTTATCACTGTTACAGATCATTGACTGCTGCATATATTCCAGGTGTCCCCTTTCTTTTTCCAACTGGGAGTTTCATTGCAGGTTAATTGGCTTTGCCTTGCCATTGCATGTTGGAGGTATATTTGTGACTGGATGGGGTAGGGGTGACAGATACCATGTCTTTTTTTTTTTCAGTGGCCTATGGTCTGCAAGGGGCCACATTCAGCTCTGATCAAGAGGACTGCACAGTGTACTCTAGGAGTGGAAGAAAAAGTAGAATGGATATGTATTTTAAACTTTGCTAATAAAGTAAGCTAGAAAAAGATCAGTTGTTTGGAGAAAAATAAAAATAAACCAGGAAATGGGGACTAGTTATGGGGGTGATGGAGTTGCTAAGTGACTAGAGAAGACTTTACTGAAATCAGGTAAAAAACATTAGAGAAAATACTGATATAGAATAATTCATGAGGCCTAACATTTGAAGAATGGGAGTTTCAGTAGAGGATTGACAAAATGGAGAAAAACTTGAGGTCACTCTCTTTATCTGTTTTCCCAGACCTTTACTTTTTCAAGGAAAAAATAATTTCTACATAACAACCATGTCAAAATTTCTCCCTTCTCAAGTCTATTCACTGTCACTCCAATGTGAAAGCTTTTATATTCTTTTAAAATATTTCAACTTCCCTAAAAAACTACAATTGCCTTATCAGTCAGCAAGAAGTCAAGATCATAAGATTTAAAGACCATCCCACTGACCTAGGGAGGAAGGTTCAGTGAAACTTTTATCTTTAAGTTGAAGCTACTCCCTCTCTAGACAATTATTTGTAGATCTATGTTTTATACCCAACATCAGCAAAAGCAGTGAACCTTTAAGTGGCACCAAATTAAAGAATGAATGTCTCAGTGTGTGTCTCACTGCACTTAAAGAGCCAGAAGCAATCTGTAAGATCAAAATCACCCCCACTAGTTCCTTAATTCTGAGTGTATGAAATCATATGGCAGCTATTTACTGTGTAGTGTAGTCAGAAAAAAAATCAAATTTTAGTTATATTATTTAGAAGGCCCTGGGCAGAAAATTTTCATAGATCTATTTCATTGAAAGCAATATCACCCTTGGTGCAATTGAAAGAATACGAATTAGGATAAAGAGATCTAATCCTGGCTTATTCTACCCTTATCTTCTGGATGGATAACTTAAAGCTTGTTTTCTTGCCATCATCTTTAAAATAATAATAGTGAATTTTAAGTCAAATGAGATCATGAATATAAAAGTCCTTTGAAAAGCAGAAAACACCATTCCTAGTTTAACTGCCTTGCTTCATTAGGGATAATTATTATTAATGAACTAATTTGTAAGTACAAGGCATAGCTGAGCATGCATTATTCTCATTCCATCCCTGGAGCGGCTCTAAGAGGTAGGCTTTGTGATTTTGTGCATTTTACAGATGAAGCCACTGAGGATTGGTGAGTGTTAGGAAGATGTCCCAAGGTTTTGAGAGGTCTCGGTGGGTTAGTGTCATGACATCTGATTCCAAAGTCTCTGATCTGATCCATTTCCTATCAGGGTCTGCAGGAGATTCAAGACGTGTCTCTTCCATCCTCTTTTGTTATTGCTGTGTTGTTGGTGTTAGTTATCAGTTAGTGTATTCACGTAATTTTCTTCAAGATTGATTGTACTAAGTAGCAGATACAAAGAGGCTGTCCTTTCCCTAAAGTGGCTTCTAGTTTAATGGCAGAAGCAATCAAGGATGCAGACAATTAGAGTGTAGCCTGGTAAGTGTTTTGACCAGGGTTGACTTCCTGGGCCTGTGACCTGTGCAGTCCTGCTATACCCAGTATTTGGAAGGGCCCCATGCTTGATATAATGCTGTATTACTGCTACTTTGAAATTCTTGATAATTTTGAACAAGGAAACCCACCTTTTCATTTTGCTCTGGGTCCCACAAATTGCATAGCAGGTCCTGGTCTTGACACAAATGGAAGTGGTATAATATGGGGATAGAGCAGGGAAAGGGTTAGAAAGATGGTCTTAGAAGAAGTGCTGCCCAAGCTTAATCTTGAAACATAAGAAGGAGTTAGCCAGAAAAAAAAAAAAGTTATTTGGAGAAGGGAGCTCCACCTCATTGCAGGCTGAGGGCCCTGCAGGTGCCCAACAGAGCTTGGTCTGGGGAGGACAACTGAGGAAACTGGCTAGCCTCAGGGGTTTTCCTTACAGGAGAAAGGACTTGGGAAGCTGTGGTGGGCTGGGGAATGTGAGGAACCTCTTCTGCACAGCCCACTGGGTAATGACGGATGTCAAATCTTTAGCACTTCTCCCCCTGCAGGAGCCACACTGTGTTCTAAGGCAGAAGATGTGATGGTGACACGGGGATGCTGGTCAGGTCCTTGGGCAACAGTATTAAAATCTAGAATGAAGGAAACAAGGATTCGAGTTGCCTGCAATCCCTGATTGGAGTACAAGAAAGGCACCGAGCTTATCCTGAGAGCTAGCATTCCACTTTAAGCCAGAGATGGAACACTAACTACCCAGCAGGTATCGAGTAATAACATTAGATAACCATTTTGTCATGTTTACTAAGGACCAGACACTAACTCGTAAGTACTAACTTGTACTAAACCATTTAGCTGTCCCAACTTCTCTATGAGATACTTACTGTTGAAAATAACAACTTCCTGAATAATGAGAACACATGGACACAGGGAAGGGAACATTGCACACTGAGGCCTGTTGGGGGTTGGGGGGTAAGGGGAGGGAGAGCATTAGGACAAATATCTAATGCATGCACGGCTTAAAACCGAGATGACGGGCCAGGTGTGGTGGCTCACGCCTGTAATCCCAGAACTTTGGTAGGCCAAGGTGGGCAAATCACCTGAGGTCAGGAGTTCGAGGCCAGCCTGGCCTACATGGTGAAACCTTGTCTCTATTAAAAACAAAAAACTTAGCCAGGCATGGTGGCAGGCGCCTGTAATCCCAGCTACTTGGGAGGCTGAGGCAGGAAAATCACTTGAACCCAGGTGGTGGAGGTTGCAGTGAGCTGAGATTGCACCATTGCACTCCAGCCTGGATGACAGAATGAGACTCTGTCTAAAAAAAAAAAAAAAAAAAAAACATGCTGGGCACGGTGACTCATGCCTGTAATCCCAGCACTTTGGAAGGCCAAGGCGGTGGATCATCTGAGGTCAGGAGTTCAAGACCAGCCTGGCCAACTTAGTGAAAACCCGTCTCTACTAAAAACACAAAAATTAGCCAGGTATGGTGGTGGGCACCTGTAATCCCAGCTACTCAGGAGGCTGAGGCAGGAGAATTGCTTGAACCTGGGAGGCGGAGGTTGCAGTGAGCCGAGATCGTGCCATTGCACTCCAGCCTGAATGACAAGAGTGAAACTCCATGTCAAAAAAATAAAAGAAAAAGAAAAACAAAACAAAACAAAACAAAAAAACTAGATGGCTTGATAGGTGTAGCAAACAACCTTGGCACATGTATACCTATGTAACAAACCTGCATGTATCCCTGAACATAAAAGTAAAATAAAAAAAGACACAGCCTAGTCAAAACTAAAAAAACAAAAAACAAACCAAAAAAAACAAACAAAAAGACAAAGTAAAGAAAATAACAACTTCCTTCATTTTACAGATAAGGAAATCAAGGTGCAGAGAGATTGCATAACATCCAACATTGCATAGCAAGCAAATGGCAGAGGTGGGATTTGAACCCAAGTTGTCTGTGTCCAGTTTGTGCTTATAGCCTCACCACTGTATTAAATACCAGCATTATTAAAATCCATTAAAATCCCATGGCTTATGAAGAAGATAAAAATTCTTTACATGGGCAGACAGGCCCCGTCTTGACTCACCATCTCTCTAGCCTCATCTCTCCCACATGCTCTTCCTTTGAGATGCTGAAGCATTCCATGCTTCCTTGTGTTTGCAGCAGATGGTATTTTCCGAAGAGGGTCATCACAATAGGTCCCAGCTCATAGGCCATTCTTAGAATGTGACATTGACAAGCCTCCTAAGCAGACATAGGCCTATGCCCTCTCTCTTTGATTTTGAGTGGTCCTATGGTTACTGCAGAAGCTATGCTCTATGACTTACAAACAAAAGTCACAAAAAGCAACAGAGCTTCCACTTGGGTCTCCTGACAGGCTAACTCTTGAAATCCAGCCACCACATGGTGAGAACACAGAGAACATGTGGTGAGGTCTTCTGTGGGTAGGTGCTTCTGTCAGTCCAGGCCAAGCTGAAGGTCGAGCTTACAGTGACATCATCCTCCAAACAGGAAGGGAAGAAGCCTTCAATATGACTTTGGCCTCAGCTGCCAGTCTGATTGCAACTACAGGAGAGACCCTGAGCAAGAACTGCCTCAGGGAGCCCACTTACCCCTGGAATTGTGAAAGATAATCCTAAACTGAGTGTTGTTTTGAGCCACTGAGTTTTTTGGTTGGTCCATTAAATAGCAATGAACAATTGGAACGGGACTTTTGCTCCTTCTGATTCTTCTGCCTGTAGTGCTCTTACTGTCCCCTTCTCCCAGATAATTTTCCTACACAAACTGAAATATCAAAGCAGCCTCCTAACTGCATCCCCAGTGCCCCTCCATTCATGTTAGCTCCTGTTGCTTTGTTATATGCTCTCTGAGACCATATTCTTTTCCTTCAGAGCAGGGGTCAGCAAAATTTTTCTGTAAAGAGTTAGATAGCAAATATTTTCAGCTTTGCAGGCCATGTGATCTAGGTCACAAGTACTTAGTTCTGCTGTTGTCTACTTGTCTGCATATTAGAACTACCAAGAGAGGTTCTGAGACTTCCAAAGTTCAGGCCACTCCCAGAACATTTAAACCATGCACTCTAAAGAGGGGGACATAGGTATCAGGTGAATCCACTATGCAAAAAGGTTAGGAAATCCGTGCTGTTGAGCCTTTTCCCAGTTTGTCATTATGCATTTTTAGTGTGATTACAGTTTTAGTGCCCCATCCCTCACCAGAGCACAAGCCCAAGGAGAGTGGCTTTTACTTTGGGTTTGTTCTTGGTATCCAACCAGTGCCTGGCATATGGCATGCTCCATTATATATTTGTTAAATAAGCAGATGAATAACAAATATTCGTTGGATAAACTTGTTGAATCCCCCTTAGCCCCCAAATCTTTAGAAATTTTCCACTTCTCCCATGATTCTATTCATGCATTCTCTCATTTCCCCAGGATCACTCCCATGCTTGTCTCTAAATACTCCTAATTATTTTCCTCTCAAATTCAGTGAGTCACTAAATCTTATCCATCTACTTCCACCACATCAGCCACGGCCACCCTTTCTTTTTCATTCACCTGAGTTCACCTTATTTTTCTCCTGGATTCTTAACCAGGAGAATCCAACCAAATTTCACCAGTTTTCTCCTGGATTCTTAAGAGTAGAAATTCAACTACTTTCCCAGCTTCTTGTCTTCTCTCTCTCTCTCTCTCATCCATACTGGAGCAGAATGATATGGGCTGTGGTACCAGAGAGACATGAATTTGGATTCTGGTCCAGCCATCAGGACACTCTTGGGTAAGTCACCAGCCTTTCTAAAGCCTCAGTTTCCTTACTTGAATCCTGCAGTTAAAATCTTCTGTGAAATCTTGGTGTACCATATGGAAAATGCTTAACACTCTGCACACCACACAGTAGGCAACAGCTATTGTTGCCACTGTGTTTTCTGTGCCCTTCATCTTAACTGGCTTCCTTAAGACACCCTGTCCCTCCGCTAGAATATGAGCTCCATGAGGGCAGGAAATTGTGTCTGCTTGGCTTACTCCCGTATCCCCAGGTCATTGTTATAACGTCCATAGCTTGACATTTTTGGACCTATCTGATTTGATTCCAGCCCCCTTTCCTTGATGGATTTTCCTCACACTCTATTCGTAGTCTGTGTTTTAGTAAAATTGAATGACTTATCCTTTTCTCACACTTCCTCTACTTTCCTGTCTTTCAAGCCTTTACTATTAGTTTCATCAGCCTTCACTGAGCTGTAATTTCTCTCAGCTGAAATTTTGTTTGTTTTTTTAAGCTCACAAGCTACGGTGTTCATCAAGTTTTTTCTGATTCCCCACAACTCTTCTGATGCCATTGCTGATAATCCTCCTTTCTTAGCATTATATGTCTTGTACTAACATTATTGCTTTCTGTGTATTATCAGATGACTTTTGGGTGTAGAGAGAATGTCTAATTAAATTTTGTGTGCCCTTTGTACATATCCTGAACCATAGAGCTCACCCAGTAAGTATTAGAATATGTTTTTGACTGAACGAATGTATCCCAGTTCTATCATTCTGGGCCAAGGAGATTGCCTTAAAAGGAAGAACCCTGGCAAGAGACAAATACAATTTTGGGGGTAACTCAAAGTTGTCATTCTAAAGTTGAAATTGGATTCCTCAAGTGCCAGTGGCAAAGACAAACTGTGTGGAGAGCAAATGCACCTTGTTTGTAAACAGAGTTTACAAAGATAAACTTGTTCATCTCCCATATGTGTTTTCCAGCTGGAGCTCATATGCAATTTCCCCAGGGTTTAGACTTCAATGTGCTGGGGAATCCCCCCTGCGGATTAAGCCTTGCCGTGTTAATGCTTAACACACCTCTAGATTAGGTTACAATGTGGAGGCTCCCCATGCTGCTAGAAGGGGATTTGCCTGTAAATTGGAACCACAAAGATCCTTCTGTGTGCACACTTCATTTCTTGCTTCCTACTGAGAGCTACTGCAGACACTTCTCAATGTAACCGTAAAAATGGTCTATATGTACAAAGAGCCAGCAAACATATGAAAACATGCTCAACATCGATAATAATCAGAGAAATGCAAATCAAAACCACAATGAGATATCTCACAACAGTTAGAATGGTTATTAATAAAAAGTCAAAAAATAACAGATGCTGGTGAGGATGTGGAGAAAAGGGAATGGTTATATACTACTGGTGGAAATGTAAATTAGTTTGGGCCTTGTGGAAAGCAGTTTGGAGATTTCTTAAATAATTGAAAATAAAACTGCAATTTGACCTAGCAATCCTGTTACTGGTCATCCACCCCAAGGAAAGGAAATTATTCTACCAAAAACAAAACAAAACAAAACAAAACAAACAAACAAACAAAAACAAAAAACACTTGCACTTGTTTGTTTATCATAGCACTATTCACAATAGCAAAGTCATGGAATCAATAAAGGTGCCCATTCATGGTGGAGAGAATGAAGAAAATGTGGTGTGTGTATACGATGGAATACTATGCAGCCATTAAAAAAAGAATGAAATCATGTCCTTTGCAGCAACATGGATGCAGCTGGAAGCATTTACACTAAGTGAATTAACACAGAAACAGAAAATCAAATACCACATGTTCTTACTTACAAGTGGGAGCTAAACAATGGGTACACATGGATGTAAAGATGGAACACACTGAGGACTCTAAAAAGCGGGAAGGAGACAGGGGATAAAGGCTTGAAAGGCTACCTATGGAGTACTATGTTTACTATTTGGGTGATGAGTTCAATAGAAGCCCAAACCCCTGTACTATGCAATATATCCACATAACAGTCCTGTACATGTAACCTCCTCAACAAGAAAGAAAGAAAGAAAGAAAGAAAGAAAGAAAGAAAGAAAGAAAGAAAGAAAGAAAGAAAGAGCAAAGGAAAGAAAAGGAAAGGAAAAGAAAAGAAAAGAAAAGGAAAAGAGAAAAATGGTCTGTAAATTCCTTACTTAGTCTTGCTCCTTGCTAAGCAGTGACAGACCTGTGCAAGCAGCGAGTTATATTGCCCTCTACACTTCCATGTTACACACTCTTAGTAATATGGTTTGGCTGTGTTCCCACCCAAATCTCATATTGAATTGTAACTCCCACAATTCCCATGTGTCATGGGAGGAATCTGGTGGGAGGTGATTGAATTATGGGGGGTGGGTCTTTCCTGCACTGTTCTCGTCATAGTGAGTAAGTATCATGAGATCTGATGGTTTTAAACATGGGAGTCTCCTGGACAAGCTCTCCTTTTGCCTGCTGCCATCCATGTAAGATGTGACTTGCTCTTCCTTGCCTTCTGCCTTGATTGTGAGGTCTCCCCAGCCATGTGGAACTATAAATCCATTAAATCTCTTTTTCTTCCCAGTCTTTGGTATGTCTTTATCAGCAGCATGAAAATGGACTAACACAGTAAATTGGTACCAGCAGAGTAGGGTGTTGCTGAACAGACACCTGAAAATGTGGAAGTGACTTTGAAACTGGGTAACAGGCAGAGGTTGGAACAGTTTGGAGAGCTCAGAAGAGACAGGAAAATGTGGGGAAGTTTGGAACTTCCTAGAGATTCATTGAATGGCTTTGACAAAAATGCTTATAGTGATACAAACAATAAGGTCCAGACTTGAGATAGTCTCAGATGGAGATGAGGAACTTGTTGGGAACTGGAGAAAAGGTGACTCTTGTTATGTTTTAGCAAAGAGACTGGCAACATTTTGCCCCTGCCCTAGAGATTGGTGGAACTTTGAACTTGAGAGAGATAACTTAGGGTATCTGTCAGAAGAAATTTCTAAACAGCAAAGCATGCAAGAGGTGACTTGGGTGCTGTTAAAAAAATTGATTTATAAGAGAACAGAACATAGAAGTTTGGAAAATTTGCAGCCTGACAATGCAAAAGAAAAGAAAATCCCATTTTCTGAGGAGAAGTTCAAGCCACTGCAGAAATTTGCATAAGTAATAAGGAGCCAAATGTTAATCTCCAAGACAATGGGAAAAATGTCATCAGGGCATGTGTGAGGTCTTCACGGTAGCCCCTCCCATTGCAGACTCAGAAGCATAGGATGAAAACATGGTTCTGTGGGCCAGGTCCAGGGTCCCTGTGCTGTGTGCAGTCTAGGGATTTGGTACCCTGCATCCCAGCTACTCCAGCCCTGACTAAAAGAGGCCAATGTAGAGCTGGGGCCCTGGCTTCAGAGGGTGCAAGCCCCAAGCCTTGGCAGCTTCCACATGGTATTGAGCCTGTGAGCTCACAGAAGTCAAGAATTGAGGTTTGGGAACCTCTGTCTAGATTTCAGAAGATGTATGAAAACACCTAGATGCCCAGACAGAAGTTTGCTGCCAGGGTGTGGTGCTCATGGAGAACCTCTGCTGGGCAATGCAGAAGGGAAATTGTGGGGTCAGAGCCCCCACACAGAGTCCCTACTGGGGCACCACCTAGTGGAGCTCTGAAAAGAGGGTGACCATCCCCCAGATCCCAGAACGGTAGATCCACCAACAGCTTGCACTATTTGCCTGGAAAAGCTTCAGATACTCAACACCAGCCTGTGAAAGCTGCTGGGAGAGGGCTGTACCCTGCAAAGCCACAGGGGCAGAGTTGCCCAAGGCTGTGGGAGCCCACCTGTTGCATCAGCATGACCTGGATGTGAGACATGGAGTCAAAGGAGATAATTTTGGAATTAAGATTTGACTGTCCCGCCAGATTTTGGACTTGTGTGTGGCCTATAGCCCCTTTGTTTTGGCCAGTTTCTCCCATTTGGAACACCTGTATTTACCTAATGCCTGTACCCACATTGTATTTAGGAAGTAACTAACTAACTTGCTTTTAATTTTACCGTCTCATAGGCAGAAGGGACTTGCCTTGTCTCGGATGAGACTTTGGACTTTGGACATTTTTTTTAAATTATACTTTAAGTTCTAAGGTAAATGTGCACAACGTGCAGGTTTGTTACATATCTATATATGTGCCATGTTGGTGTGCTGCACCCATTAACTCGTCATTTACATTAGGTATTTCTCCTAATGCTATCCCTCCCTGCTACCTCCACCCCACAACAGGCCCTGGTGTGTGATGTTCCCCTTCCTGTGTCCAAGTGTTCTCATTGTTCAATTCCCACCTATGAGCGAGAACATGCGGTGTTTGGTTTTTTGTCCTTGTGACAGTTTGCTCAGAATGATGGTTTCCAGCTTCATCCATGTCCCTACAGAGGACATGAACTCATCCTTTTTTTTGGCTGCATAGTATCCCATGGTGTATATGTGCCACCTTTTCTTAATCCAGTCTATCATTGATGGACATTTGGGTTGGTTCCAAGTCTTTGCTATTGTGAATAGTGCCACAATAAACATACGTGTGCATGTGTCTTTATAGCAGCATGATTCATAATCCTTTGGGTATATGCCCAGTAATGGGATGGCTGGGTCAAATGATATTTCTAGTTCTCGATCCTTGAGGAATCGCCACACTGTCTTCCACAATGGTTGAACTAGTTTACGGTCCCACCAACAGTGTAAGTGTTCCTATTTCTCCACATCCTCTCCAGCACCTGTTGTTTCCTGGCTTTTTAATGATCGCCATTCTAACTGGTGTGAGATGGTATCTCATTGTGGTTTTGATTTGCATTTCTCTGACGGCCAGTGATGATGAGCATTTTGTCACGTGTCTGTTGGCTGCATAAATGTCGTCTTTTGAGAAGTGTCTGTTCGTATCCTTCGCCCACTTGTTGATGGGGGTTTGTTTTTTTCTTGTAAATTTGTTGGAGTCCTTTGCAGATTCTGGGTATTAGCCCTTTGTCAGATGAGCAGATTGCAAAAATTTTCTCCCATTCTGTAGGTTGCCTGTTCACTCTGATGGTAGTTTCTTTTGCTGTGAAGAAGCTCTTTAGTTTAATTAGATCCCATTTGTCAATTTTGGCTTCTGTTGCCATTGCTTTTGGTGTTTTAGACATGAAGTCCTTGCCCATGCCTATGTCCTGAATGGTATTGCCTAGCTTTTCTTGTAGGGTTGTTATGGTCTTAGGTCTAACATTTAAGTCTTTAATCCATCTTGAATTAATTTTTGTATAAGGTGTAAGGAAGGGATCCAGTTTCAGCTTTCTACATATGGCTAGCCAGTTTTCCCAGCACCATTTGTTAAATAGGGAATCCTTTCCCCATTTCTTGTTTTTGTCAGGTTTTCAAAGATCAGATGGTTGTAGATGGACTGTGGACTTGAAATGAGTTAAGACCTTGGGGGACTGTTGGAAAGGCATGATTGGCTTTGAAATGTGAGGACATGAGATTTGGGAGGGGCCACAGGTGAAATGATATGGTTTGGCTGTGTCCCCACCCAAATCTCATCTTGAATTGTAACTCCCACAATTCCCACATTTGGTGGGAGGAACCCAATGGGAGGTGATTGAATTATGGGAGTGGGTCTTTCCTGCACTGTTTTCATGATGATGATTGAGTTTCATGAGATTGGGTGTTTTTTTTTTTTTTTTTTTTTTTGACAGAGTCTCGCTCTGTCACCCAGGCTGGAGTGCAGTGATGTGATCTCAGCTCACTGCAACTGCTGCCTCCCGGGTTCAAGTGATTCTCCTGCTTCAGCCTCCCAAGTAGCTGGGGCTACAGGTGTGTACCACCATGCCTCAATTTTTGTATTTTTTTTTTAGCAGAGACAGGGTTTCACCAAGTTGACCAGTATGGTCTCAATCTCTTGACCTTATTATCTGCCTACCTTGGCCTCCCAAAGGGTTGGGATTACAAGTGTGAGCCACCACATCTGGCCAAGATTTGATGGTTTTAAAAACGGGAGTTTCCTTTGACAGGCTCTCTCTTTGCCTGCTGCCGTCCATGTAAGATGTGACTTGCTCCTCCTTGCCTTCTGCCATAATGGTGAGGCCTCCCCAGCCATGCGGAACTGTAAGTCTATTAAACCTCTTTTTCTTCCCAGTCTCAGGTATGTCTTTATCAGTAGTGTGAAAATAGATGAATACACTTTGTTAAGACAAACTGCACTGAGCAGGTTCTGTGGCTCAGACAGTGGGCCAACATTTAAAGATTAGCAACGTTTGACTGAGACCAAACTTCAGCAGGTCTTCTTGTCACTCTCTGGGAACTAAGACATGTGATAAAGAACCCTTATCCAAAATATATAAAGAACTCTTAAAACTCAACAATATGAAAACAAACAACCAAATTAAAAATGGCCCCAATACCTAACAGATGCCTCCCCGAAGAAGACATACAGATGGCAAGTGAGCATATGAAATGATGCTCCACATCATGAGTCACCAATAATTAACTTATTTATTTTCTTGTTTCTGTTACTATATTTTTACATATTGTATTATTAGTTCCATGGTGATTACAATTTGTATCTAAATTTAAATACTCTATTTTGGATTAATACCAACTTAATAGCATATAAAATACGTATAGGTCGACTCCAACTCTACTCCTTTGTACTACTGTTGCACACAAATTACATCTTCTTACATTATATGGCCATCAACACAGATTTATAGTTATTGCTTTTGCAGTTGTTGTTAAAATCAGATAGGATTTTTAAAAAGAGTAACAAACAAAAAATAAATCTCTATGTTTTTTATATTTACCTTTTCCAGTTCTCCTTACTTCTTCACATAGATTCAAATTATTCTTCAGGGGTCTTTTCATTTCAGACTGAAGGACTTTCCTGAGTATTTCTTGTACGGCAGTTCTGCTAGCAGCACAGTCTGTCCATTTTTGTTTATCTGAGTATGTATTAGTTTTCCCTTTATTTTCAAGGATATATTTGTTGGATAGAGAAGTTTTATTTGCCAGCATTTTAAATATTTTATCCCACTGCTCTCTGGCCTTTATATTTTCTGATTAAACGTTAGTTATTCATTTTATTGAGGATTACTTGTACTCAATGAGTTGTTCTTGTCCTGCTTTCAAGAGTCTTTCTTTGTCTTTCTTTCTAGAGATTGATTATGATGTGTCTAAGTTTGAATGTCTTTGAGATTATCCCACTTGGAGTTGTTGAACTTTGTGGATACATAGATAAATGATTTTCAGCATATTTGGTATTGTTTTTGGCTACTATTTCTTTAAATACTGTTTTTTTTTTTCTTTCTCACCTCTCCTTCTGGGACTCCCATTATGCATATATTGGTATGCTTGGTGATGTGCCACAAGTCTTTGAGGCTCTGTAATTTTTTTTTCATTCTTTTTTTTTTCATTTCATTCCCAAGACCATATAATCTTAATTGAGCTCTCTTCATGTTCATTGATTTTCTTCTTCTGCCAACTCAAATCTGTTGTTCTCTACTGAATTTTTCATTTGAGTTTTTGTACTTTTCAACTCTACAACTTCAATTAGTTCTTTTCAAGAATTTCTATTTCCTTATTTATGTTGTCTATTTGGTATAACAATGTTTTTAATCTTTCATTTTATTCTTTAGACATAATTTTCTTTGGTTCTTTGAGCATATCTAAAATAGATTATTTAAAATCTTTGTCTGGTAAGTCCAAAATCTGGACTTCCTCAGGAGCTGTTTTTCCTGGATGGTGGACTATATCAGGGTTCTCCGAAGAAACAAACACATAGAATAGGGGATACATATGTGTGTGTGTGTGTGTGTGTGTGTGTGTGTGTTTGTGTGTACACAGTATACATGCAATTGCAATTGCTACCTTTAAAAATTTACACCAAATTCACTTTCCCTATGCTACTTTCTGTCCTAGGCTATGTTCCCTTATTTTTTCACTTATCTTTCACCTTGGTTCCTACTCTAAGGATAAGACCAAACCTATTAGCCTTCTCAAGGCCTCAGCTTGGAATTGATAATCATCACATTAAAGAAGTTACTGGTCATTTCTTTTTTTACCTCACACACCCCTTTGACTACCCTAAGCTACAACAATACTGGCCATCCTGACTCATGATTCATACTGCCTACACCCTCTCTATATATTTACTTATTCCTAACTTTTGGATACTTATAGCTTCTCCTAATTCACTGGAAGAAGCTTTCATTCTCCCTCCATAATTTTTATCAGAAAATGCAGTCTGATGCCTTTTCAATCACTAGCCCTCTTCTGTATGATATTTTCTCCTTTCCCTTTCCAAAATGTCCTTATATTTTGAAATTCTAAGAGGCAAAACATTTGTATTTTCCATGTGGGAACTACTACTCATATTCATATTGTTGCTGCTGTCTCGTTTTGAATTCTTTCAACTTCTCGCTGTGTTGTATGTGCAAAACAATTGCATGCCATAAGTTTATATATACAAACTGAGACTCAACCACATGTAGAATAAAAATCTATCTTGAGAATGAGTTGTTTTACATTGTTAGCAAAAAAATTCAAACTAGTAATACTTTTTTTTTTCCTCTGTACCCTTCTCTGAATTTGAAGATGTGTCATATAACACATAACTGAGATAGTGTGGGGGCAGTCTGGGAATGGTAACTGTGGGTTCCTAAAACAACAAAGATGTCATGTAGCACTTTGGGTGAGATAAGGGAAGATTTGGGCTGAGAACAAGATGTAGGCAGAGGATACCAAAGCTCCAACTAATGAGGGAGTTATCACTTGAAAAGTTACATAGCTCTGGGTCACTAAAGTAACAGCTATCTAAGGAAACTTCTGGAAGCCATCTTGCTTTCATTTCACAATCTTCTGATGACAGAATAAACAGTATGATTGGTAGCACATTCCTTAAAGTTTCCCTGCCCTTTCCACTTCAGTGGCAGAATGAAAAAAATCATGAAAAACCAAATATTTTAGGGAAACAAAAGCATTCCAATAAGTTGAAATGCCTATGCCTTTTTAGTAGATTTAGGAGAATTAGCTAATATATAAAATTAAACTTCTTGGAAATGGTAAAAGCAAACAGTACCTATTGATCATTAAGGCTCCATCAAATGGTTAAAAGCACCTTGGCATCTGTTTGTCTTTGTCAGTATAAGGACTTTCCTAATAGTTGTGGGAAATTAGAAACAAGAGCTGCAAAAAGTGAGATAAACTTTCATACATTAATGCATCTTTTAATTTCTGAACTTATTGTGTGGAAACATACGATTAGTTAAATTCCATTGTCTCTTTTTATTTAATATGCATTATGGTCATCTCCATTGTGTAAAGTGTTGATGCATGTTTTGAAGACACACACATTGCATTCCTTAAGCAGCTTACAATATAAAATATGGGTGTAAAATATGAGCATTTTGGTAACTACACCTAGTATAGAAATTAATATAAAGAAGAGATTACTTGAGGAGTCAGTGTTCAGGAAGATTCACAATGAAGAATGAATTCCTTGAAAAGTTAATATATTTAGAGGTGACTTGGAGGCAATAACACAAGTTACAACTGGAGGTTGAGACACTACAGTAAGTGGGAACAGTAAAAGGGCCCAGCCTTTCTGTAGGGGTTTATGTAGGAGAGTGGTGGGAGGAAGCATCAGCTGAGGTCAGGGTGTAGTTACCAATCTGATGGGTGCTACTTTTCACTTGAGGGGCGATGGGCAGCACCATGACGCTACCACAGTCCTGTTGCTTGTCCAGCATGCTGCTCCCTCAGGACAGATTCGTCATTGCTTCTTAACTTCCCCTCTGTCTCCCAGCTCCTTCGTGCCCCCGTTGCCTTTCCTGGCTAGCCTCATTCAGCATCCTGATTCCCCTCTCACAGCCCATTTGATAATTCAAATGGATATGGTCGAATCCTTTTATATAACTGAAATACTTTTGAAATTTAACTTTCTCTCCTTTGAAAAATAAAATGAGACATCTCCCCAAATTGTGCAACATGGCAAAATTTTAAAAGATAAAAATGTCAGGGCAAAAACATTTAATAAAACATAACAAACAAAAGCAAAGAGAAAATTAAGATTGGATTGAAACTACAAATAGTGGGTTTTAAATTGAGCTTGGAGCTTCTTGGCAATCAAAGCGGGAGGGGTTTATAAGATCCACACATCCTAGGACTTTTTAATCTACCTTTAGGCAGTTATTTTGATGTAGACAAAAGTATACTAGAAATAAAATAGCATACAAGCCTAAATTCTTATTTCAGCTCTGCCAGTAATTGACTCTTGACATTAGTTATTTAATTTCACTAGGTCTCAGTTTCCTCATACATTAAAAAAAAAAAGTGTTCAGTTTGAATAGTTGACAAAGCCCTTCCCAGGTCTAACATTGTACCATACAATTATACAGAGTCCAGCAAACATATTTCTATGAAAATCCAAGTTGAATGGAATAAAAAGTGAAATAGAAAAGCTCTTAAATGTCTGTTTTCTTCAATCTGTAGATAATAAATATATTAGATAATAAATGTATTGCCCACTTTGCTGTTGGAGAAAATACATTATTCATCCTTTACTACCCATTTGTACATAGGAAGAGCTATCAGGTTGAACTATATAAAAGAAACTGTCATTCCTCTAGCTCAAATATGGGCAAATATTGGCAATTTCACATGGTTTAACCTAATGAATGTTGTGTTGAATTGAGATAATCAGGGATATTGCCATGGAAGGTGCCAATTTTAAAGTCCTTTATTTGGGACAGCGAAGAAGGTATTGGAAATAAAATGGGAGAGGTGCTGGCCTTTTGAGGTTCAGACTCTGCTATGGTCTGAATGTTTGTGTTCCCTCCCTGCCCCACTGCCACCTCCCAAATTCATATGTTGAAATCCTAACCTCCAAGGGTGACAGTATTAGGAGGTGGGGGCCTTTAGGGGTGATGAGATCATGAGGGCTATGAGATTAGTGTCCTTATAAAAAATGCCCAAGAAAGCTCAACTGCCCCTTCTGCCATGTAAGGACAGTGAAAAGATGTCATCTATGGGGAAGCAGGTCTTCACTAGACATGGACTCTGCTGGAGCTCTGATCTTGGACTTCTCAGCCCCCAGAAATGTAAGAAATAAATTTCTGTTGTCTATAAGCCACCCAGTTTGTGACATTTTGTTAGAGCAGCCCAAATGAACTAAGACAGGTTGCTAATTATTGTCAAGTGTGGGCCTCTGGAGCCAAGCTGCCTGAGTTCAAATCCTAGCTGTGTAAAGCTGAGCAACTTGTTTAACATCTCTGGGTTACAGTTTTCTCACCTGTGAAATTGAAATAGTTGTATAATACTACTTTATTAGTAGAGTTGTTTTAAGGACTGAAATACGGGTAAAACACTTAGCACACTGACTGACAGCAGATAAGTGCTCAGTAAATGTTAGTTATTAGCTACATTAGCCTCTGGGTGAGCAACTCAGCAAAGTGCACAGAAAAGGTATATGCAATGACCACCATCCTGAGAGATATAGCGGAAACATCTCTCTTTGCTACTTGGTAACCTGTATTACAAATTGATACAGGAATATTGCTTATTAGCTAGTAGCTTTCAGAATTTTTAAAACTGAGACCCAAAGTCAGAAATATGATTTACACCATGATCTGCTATACACGCACATAACTGAAAGAAAATTTCACAAAACAAATCTAACCCTTCCTCTGTACTTTGCACTTTGATCAGCACTTTTCTATTCTATTCTCTTTGTACTGCCTTCTGACCACTAAATTGATTTTATGACCTAGTGAGGAGTCTCAGCCCAATAGGTCACATTTAGCTTTAAGTAAAAAGAAATGTATTTTGGTTCAATAGAGTTAGGAACAGGCTCACAAGGTAGTGTTCATGGATGAGAGACCACTTTGAACTTTCCTCCAGCTCTAAAAGAGCCAGTTTTTTGTCTCTTGGTCCCCCTTTCCCAAAATCCATATCCCTGCCATACCAACTGCAAGGAAAATACTAGTTATGCTTTAGCAAAATTTTAATGTGTATATACAGGCTAATCATTTCACTTTTACACAGACTTTAATATAAACCCTTCCATCATCACATGTAGGGTTGAAATGATAGCTTAAATATTTGTGGTTCTTCTACTGGATTTTCAGTGTCCACTTATCATTGGGTTAAAAGTGCAATCAGCCAATGTAGCTTTTCCTGGCATTCTGTCTTGCAACATTTCTACCACACACCAGCATGTAAGAGATATTTGTCAGCACACACTACATTTTTCATAGCAGTAATTTTACTTTTACCTTATGAAGTACTTCACTGCCTTGCTATTTGGATAGGACCAAAAAGATACTTTCTTAAAGACCAAAGTGCAGATAGCAGTATGGTAATTTCACCAATAAATCATTATTATTTTGATAGCATGTTTCACCTTTAAGTTCTCCATGAAGATTATCTCCACCTTTCAAAAGGATCATTTCAAAAAATGTGTTAAAAGGAGCACACAGACAAGGCCCGATGTCAAGAGAGGGGCAGGAGTGGGAAGCCCACTGTGATTCCTGCCTTCAGAATGGAGAAGCAGGATTTTGAGACAAAATCATGTTATCACGTATCTTACTCTTCTTGGAATTGTCTCACAATATTTTTTTTCTTTTTTTTTTTTTGAGACAGAAACTGTCACTCTGTCACCCAGGCTACAGTGCAGTAGTATGATCACAGCCAACTGCAGCCTGGACTTCCCGGACTCAAGTGATCCTTCTGCCTCAGCCTTATAAAAGATGCCCAAGGTAGCTCCACCGCCCCTTCTGCCATGTAAGGACACAGTGAAAAGATGACATCTATGGGGAAGCAGGCCTTCACTAGACATGGACTCTGCTGGAGCTCTGATCTTGCGCTTCTCAGCCTCCAGAACTATGAGAAATAAATTCCTGTTGTCTATAAGCCACCCAGTTTGTGATATTTTGTTAGAGCAGCCCAAATGAACTGAGACTGATTCCTAATAATTGTCAAGTGTGGGCCTTCGGAGCCAAGCTGCCTGAGTTCAAGTAGCTAGTACTACAGCTGTGTGCCATCATGCCTGGCTAATTTTTTAAATTTTTAATAGAGACAGGGTCTTGCTATGTTGCCCAGGCTGGTCTCGAACTCTAGTGCTCAAGCTGTCCTCCTCTCTCAGCTTCCTGAAATGCTGGGATTACAGGCATGAGCCACAGCATCCCACCTGTCTCACAATATATTTTTTTTAATTTTATTTTTTTATATTTTTAAATTTTATTTTTCCATAAGTTATTGGGGTACAGGTGGTATTTGATTACATGAGTAAGTTTTCTAGTGGAGATTTGAGAGAACCTGGTGCACCCATCACCCAAGCAGTATACACTGCACCATATTTGTTTTCTTTTATCCCTTGCCCCCTCCCACTCTTCCCCCCAAGTCCCTAAAATCCATTGTATCATTTTTATGCCTTTGCATCCTCATAGCTTAGCTCCCACATATCAAGGAGAACATATGATGTTTGGTTTTCCATTCCTGAGTTACTTCACTTAGAATAATAGTCTGTAATCTTTTCTAAGTCATTGCAAATGCTGTTAATTCATTCCTTCTTATGGCTGAATAGTATTCTATCACATATATATGTATATGTGTGTGTGTATATATACACACACCAGAGTTTCTTTATTCACTCATTGATTAATGGGGATTTGGGTTGGTTCCACAATTTTGCTATTGTGATTTGTGCTGCTATAAATATGCATGTGCAAGTATCTTTTTTGAATAATGACTTCTTTTGCTCTGGGTAGATACCCAGTAGTGGGATTGATGGATCAAATGATAGTTTTACTTTTAGTTCTTTAAGGAATATCCACACTGTTTTACATAGTGGCTGTACTAGTGGTGGGAATGTAAACTGTCTCACAATATTCTTAATGTCCAACGAAAACATTTGGATATTTTTAAAAGTCCTCAGTTCAGCAAAACATGTTCATTGTTTCAACTTCCAGAAATCATTAATGGTTCCCTTCTATGTGTCAAGCTCTTTTCTAGGCTCAGTGAGGAATATAGAAGAGCTATAAAATATAATCCCAGCGCTGAAGGGGACTGAGAAAATAGAAACTAGTGGTTCTGAGCACTGAGTATATATGCCAGGCATTATGCATTTGTCATTTGAGTCACATTACAATTTTGAGAAGTAGGTGCTATTATTGTCTCATATTACAGATGAAAACCCTGAAACTTCAAGAGTTTAAGAGCCTAAGTAAATGAAAGAGCTAGGATTCAAACTCAAGCAAGCTGACTCCAGAGCTCACTCTTTCCTTCATTTTACAAAAATGTGATGAGAAATTAACTTACGAGTTTGCGGTTTGATGGACCGAACAGCCAGTGACAAATACTGCCCAGAGCCAGCTGAACAGGCATTTTTTTCTCATTTGGGTATTCATGGATACACAGCAATCTCATACTATTTTGAGAAATACACAAAAAGGGTCCTGCACCAAAGACTTTTAGTGCTACAGAGAGAATAAATGTGCCCCCTCCTTCTCACATACACACTAACATAGCACTTCTGCTCATTAATATGAGCTGCAGAATAGGTGGGTTTTACAGAGAAAATAGCCTAAGATCGACTTTCCAGGTTAATATCAAAATGTATTCTTATCCAGAGCTTGCTGTGTTTATAAAATCATGTAGGCACCTTGAATATTTTTAGACAGTATTACTTCACTTTATTATGTTCAAAATCAAAGAGAGTGTCCAGTTTTTCTATTTCTATTTATAGTAGCTCTGCTAGCAAATGTTAAACTTCTTTCCCAGACATATAAATTTGGATTTTTCAAAGAATTCGTGTAGGAAAATATTTGCGCTCTTACTCATGAAGGATGGAAGTATGCCTCGGTGGTTTTTTTTTTTTTTTAGAAAGTCAGTATATTACATCAGGAGGCATTATGTGCATAATACAACGGTCCTGACAGCCTGCTGGTCAATCAGCAGAAGTAGGCACTAGTGGGTACTTAAGGCAATCTACCGAGATTTTTGAGGATCATCTTCTGTTTTCCCGGTTCAAAAAGCACAGGTCTATTACAGATGAGGCACATCTTATTCTAATGAACCATTAAAACCACAGGATCCACACCACTGCCCACTTCTGCAGCATTTTGCAGATCATGGTCTGGGGTAACTTGGTTTAGAATTGCCCAAGGAGCCTGTAAAAATGCAGATTCCTGTGATTTTGCATGACTTCTGAGGCCAGCCTTTGGAATTCATGTTTTAAACAAGGATCTCAAGGGACCACATTTTGAGAAATGCTGGTCTCAATATTAGCACTCCGAACTTTAAGAAGATTAGAAGCTAGTGTGTCTTCAGTGCGTACATTTTGAGAAATTACGAAAAATTTCATCAGTGTTTTCTAAAGCAATTTATGCAGAATAACAACCAGAAGAGATTATCTGTAATAAACAATTTCCATGGTCAGATAAGTTTGGGAAAGCTCCATCTAATATACTTCTTGTTAGAAATCCTTAATTTGCATATTATAGGCTCTGAGAAATACTGCAGGAAAGAAACCTACTTCCCAAATAGATTTCACCATAGGAATTTGTTTTGGGGATGAGATTTACTAATTTTCTGTGGAACTAGTATTCTGCAGGCCTCATTTGGGAAATTCTGATTGCAAGCCAATGGTAGACTTTCTAAGGGAGATGAACAAGGTTTAGAGACCCAGAGTCCCAGCTTTAATCCCCAATACTTAGGAATCTTTATAGAAAGGTGAAAAAGCTTGTAGTTTAATAATGACACCTAATATTTGTGTGGCTTTTGTAATTTTGTAGGCCCCCTTTCACACTTTTCACTTTAAAAATAAAATCCTGACTCGATTCCTGTGAGCCATACAGATGAAGCTTATTATTATCTCTATATGAGTGAATAAACAAACTCTTATGACAAGTGAATAAACAAACCCAGAGAGATTGCCTTGGTATGTCATGCATTTCTACATCTTGTGCATTATTCATCACATAATACATCCAAGCTTTAGATGACCTGGAAGCTCAGATTCCAGCAATATCTCAGCTTATGAGATTTTTGCTAAATTTACTAACAATGTATTATCTCCTTTATGGGAATAATGATTATACTGATTGGCCACTGGTAGAATGAGCTGTGAATTACTTTTCCAAAGGTGTTGATGAATTGACTTAAACTCAGGTACCTCGATGATATAGTTTGGATATTTGTCCTCACCTAAATCTCATGTTGAATTGTAATCCCCAACATTGGAGGTGGGGCCTGGTGGGAAATGACCAGACTGTGGGGAGAATTTCTCAAGAATGGTTTAGCACCATCCCCTTGGTGCTGTTTTCATGACAGTGAGTGAGTTCTTGTGTGATCTGGTCATTCAAAAGTGTATGGCACCTCCCTGCCACACTCTCTCTTTCTTGCTCCCTCTTTCACCATATGAGGTGCTTGGCCCCCCTTTGCCTTCTGCTGTAATTGTGGGCTTCTTGAGGCCTCCGTGGAAGCTGATGCCAGAGTTATGTTTCCTGCATAGTCTGCAGAACCATGCACCACATGAACCTCTTTTCTTTAAAAATTACCTAGTCTCTGGTATTATTTTTTATAGCAGTGCAAGAATGGCCTAATACACTCTGCTTCATCTGTCCTGCACCCAGTGGGGTCCAGTGGCTTAGTTATTACACATAGCCATGGCTGGTGGGTGAATTTGTATCTGAGGAATTATTTTTGTCTATGTAACTTTATTTGACCCTTTAAAGAAATGAATTCATAAAATTGTTCCTACACTATGCCTTGATCCTATTAGTTAACATATTCCACTAATATAATCCTTTAGCTAATACAACCTGTGGCCTTTTAGAGTTATTATCCTAGTACTTTGGTCTTACTTTTTAAAATTTTTATGACTTTTTTTTCCCCCTACACTTTTCCACAGCCTGACTTCTCTAAATCTCATTCTAATTTATCTTACTCCCAAGACTCATGGACTTTCCTTCACTAGCATTGCTGCCACAAAAATATTTAGATTAATATCTAAATTATAAGACTAAATATTTAACTACATCTGTAACAAACTATTTTAAATAGTGAGCACACATCTGAGTGTACCTGGGAAAGCTTTCTGACTCTTCAACATCCTTAATAATGTGGCTAAATGTCACATTCCTACATTTAATGTATCTTCCCCTGTCCTCTCTCACCCATCACCTGCCATTCAATTCTGATGTTTGTGTCAAATTTGAGTTATGACTATAGGTAGGTGCTACTTTCAGGAATTATTTAACAAATTTCCCCTAAGTTTTAGTGTCTATGCTTTTTTCAATGTCAAAAAATTTACTAAGTTGTACATAACAACTCCTTTTCTTCTAGGTTAAACTGAGACTTATTTTCTTAGGCTTTTAACCACAAAAATATAGACCTCTCTAGAAACACTTCATTTCCAGCCCTAACTTTGTAATCTGTTTTGTTATAACTGATCCAGAGAAAATAAAAATGCCTCATGTTTGAAGTCTACGCTATTCAAGGGTAAACTATGTCTCACTTTGAGTCATTTTATATGTTCATTATATCTAGAAAAACAATTTGAATAATAAAAGTGCCAAATGTTAACTCAAGCTATAAACATACAATGGCATATTTACATCATATATCAAACTTTTCTAGATTTCTTTTCTTAATGCTTCTCATCCTGCACTAAAATCCTTAACTCATTTGTTTCTTGATTTATGAGATAGATTAATTATTTTCGATTAATAAAAATTAGAACCTTTAATTGGACTCTATTTGAGTTTGGTTGCATTAAATGAATCTACTGGTGATCAAAAATATATTTTTAAAGGGAGTTTAGGGTAATATATCAACAAATGAGGAGCTATAAACATGATTAATATACACATTAGACTTTCCTTATCACATTTTGCTGGCAGTTTTTATCCGGTCACAGCTGAAATTCCACTGAGTTCTTTCTCCTTTTGTATAAAATACAGATTATGTGGAGACAGCAGTCTGAGCAACTGGAGTTTCATCTTGTCTGCCCATTAATTATTAATGCTGTTTCAGTATGTCTTATCTATCACTGCTGAGAGATGAAGGGCTGTATTTTTATAGTCATTTTCTAGTAAGAAAACAGGCTGGATGGTGACTTTGCACTTGGCAATAGGGAAAGGATCAAAAGTACTTCCATTTTTATGAAAACATTAAAAAAGACTGTTCTAACTCACTAATTTTACTCTTTCAATGAGGGGTGGTGTGATTTTTGATGAGTAAACCAAAGCTGAGGAAAGCACATATCTCTTTTTACAACTTTTTCAAAATACCATGAACTCAAAGGATTGAATTCAGGTCACTCTGAATATTGGAGATTATACATGGCACAGGTTGTATTGATACATCCATATGAGTAGAATTTAGCTTATGTCTCAATTGCTTGATAATGGATTTAATCTTCCTTTTAGGGTACAATGTTATGATTTAGAGCCCGGGCTATAATGGAACGCACACTAGCCAGGTGACCTTGTGCAAGGGACTTGCTGTGCTAAGTATCAATTCACTCATCTACAGAATGCATGAGGACACTTATTTCACAGGGTGGTAAAAAGGTTAATTAAAATACAGCATTTAAACAGGGTCCAAACCATAGTAGTAAGCCCTGACATTTGGGTTCTTTTGTCTGTTTTGTTTACTAAAATCAGTAAAATGTGCTACTCTTAACTTTCAACAGGAAATAAAATAAAAAAAAATGTTGATTCAAAGAGTGTTTCAACAATTTACACTTAATTTAAGCTGGGGGCTTGGAGAGTCTGAAGTGGACAATAAGTTAAATTTTAAGACTAGAGTTTTCATCTATTCTAATGAATAATAGAAAAGCAGATCTGACTTATTAAGTAGATAAAATTTGGTATATCAAGGCATTTTTCTGTGATTACTTGATGACCTTAAGTAGATTGCCTTAAATTTTCTTCCATGTTCAATTTCTCCTATATTAAATGTATTGAGGAAACACTTTTTAGTGAATGTGTGGAAAATCTCAGAGCACAGAACACTCACACACAGACACACACACACACACTTGGATTTCTCTGAACATTTACATTTACAATAACAGTATTTTCCCAATTACAGTAAGTGTGGCAGAGACAACTAATTGCCCCCAGGATCCATTTGTCTCTTCATCTCTTTAGTTAGAGAAAACCTACCTTCAAATTTAAGTGAGGCTCATGCCCACCCAGCCTTTCCAGGCCCTTTTTATAGCCATGTGTGACCAGGTGACTCATTTCTTGACATTTAAATGGAAGCGCAAGTGGTGTACATAACTTCTGGCCATGTCCTTGGAAAGAAAGCTGCTTACCTCCATTTCTTTTCTCCCTTCCCACAGGCTGGATTTAGGATAGTGACCCTACTTCAACCATATAAGCAAGGTTATAATCCTAGGAATTTGCAAACAGAAGGAGCCACACAGAAGGAACCTACATCCCTGGATGACACTGAAGACAAGAGGCATTTACCTGCCTACTCCATGGACTGTAAAGTGGAAAAAATGACCTATAGTTTTTGAGCTATTCCATTTATGTTTTTGTCTTTATTTTGTTTGCAGCAACTTACTTGGATCCAGGTAATCACATCCAACCTAGGGGTAGGGCCCTTGCTGTGAATGACTAATCAATATTTATAACTTCAAAGACTTGACCTGCTTTAAGGTGCAAATAGCTCTGGTCAATCTTGGTGACTTGTATCAGAAGGCAGTTAATCAGGTAAACAAAAGATAGTTTTCAAAGAAAATTTTCTTCAGGAGGAAAATGTTACGGCATTATTTATCCTTTATCTTTTATTGGTTGGGGAACAAATTAGATGAAGGAAGAAAAACTGAGGGCTGTACAAATAGAAACTGCTTGCTGATGCTGTCCTGGCTTCTGTGGTAAGAATGTCTTTTAGAGACCCCGGGACAAAAAGCAACACTGAAAAATCTAAGATGTGTGGCAATTCTTCGATATCAAAAATCATTGAATCATTCTTTTCTAAATTCCTAACTCCCTGTTTTGTAGACATCACTTCCTGATGACTTTAATTATTTTGTTGTATCACAGTGATGTTTTGCCAGCCAGTAGAAACACAGTATTAGTCCACATAGTAGTATTAAAAAAACTTTAAGCTAGGATAAGAACTACGTGTCTTTGAGCTGTCTACACTGAACCTGGTATGTGACATGTTATGATAATAATAATGATAATGCTAATAATAGTAATAATATTATAGGAATAACAAAGGAGTCCTTTCATCTCAAAAGCATGGGTCTAACTTACTCTCTGTGTCTCAAAAGTTTAACATCATTTTTCTAGTCCGGTAATAGATTGGTTTTGCACCAGGGTAATAGTTCCTCTTAGTTCCCTCTATAATGTGCAGTTGGGAGACACCTGACACTTCCCCCAGCCAGGGGGATCATATGAAACTGGCCTGCATTTAGTTTTGGCAGAAAAAAAATCTAAATAATGGAACTAATCATTCAAACTATAAAAAGTACATATGCAGAATTACTAGTATTTACTTGATTTTCCTGCCAACCTTCATTATGTTACTTCATAAGAAGATAAAAAAAGGAATATCATTTGTACCTAGATCATTGGATGCACACTAATGCTTAGTTACCAATTCATGACTTTGTGAAAAATATTCCCAAAGGACAGCATACTCTTCCTATGTAACACCACTGAACAAATCACTGCCACATGTGTCCTTTGGTGTATCTGTGGCCTGAGAATTATTTAAGGGCCAAATTTATATCCTATTCTTTAACTACCAAGTGATCTGCCTTCCCTAATTAAACAGATACTCAGAGCAACAACTCACAAATGATGTTCTTAAATGACACTAAAAGTCTCAGGCAAGATCTGATTGAACTGTTGCTGAATCCTTGGTTACAGAGTTTTTTCTTTATAACATCTGAATTAGTTTCATGGCTGAAACTATAATTGGCCTCTCAAATGTGGTAGTGAGAGATCTGGCTTAGTGACAGAAAGACCAAAATCAGTAAATGAGGGAAAATAACAACCTAGAGAATAATGACTGAAAGAAGAACATTAATACTAAATAATGAAGAAGAATGTAAACAGATAAGAGACTCAGAAAGCCCTAGATCTTTAAAAGGCTGAAAGAGGGAGGGCAAAGATAAAAAATGATAAGACCTGTCAAGAAGAACAAAGTCAATGTGTGTACATTATTCAGTTTAAGGAATTAGAGTCACAAGGTCAAGTGTGGGTAACAGTAAATATGAATGATGAGGAATAAAATAAGTAAAAAGCAAGCTAGTTTCATAAATCAATTCCACAGCAACTTAGCTGGGGGGAGGTGAAAGGAGAATGGAGGATAACCCATTGGAGCCTGTTGAAATGTCAAGATCTATTACCAATTACTAAATATCAACGTGTTCATGCAAAATCCCAGTGTTCAGGGTCATAAAACAGTGCATTCCATGGACCAGTGGGGATTATCTAATTGGCACTTTGAAGTGCACTTAAACAAAACAAGAGAAAACATGGGCATTTGTAGCAAAAGGAAAACATACATTAGAAGACAAGTAGAATGAAAGAACATATAAGCCCCCATCTCAGCCTATTATCCCAGGATGGTCTCTGAGCCCACCTTGGAGGGGACCCCATTTCTGCTTCTTTGGCTGTACAATGCCAAGGAAGAAGCTGCTATAAAAGACAAGCAAAGGGGGAGGTCTGGAATGAAGATTTGGGCAAGAGTCCATACGCCAAGGTTAAGGGCCAGAACTCCTGCTCTTTGCACTCTCCCACTGGGAGCTGTACAGGCAGGAGAAACAGGGATGGGCCCCTTGGGGAAGAAGGGGACACTAGAGTTGGCCACTAACAACAGATTAAAGCCCAATGTAAACAGTGTTCTGGACACATGTGGGTTGTAGAGAGAGTGGTGATGAATAAGCCTGTATCCAGGCAAGGACTTCAAACAGGAGGAGGCTGAGCAATGATGAAAATGATTCAGTGCCCTCAAAAATGACTCATGAGAGGAACAGAATGTGAAGAAAACAAAGAAGAAATGTCCACATTTATCAAAGCACTTGACAAAGGATGGGGGATGCACAATTAGGGAGAGCAAATCACTGGAACAGAGTAAAGACAAGAAGAGAGGCCATAGGCAGTCTGAAAAGAAGAAATCCAGGGATGCAAGGGCAGCAGTATAATAGAGTGGATTAATCCGCTCTCACTGAATTATGGTCAACACAAATTAATCTTGCAGTCCAATTGATTTAACACTGAACTGGACTGTAAAATTCAGGGAATGCTGATTCTGTTTGACTAGCATTGGTCTCTACCTATTTTGTGAACATCTCCATTCTCAGGCTCTTTCTCCCTTTAGGTAGGGCTGATCTCCAGCAGGTCTGCTCTGGTAGAGCCTAATCAGGTATATGCCGATGCCATACCTGACTGGGTAATGTTTATATAATACTTGTTGCTACATGTTTTGGTTATCATTTCTACCTTCAAGTATTCAGATAACATTCTGAACCCATTTGAACTAAACTTTTTTAAATGACCTAATTGATACCTGTGTTTTGGACTAACTATTCTGATCTGTTATCTTTCTCTCTCTCTCTCTTTTTTTTTTTGGTATTGCTCAATCTTTCTAAATCACTCCTTGTACTATGTCTTCCATGTCTCTGAGTGACTAGAGAGACCAGAGCTTGTAACTGAACATGGCACATGAATAAGGGGGAAAAATCCAAAACAGGCATTGGTTGTGTTGTTACTGAGGCTTCAGGATGGGTTTGTTACTGCACTGCATAACCTAGCTTATACTGATTGATACATTCACTTTAAGCTAACGTTGTATAATGTGTATTATAAGTCTGGACCTACAGCCTTCAGTTTTATTCACAAAGAACTATCCACAGAATTAGTACCATATATGATTCTGTATGCATATTATAGATAAACCCTAGATCAGATAATAGAGTTTCCCCAATTGTGCATTTAATAATTAAATGAATGTTTGTGGACTAAATGAATGAATGAATGAAAATGACAATAAAATGGTACCAGGAATCTCTGAAATCTAGCAAAATTATTTATAGAATCCTCCCAGCATTTTGTAATTGGAAGGGACTCTAAACACAGCTACTCCAGTCTCCCACGACATCCCTTCCATGGGTGTATCCAACCTCCCCAAATATTTCCAGTGTCAAGGAGCTCACCACCTTATAGGATAGCCTTGTTTTGCATGTGGTGAGTTCTGACCCTAACACACATGTGTTTAACTCCTGTAATCTTTGTCTCCACTTAAATGGAATCCCCTGAGAGAATTAACGAATATTTTGTGTTGAGTTTTATACTCAATGGTGTAGCCAGTTTCCTTTCTTTAGCAACCCAGGGTCCCACACTGAGGCATGATTGGTCTCTCTCAGCACGGTGGTTCCCCATTAGAACTTCCACTTCTCACCTTCTCCAGCCTCTAGTCAAATACACATGTCTGGAGTTATATTTGAAATAACTGTAATAAACGATCTGAACACTTTAACATAGGCTTCTTGGGGAAATGTCTAACCCAGGGGAGTTTTTACTGATGTGGACCTACATACCTTAACAGGTAAGAGAGAAAGATACTCGGGGCCAGATAGACCCTGTTTGGAGCTCTAATCTTACTATGCAGGCAGCTCTGTGTTGTACATTTGTATAGAGTTTGTTTTCTTTATCTTACTTTGTCCTGACCTTTCACTAGGTGGAAGATTAGAGCATTTTACTCCCTTGCTTAGCTCCAAATTCTCAGGCATTTATTTTTGAATGTATTTAAACCTCTAGCTAGAGCTTTTAAAAAGTTCTTTCTCCCTATTAAATATTAAGACCATAAAACAGAAAATGAGTTTTCTTAGATTTGAGAAGTGCACAATTGGTACGTCTTACAACAGCACGTGCGTGCATGCGCACGTGTGTGATGGGGGTTGTGTGTTTTCTGTGAGCAACAGTTGTAATGGAGGTTCAGTGGGAAGAGTCTGAGCATTGGAGTCACAAGGCCCAAGGTTTGAATCCTAGCATATGAACCTTTGAGGAAGTCACTACTTTGAGTTTCGGTTTCTTCATCTGTAAAGTGGGTCTAATGATATCACATTCTAGGATGGTTTTGAAACTCAAATATTCCTGGCACAAGAGGGGCACAAAGTCAATATTTATTTCCTCTTTCTATCCAAGAGGAACTTTTGTGGGAAAACTTTCTCATTATAAATCGCTAATTTTCTTTAAAAATAGATCTTCATTGTTCAATGAAGCTAAGAAGAAGAGTAAACACATACTTTGCCCGAGATAAGTATATAACACATATGCAGATCTGGAAAGGGCTTTCTGTCAAAAACCATCCTAAATTAGCGTGGTTAAGCCCTTGTGTTGTTAACAAGTAGAATGGTGACTATGCCTGTTCCATGCACTTTGACACTACACTGCCCTGGTTTGACTCACAAGCATGACTCGACTTTGACTTAGGTATCTGATTGACTTTTGGAGGCAGGTCAGATTCATTTCAGCATCACCCTTGAAACACTTTGCAGCCAGCTGAGTTCATTCCATGTGACCCTGAAAGCCACTGAAGTCACTGTAGCAGCCCCTGGGATCATCCTTTATCAAGAGATTTGTATTCCAACGGGCAATTGTGGATTATCAGGCCAGTTCTATTGTAGACTTATTCCCTTTCCACCTACCTTTACTTATGCTGTTTATCTTACCTCTAAAATACACTTTTATCGTGACTTAACAGGAATAACCTTTTAAAAGCCTGTCTGAGATTTCTTTACCTCATTATAGACATGGTCATCTTCAAAATTACTCTTCTAGCCTGCAGATCTGTCTGCAGAAATTGGGTTGGGTTTGTGAGCTGATGTTCCATTTATTTGTGTCACTTCCTATTTTTTTATTGGTCTTGTTTTCTTAAATTCTGTACACTGGATAGTCCAGGAGGTAAAGGACCATTTATTTGATGCTTCTATAAGTTTCCTTGATGTTGAACACTATATATACACACATATACATATACATATATAATGTATATATGTAGTACATACACACATATACATATATAATGTATATATGTAGTACATACACACATATACATATATAATGTATATATGTAGTACATACACACATATACATATATAATGTATATATGTAGTACATACACACATATACATATATAATGTATATATGTAGTACATACACACACATATATATACAACATACAATATAAACAATAAGATTAATTTGCTGACTGATTCATATAGAATTATTTGCCAATTTCTTGTCTTCATTTAAAATCCTACCCAGGATTCCTTCATTTGTTCATTAATTAGTTAATGCATCCATTTGTTTATTCAATAAATAATTGTTATGCCCATTTAGTCCTAAGCAGTGATCTAGACCCTTGGGGCAACATAAAGTGAATACTATAAATTCTTACCTCCAGAGGGTGCAGTCTTGTTGGGAGAAGTGAACAATTGTGATAAGTAATACAAGGACCATGGCGGCATAAAGGGGCTAGTCATTAATGTGTAAAAAGGTCAGAGAAAAAGTCATAAAGAAGGTAGCACTAAGGAAGGGTCCTCATTTATGAATGTGAATTTTTCATACAAGCAATATCAGGGGGTTGCACTTCAGGCAGAGAGAACAAAATATGCAGTAATAAAGTGTGTTCAACCATGGAGCACAGGAGGCAAGTAACAGTGGTGGGAAATAAGATTAGTGAGGTAGGCAGGGCCAGAACCATGAAGAATCCTGGAAGCCACACAGAGCAGCTGGGACTGACTGTTTTAAACAGAAGCATGTTATCATGACTTGAGTAAGAGAGACAGCACTTGCTCTCCTCTTACTGGGTCACCTTTTGATCACTTGCATCATCAGCTGAATTAAACTTGTTCCAATATTAAGTTTGACACTTGTGCACTGGCTGGGCAATCTACATGTTTTTCCTTTCCAGAGGAAAACTGTCTAATAGCTGGCCTGATGATAGCCTTTCAGGGGAACAGTCAGCATTGAAATAGGAAATTCTGTTTTACATGTTCATTGTTTAAATCCCTCCACTAGACCCACAAGCTGCTGCAAGAGAGAAAGATCTTGTCTGTTTTGTTTACCCTTGTATCCCAGCATCTAGATCGGTGCTGGCTCACAAAAGAAACTAATATTTGTTGAGTAAATGAATGAATAATAACAGATCGTTTAAAAATGAGACAAAAACTTATAGACTGCAGGGAGAAATAGGTGAATCTACTGTTACAGTTGGAGACTTTAACACCCTCCATTAAAAATGAACAGATCCAGCAGGCAGAAAATCAATAAGACATAGTTGAACTCAACGGCACCACCAATCAACAAGATATAATTGACAGCCATAGCCTACTTCATCCAACAAAAGCAGATTACATATTCTGCTCAAGCTCACATGAAACATTTCCCAAGATAGATCACATCCTAAGCTATAAACTACACCTTAACAAATTTAAAAGAATAGAAGTCATACAATGTCAGCTCTCAGACTACAACAGAATTACACCAGAAACCACTAACAGGAAGTAAATGAATGAGTTCAGGAGTAGACCTGAGTCAAGATCAGATAATTTTGGAGAAGTACCTTTTTTTATCAAGCAGGAATTTGGGGTTGTTTGCTAGAAATGTCTTTGAATTACAGTTTCTCTTGAACAGGTAGCAAATCTGGTTTTGGTACTTTTTCAACACCCTGTTTAATTGCCAAATATAGGGTAGTTGGCAGTTTCTCATCTGTCTATAGGCCCTGTCTATGGGGAGTAAAAGAGGAAAGTCCCCAAGGAAGTTGGCCTTGGTATCTACTTCAACAATATTTCTTCTTCCCATACCTCCACTGATGGTCAAACTGGTGCTATGAGAGCAATTAACCTTAAGTGGCTGTTTCTGCCTCATTTTTCCCTGACACAAATATTTGTTCTTTTTTTATTTACCTTTTGTCCAAATGAACATTTTTAATTTCTTCAGATAATGCAAATAGAGTCACTAGGTCCAAGACTGTAAGCCACAGAGGTTTCTCTCACCATAACTACTTTTAGAAGTAGTTAAGTAGACTTGATTAAAAAATTGTAAAGATTGTCAAAAATATTTGAGTCAGATTGTAGTCGGAACTGCTAAACTGCTAACTGAACAGCTCGTCAGGAATGAGAAGTGGGGAAAACAGAATAAATCCAGCTATTAGAAGTCTTCATTGCCAGATGTCCCCTTTGTGACATGGAATAACTTTGAGTTACAAGAAAAGAATCTCTGCGAGCCTGGCTGTGGTTGTCCAAAACTTACCTGAATTATTATTCCTTTTGCTTCTTCCTCACTCTGTCCCATACCCTATCCCACCCCCAGATGCCTGACTTTTCTGACCCCACTCTTGCCTCCCCAGTCTTTGTTTTTTATCTTTTCCCATTGTCGATTAACCTCAACTTCTTAAACCTTGTTTATGCCAACTTGGTCCCCAAATATCTATTTAGTCATCCAATGAATATTTACCAATCCAGATTAGTCATTTTTTAAATTTCTCTACAAATTCTGTTCAATATCTGGTATAGTGGCCCTCTATAAACCTGAAAACAAACAAATGAAACACATAAAACCCCACAAATGCTTTGTATTATTGATTATAAAATTGATATAAGTTGATTATATCTGATGGGCTTTTGACTAGTCTTATAGAGGGTGCTGACAGAGGGCCTGGCAGGAACAAGGGAAAGAGGTAATAATCAAAATCAGCCACATCATCTGAGAGTCCCTGATAGACTGCTCTTTGTTAATCTGAAGGCAATTAATCTAGATTCCCCATTCTCTTTTCTCTCTGAACCATTTGACTCACCTTACTTTATACACATATTTTTATTCTAAGATTACTTTGTCAAAAGATAGATACCCATGACTTCCTATTTGAATACTAATCTATTCTTAGTAACCTTGACGTTAATAAAGATACTCTGAAGATTTTGCCATACTTGCTAGAATACTCTTAGCTTATCTTAATATAATACCAACCTATAAAATTGCCAATATATACCCCTTGATTTGTCATTTCAAAAGTGAGCAAATGTTTTGCTTCACCACCTGTTGCTGTCAATCAAAGTCAGAGTTTTGAAAGAAGCATGATTGGCATAAAAATGCAGCCCATGACAAGATTTTATCTTTAGAACAAGTTTATCTTTACCCTTCTGCAAGAATTTACAACTGTGTGTTTTTTAGTACCTTATTCTAATCAATTAAAGTAACGATTAAATAAAATTTTTCTTTCCATGCCATTATTCTTCCACATTATAGAAAATATGGAGTTTACAAAGAAGAAGAAGGGAGAGGAGGGGAAGGATGAAAAGGAGAAGACCATGATATGAATTTTTGATAATCCTACCACCTGGGAAACAATTGTTAACATTTGACTCAGTACATTTCCGACATTTTCTTTATACATTTTCCCAAGCTCTGCCTCCTCGTTAAATCAGATGTTCACTTTCCTGAGTGTCTTTGCATATGGTTTTGTCTTATATTTTTCAGGAAGGCCTGAGAGTATGTGATGTAGCTCCTCTCTCCTTTCTACCCCGAACAGCTATGTATTAATATAGTGTTTTCATATGCATCACTCCTCAAAGCCCTATAGCAGACTGACCTTCCACCTGTGGCAACAGTCCCATCCCTTGTGCTAGCTTTACTACCCTTTATCACCAGAGAAAGTGAGTGACAGCACCCTCTTTTTGCATCTTCTACCCCTAAACACTCTAATTTCCCTCTGTATAAAAGCACATCCTCACCCTAAAAACCAAACACACAAAAACAAAACAAGAGGAAGTATCCTTCGAGCTCCTCTTTCAAGTGGCTAATACTTCTAGGTCTTTCCACCACCCCTGCTTCCATACTTCTCAATTACTTCTAGCAATTAGCTTCTACCATCACCCCTCTATGAGAAGTGTGTGTTCAAAAGATTCCAGTGATCTTTTCTCATCATCTTTTTCCTCCCACATAAGCACCTTTTCAATGCTTGTTTTGCCTTGGGCTTCAAAGTGCCTGTATTCTCTTGACTCTTCAAATTATCTGAACTTTCCTTTTGTTGTCATTTTAGCATTCCTCTACTCATTCCTGCTCTCTGGTTGAATTCGTTTCCAAAAGTTTTGCATCTGCTGTATTCTCTCTATAAAAGTTTTTTTTGGTGAATTATATTTAATTACAATTCTTCTTTTCTCAGAAAGCAATGACCTCTCAAGTCTGTTTCTCCAGTTCTTGCCTCTCTTTTAAGTTCTTCTGTAAATCATAGAACATGATACACTTCTGCATGTATAGCAACTAACTTATTGTCAGTTGTCTAGATTTATCCTTCTTGTGAGTTTTTATACTCCTTGTTACCTTTACTATTAGTACTGCTAACACCCTACCATTCAGTAAGTAATTGATTTATGCTATCAGATGCCTTATAAAGATTATTTCAATTATTACTTGCAAAGTATGTAGTAAGAATTACCTCATTTTATACACAGGAAAACAGAAGTTCAGTTAGTTCAGAAAACTTGTCCAAAATCACAACTAGTAGTAGAGCTGGGATTTCCATGTAGCTCTATCTGGGTTTAGAGTCTGGTTCAGTTGTCTATTGCTGCACGACAAGCTACCTCAAAACTTGGTGGCTTAAAAAAATGATTTGTATGGAACTTCTAGAATGGCAGAATAAAGAGCTTAGAATGATAGTTATAAAAATAATCATTTAAAGCATCTGGAAATTATTCCAAGGGCCTATAGCAAATGGAGAAATCTTTATTAAGGAAACTCTACTAAAGCTCAGTAGGAATAATGAGAGTCTGTGACATTTGAGCCATGACCTGTTTTCTTACCCCTCCCCAGTTCTTTTTTCTCCAAACTCTATCCCAGGGACTCTACTCCATACAGAAGTTACCAAAAATACAGGGGCTCCCTCTCTGCATCCTCGCTTCCAGTTTGAGGTAGGTTTCACTCTGATAAGGGTGAGCTGCTGGTGTTTCTCATATGCCAACCCAGCCCTATATTGCAGACACTCTAGTCCAGTCAAATGCACCCAAGAAGATGGACTCTCCTCTCCCCTACCCAGTGATCACTTGTAAGGCAGAAGCTCTACTCCATGTACAGCAAATCAAAAATACTAGGGCTCAAAATTGCTTCCAGCCCAGTTTGCATATAAGGTTCCATGCCAAGGAAGGATGAGCCAAGAAGACAAAGGTCTGCCAGTGGCCACTTGTTCAGTGAGAGGGCCACTGTGGGAAAAGAAGATATTTACCACCAGCTTTAGTGTAGTGGTACAGGAGTTCTGCCCAGAGGAAAAGAAAGGCTATACGGACAAAGATTCCTACAGTTCTGCCAAAAGGAATGACTTTTATTTAGAACAGAGCATGGAGAACTCCATGCCTAAGGGCAATGTCAAAAACAACAGAGATTTTGGTGGTGAGCAAATAAGAGGAGGCTGTTAGTTTCTTGATAAAATCAAAATGTCAGAGCACCATAAAATTTAAAGAGAGGACCAGAGAATTTGAGTGACAGTAATGAAGAGCCCTTGTGGGTTCACATTCAAGTATGAGGCTTGGGAAGACTTTGTGCATGTGATAGGGTGCACTCTCACAGGACCAATCCAGCAGGATGTAGTACACATTTTAAAACATTCCCCAAACTCCACACAGACCCATTCACACAGGGTGGAAGCCTCATGGGTGTGAGGGGCTTAAACACAACTTCTGATTGAACACAGATCAAACAATAAACTACTGTGATACGACATGACTAATAAAAAGTCATTTTTTTTTAAATCACAGTAATTTCTGGCACTTTGGAAGAATGTATGTATGCTCATGACTGCACATTCTCAAAAATTCTAAGGAAGGAAAAGTTCAAGCTACTAATCTCTGGCTGAATAGGGAAAAATATATAAACTCCCTGAACTTTAATAGCAGCCTCCAAGCCATACACATATATAGTGGTAAAGGGTAAAATTCTAATTCGCTGAGGGGCGTAAGCATAATCACTTAACAATAAGTGGCTTATGCCAACTCAGGGGCAATCTCTAAGTAGCCAAGATAAAAGATAAAAATAAAACAAAGAAAAGATCAGGAAAATAATAGGCTGCACAGAATTAGTTCAGCTAAGTTTTTAAACAAATAACCAAAATGACCAAGTGAATAATAATGACCCTGGTGGGGATGGGGAGATTCAGTATCCAGATTTATATCCAGTTTTCAATAAAAATTATGAGACATTCAAAGATGTAGTAAAGTGTCACCCATACTCAGGGAAAATAAACAACAGGTAATAGAAAGTACTCTTAAGGGGCCCTAGATAGTGAACTTAGAAGACGAAGACTTCAAAGCAGCTGTTATAAATATGTTTGAAGAAACAAACAAGATCTTGATTAAAGAATAAAAGGAAGGTATGATGATGTCTCATAAATAGAGAATAGCAATAAAAAGATAGAAATTATAAAAAAGAACAAAATGAAAATTCTTGAGTTGAAAAGTAAAATAAAGTGAGTAATTTACTAGTGGGGCCTAACAACAGATTTCAGCTGGCAGAAGAAAGAATCAGCAAACTTAAAGGTAAGTCAACAGAAATTATGGAAGCTGAAACTGAGAGAAAAAAATGAGTGAAAACAATGAACAGAACTCAGAAAATTGTGGAGCAACATTAAGCACACAAACATACATTTAATAGGAGTACCAGAAACAGAGAGAGAGAAAGGGATAGAAACATTATTTAAAGGAATAATGGCTGAAAACTTCCAAAATTTGATGAAAAACAGTGGTCTATACAACCAAGAAGATAAATGACCTCTTAACAAGTTAAAAGCAAAGAGATCCACACACAGAAAAATCATAACAAAAATGTTTAATATCAAAGATAAAAATAACATCTTAAAAGTAGCAAGAGAAAAACAATGCTTCACGTATCAGAGAATGTCAGTGAGAATAAGAGCTGACTTCTCAATGAAAGCAACGCAGGCCAGAGGAAGTGAAATGACATATTCTAAGCATTGAAAGAAAAAGAATGCCAACTAAACATCTTATATCAAGCAAAAGGCCTTTAAAATGGAACAGTGAAATAAAAATATTCAAAGATAAACAATACTAAGATAATTCATTGCTAGCAGACTTCCCTTCCAAGAAATACTTATAGATGTTATTCAGGCTGAAAGCAAGTGATACCAGGCAGTAATATACACCTATATGAAAAAACAAAGAGTGCTAATAAAAGTAATTATGTATGTAATTGTGAGAGACAACATAACTGCATATTTCATGTCTTCTTTTAACTGATTTAAATCATAATTGCATTAAACAATATGCATATAATTTTATTGTTGGGCCAATAACATATAGAAATGTAATATATTTGACAATAACAACACAAAGGAGGCAGGTAGGAGCAAAGCTGTGTTGGAGCAAAGAAATGGCATTAGATAGTAACCAAAATCCACAGAAAGAAACAAAGAGAACCAGAAAGAGCAAATAAAAGTTAATATAGCAGACTTTCTAAATACATACTTGTTCTTTCTGTCAGCTGCTTTAAAAGATGTAAGATTATTTAAAGTAATAACTATATCAACATATTGCTGAGTTTATAAAATGTAAACATGATAGGTATAAGAATGAATAGCTTAGAAAATGGAGGAGGAGGGAACATAGCTATATGAGAGTAAAGTTTCTATATTTCACTAGAACTAAGGCAGTATAAATCTGAAGCAGACTCTGATGAGCTAAGCTATATATTGTAAGCTGTAGTTCAAAATTTAAAACTTTTGTGCTTCTAACGAAACCATCTAGAGAATGAAAAGGTAATAGAAGGAATAGAAGAAAATATTTTCAAATTATATTTCTGATAAGAAACTTGTATTCAGACTATATAAAGAACTTTTACAACTCAACAATACAGAAACAAATAGTCCAGCTGAAAAAAATGGGGAAAGTATCTGAATACATAATTCTTCAAAGAAAATATACAAATGGCTATTAAACATTGAGTAGATGCTCAATGTCAGTAGCTATTAGAAAAATGCAATTTGAAACCAAAATTAGATACCACTTCATACTCACTAAGATTACTATAATCAAAAGAACAAGTAAAAAAAATTGTTAACAAGGATATGGAGAAATTAGTACACTCATACATTGATGGGGGGAATATAAAATGGTAAAGCTACTTCAAGAAACTGGCATTTTTTCAAAATGTTAAACATAAAGTTACCATATGATCCAACAATTCTACTCCTGGATATATACTCAAAATAAATTAAAATATTTGTCATGCAAAATTTTGTACATGAATGTTCATAGAAGTATTTTTTATAATAGTAGAAAGGTGGAAACAATAAAAATGTCCATCAACTAATGAATGGCTAAATAAATTGTGGTCTATCTGTAGAATAGAGTATTATTAAGTATTAAAATAAAAGAAGTACTTATACTTGCTGCAACCAAAATGGATCTCAAGAACATAATATGCCAAGCATTTTGGCTGACACATATAATCCCAGTGCTTTGGGAGGCTGAGGCAGGAGGATCACTTGAGGTCATTAGCTGAGCATGGTGGCACACACATATTGTCCTAGCTACTCAGGAAATTGAGGCGAGAGATTTTCTTGAGCCCAGGAGTTTGAGGCTTCAGTGAGCTATGATCGCAACACTGCACTCCAACCTGAGTGGTAGAGCAAGACTCTGTCTCAAAAAAAAAAAAAAAAAAAATTAAAACATTATGCTAAGTGATAGAAACCAGTCATAAATAACTAAATGTTACATAATTATTTTAAATTATATGTCCAGAATCTATGCAGAGTATATGTAGGTTAGTGGTTGCCAAGGGCTGGGGGATGGATAAAAATGGGGAGTGAGTGCTAATGTGCATGGAGTTTCTTTTTTGGAGAATAAAATTGTTGTTTTAAAATTAGATCGTGCTGATGGGTACATAACTCTGTGAATGTAATGGTTTACTAAAAACCATTTAATTATATATTTAGATGGGTGAATTGTGTGGTATGTGAATTATATCTCAATAAGCTGTTTTAAAATGATTTGTCATTGTATAAGATTCTGTATGTTGGCTGGGTTCAGCTGAGTTTTTCTTCTGCTCCACACAGCATCAACTGCAGTTCTTTATGTAGCTGCAGCCATGTGGGTGCTCAGGTTGGATTGGAGCATACAAGATGGCCATACACATATGACTGACTGAAAGGGGTCCTGGTTGTTGGCCTAGCATCTCAGTTCTCCCCTACTTGACCTCTCTCCTTCCAGTAGCCTAGATCAGCTCCTCACAGAGTAGTGACTGGGTCCCAGAATAGTGACTGTGGAAGCTTCCAGGCAGGTGCCCTTGAAGAGGCAGAGCATCACTCCTGCTATTTTCTAGTGCTCAAAACAAGTCCAACTCAAATTCAAGGGGAAGTGGAATAGATTTCATGTCTTGATGGGAGTAGCAGGATGTGTTTAAGAGGTGGGAAGAACTGTTGGTGACCATCTTTGAAACAATCTCTCACAGAGCTCTTAACCACTCAGCAGCAACATGAGAAATCTATCAATGAAGATAGATAGACATCTTAGTGAATGTCAATATCAATAGATAACATTCCTAACTTGGGGATTCTTATTCTGATAACTTTCTCAGCAATTTTGCAGCTAGACATCAGATATCTAGGAAAAATTCTACTGCTCTGCAGTCACATTAAGACATGGACATTTCTGTGAGCTGGTCTAAGACCTTTCCTAGGATATTTCTATATTACTTGGGAAAGGAACTCTGTGCTGTAGGATCTCAAACACTTATCAGAGAATAATATCATCTCACATTGACAGAGGGAAGGGAGACACTCAAAAAGGGAGAAGGGGATAGTTGAGTAACCTCCGGTCCTTTGATATGAAACCATCAATCTCCTTTAGACTATCTGTAGTTAACACTGTGGTGCACCTCCCCAGATTCTCTCTTATTTCAGGGCATGCGTCATTTTCCCAGGTGCTGAGAATGTTGACTGCAGATGGTTCGCAGCTGCATTCCTCTCAAAGAATTTCCTCAGTTGAAGGTAACTCCCTCACTTTTCTTGCCACCCTGTCTCATGGTATTGAATCCCCCTCACTTGATGGTAGAATAAACGAAGAGAAGAGCAAGGAGTTCAGAACGACTGAAGGGATGTGTCAGTAGCTTGAGCCATGACAAGCAGCTGAAGTATTATCCTCTAAGTCATTGAAAGCCACTGAGTGACTTTAAGCAGGGAAGTGGCAGGACCACACCCACCTTGTTGAAGGACCCTTATGGAGATGGTGTGGAATATGAACTGAGAGTAATGGTGGAGATAAAAGTGTGAGCAGCCAGAGTGAAAATGAATACCTAACCTACAACATTACCTATGAGGTAGATAGAAATATATGATTCAAATAGCATTTCTGAACCAAAATGTAGAGGATTTAATAATCAATTGAATGGGCTGTGGAAAGTGGATAAATAGCAGATGATCTTGGACAGTGGTGTGCTGGTAAATTTTTAACTGGCTCTCTGGAAAAAAAACACATGTATGCCTACATATATGCCATTATGTAAGTTTATTATAAATTTTGCTGATTTAAAATGTGTGTACTATATGATTTATAAATAATGAAAATGCAATATTTTCATTAGAAATTCCATAGCCAATTGATTCTCACAGAATGCTTTTATTAATTTTTGCTGAGCTCCTGTTCTGTGGCCAACCTGTGATTGCAATTCAACCATGATTTGACAAATGAAGTTGCATCCTAATCTTTACCCAATAAAATTATTTTCATTAAATCTGACAGAAAGCGTATTGTCAAACTATTCTGTCTTCCATAAAAATTACTATTCATTAAATTGAAACATCTTTTCACTTCATCACTAGCCATTACTCACTTTTAGTGTAACTTGATTTATTAACTCATTCTCCATATCACTTTTTTAAGCCTAAAAAATGAACAAAACAAACATCAAGCCCAGATTTGTAGCATAGCCAATTTTCATGGTGGAAATGCTCCCACTATGACTGATTTAAAGCTGCCCTTGTTATGCTGTTAAACAGAGAATTGTGAAGAAACGTACACTAAAGCCCCATTAGATAATATTCCCAGCATCCTGGTAGAATATAAATTCAAGATCATATAAAAAAGTAAAATCATTAGGAAATGGTAATTTTTAATGGTTTACTACCTTTGATTTTAATATAATTTATAAAATTATAATTTTATATAAGTTTTAATAATGACTGTGTTTAACAATTGGTTTGAAAAATTCTGCATTTAAAAATGGGCTTTTGTGAGATTGTGTGAGCTAGCTCCAGCACACCACTGTTCCCAGGTGCTCTGGATTTGACACCTGAAAAATTAAGGATGAGAGATGTACACCTTGGATTAGATTTAAAACAACATCAGAAAAGCAGTTAATTTTTTAAAAATATATGTGTAGTAGTATTGGATTCAGGTCATGTATCAATACGAGCAACAACAAAAACTATTGGCTTAAACAGGATAGTCCCTCTCTCAGGTAAGAGAATCCAGAGGGAGGCTGTCCAGGCTGCTATAGTGTAATACCTACATGGTAACAAAGGCCTAGATTCCTTTCATCTTTATGTTTTACCACTTCATGGTCCAAGATGGCTGCCTGAGCTCCAGTTTGCATATCTACTTTGCAGTCAGCAGAAAGGAGAAAATAGGTGAAGAAAAGGCAATTCCCTTAATTTTAGACACTTTTAGGAGTTAGCAGAAATACTTCCATTTAAATATCATTGGCCAAAGCAGAGTCACATGGCACTTCTAGATCATGGAATATTAGAGAATCCAGTTTAACTAGATGGCAACGCCCAGCTATGTGTCAAGGTCCATACTTCTCAGGATAAACAAATGAATATTGGGAAGCTACTTGCAGTCTCTATGTCAAAGTCTTAGGTGCAAGTCATCATTTTTTTCATCTCAGTTCATCAATGGGAAAAAAAACCCAGAATTTATGTTAAAATAGCCAAAACATTCAGAGAAAAACATTTTAGTAACTAGTGTGTCCTGCTCTCATCCAGCCTGGTCTGCTATCATTCTACCTGGCATGGGCTGTGCCCCAAATAGACTGGAGACATTTTCTCCTCATTATCACCTTGTTAAGCTGCATGTCTCAACCCCCTGCCTCTGAGGCATGTTCTGGGATCTTAACGAGGTGATAATGAGGAGAAAAATGATGTGGCAGTCCTTGGTCTGGTCTAGTCTTCATAGTTCAGAAGAGACCAGAGCTTTAATTAAGAATACTTGCTTTAATATAAAACTTTCAGATGTATATTTTGAGATCTCCGGATATAAGTAAACAAAGGGAAATGTGCGTTTCTATTAAAAGGTGTATTTAAGCGATGTCTTTTTCCTGTTACTCCGACAAAAAGAGGTACATTCTTTGAAAGAAATGAAGAATTACAAGAAAGTGTACAGAATCTGGTAGGTAAGGGTAAGGAAAATGGGAGGAGAAACAGACTTGAAGAAAAAGAAGTCCAGTTACACATCTTACACATAGAACATTCAGTTTTTTCCTGCATTTTCATCTGACCATTTGGTGTTCTGTTGACACACTCTCAATAGAAAAGTGTTTTACATGTTTGGCCCATTAGTGTCACTTCAACTTATTTTATAAACCAGATAATTCATTAAAAATGTAAAGGGTTTACATATTATTTGAGGAGCATACTTCTCAGTGATTAATTTTCAGGACTTGCTGTAGTTCTTTAAAATGTGACTTTGGGTTATTAGCTAAATACGATGGATAAAAATCACTCCAAACATTTTTTATCACTAAAACGTATTGAGTTTGCCACAGATGGTTTTACAGCACTGCAAATGCTATTATAGAGCATCCATCTGCATCTCAACATTGCTGCACATTAGAATCAGCTTCAGAACTTTAAAAAACAATACCAATTCCTGGCCCTTTAAAAATAGGCCTTGATTTTATTGATTGGAAGTGGGGCCTGGACATCAGTATTTCTTAAGCTTCCTATGTGATTCTATTACACAAGTAAGGCTAAGAACAACTAATCTTTCTAGTCTCAGCCGCTCATCGTTCAGAGAGGAAAGTGAAATCCAGAGAAACGAAATGCTTTACCCAAGGTTAGGCATCTAATTAGTAGTCATCTGAGACTAGAATCCAGTCTCCTCATTTAAGTGTTCAGAAAAATACTTTGGGAATCAAAAGTAATTGGTACTGTTCTTCTGTATCCAAATTTTATCATTTACTGTTTTTTCTTGTTATTTAATCTGCTAAAAGTCATGTTACAAGTAAGACAATGAATAGTACAAATTCATGGTTCTGTGGTTTAAAGTACCCAATATTCTGTTCTTTCTCTGTCAGTTTGGAACTCCTTTTAAGATATTCTGATTTTTCAAGAGAAGATCTGCCAAGTCTTGACTTCAGAAACCCTGTTATTTAATAAACCTCTTTGTAAATGATTCCAAAAACCCAAGAAAATAAGTGAAAAATAAATAATAAATGAAATAATCATAATACCTGAAAACAGTGAAATAAGGGGAAATATCAAAACAGTCTAAGTAGAAGGTAGGTATATCTTCCTTGAAACTTATAAAAATCTAGTTTGATTCATGTTACCATAGTTTCTTGTTTTTATTCTTATTTTCTGCTTGTACTTCCGAATTAAAAGTGACCCTATTTAGTCAAGCAGCTTGTATAATGCCTAAAAATGATTTTAAAATCAACCTACTTCAACAACATTAAAGATAGGTACTGACCACTTCTGCTTGATGGGGAAATATATCAATAAATGCCTGCATTGAAATGGTCTTTCTTTTCAAGAGGTCAAAACACTTTTCTAACATTTAGGTGTTCTCAGTTTATCTCAATGAGATAATTTTAAATGAAATAAATGATTGCTGCCATGTTACACACAGTGACACTGAGCACTGCTCTGCACATAAAGCAAAGCACTGGATCACAGCCTGAGAGCGATCAGTGCTGTTTCCCAGTGGCTGTCTATCTTCATGACAAATTCTGACCACCCAACAGCCCATTTGGCTGTGGTGAACGCAGAGGGAAGAAGAGAAATGGCTGAAACCCACTATGCTGACACACAGTCATGCCACAGTCCATTTGTTCATTTGTGCTTACAGTCTGAAGCAAATGGAGTTTAAGGAACTTTCCCCAAGGCTGATTTTCCCTTAATGATAGATTTACTTCTTAACCTATTTGGCTAAATCACACAACTGATTAAACTTTTATTGTGAAAAAGTCAAAACAACTTCACCTCGTGTTGTTGTCTGATCAGTCCCTCAGTGACACACCTCAGTGTCACAAAATCACTCTTCTTTGCACACTCTCATCAAGGAAAAAAAATAATCCCAGGACAGTGTTCTTCTGTATGAACCAAGCTATTTATCAACAGGAAACTGACCAGATTGTTAGTGCATGAAATGTTTTACCAACATCTGATCTTAATTTATTTTATTAACTTAGTTCCTAGTTTTCTAAAATTTTGATTAAAACTTAAGAAAGAGGAGTTATATGGCTTTGTTTTCAGTGGATGTGGAAGTAAGAGATCACTTCTAAGTAAGTATATTCAACTCTAGGTTGCCTTTATTCTCTGAGAAACATAAGAGTAAGGGTTATTTTAAGTAGCAAATTGTCAAATAAAATTTTATGTTTTCTCTAATAATCATGTTTTTCTTGTGAAGGTGCTACATTAATTTTTATTCCCTGAGCTTTCAATAACCAACTGTGAAAAAAGGAGTATAAAAATCACATCCTGGGTGGCAAATGAGGGCTTAAAAATTCTTTCAAGGTAATACACATTGATGATCAGTGAACCTCCAAGGAATGCTGATTTTTCTAATTATGGTTTATACTTTATAATCAGATTAGTTTTTATAATGAGCATAAAACAAATTTGACAGACAAAATCAATATGAAAGAACTTTCTATTTAGCTTGAGTAGAGAGAAACAGTTGGCTCTTTCAGAAACACATTTCTATTAAAGAAAAATAAATTCACTATCATTTCACATCAGACAGAAAAAGAAAATAAAAAGATTTAATTAAGGCAAATACCCAGGTATTTAGGTAGTCAATTACACTAACAGGTGGAGTCCCCCAATGGATGCAAACTAGAAGCCAGGACCCACACTAACAAATTAGAATATTGTACAAGTTTCTCAAATGTATTTATTACATTACAGGTTATTTCGTTGTTTAAAAGATTGGGATTCAGGTGGCTGGCAAGATGGCTGAATAGGATGAGCTCTGGTCTGCAGCTCCCAGTGAGATCAACGCAGAAGGCAGGTGATTTCTGCATCCAACTGAGGTACCTGGCTCATTTCATTAGGACTGGTTAGACAGCGGGTACAGCCCACGGAGGGCAAGCTGAAGCAGGGTGGGACATCGCCTCACCTGGGAAGCACAAGGGGTTGGGAAACTCCCTCCCCTAGCCAAGGGAAGCCATGAGGGACGGTGCCATGAGGGACTGTGCTGTGAGGGACAGTGCATTCTGGCCTAGATGCTGTGCTTTTCACACAGTCTTCACAACCCACAGACCAGGAGATTCCCTTGGGTGCCTACACCACCAGAGCCCTGGGTTTCAAGCACAAAATTGGACAGCCATTTGGACAGACACCAAGCTAGCTTCAGGAGCTTTTTTTCATACTCCAGTGGCACCTGGAATGCCAGGGAGACAGAATCGTTCACTCCCCTGGAAAGGGGGTTGAAGCCAGGGAGCCAAGTGGTCTGGCTCAGCAAATCCCATCCCCACAGAGCCCAGCAAGCTAAGATCCACTGGCTTGAAATTCTCGCTGCCAGCACAGCAGTCTGAAGTTGACCTGAGACACTTGAGCTTGGTGGGGGCAGATGCATCCATCATTACTGAGGCTTGAGTAGGTGGTTTTCCCCTCACAGTGTAAACAAAGCCACCAGGTAGTTTGAACTGGGCAGAGCCCACCCCAGTTTGGCAAAGCCACTATAGCCGGACTGCCTCTCTAGATTCTTCCTTTCTGGGCAGGGTATCTCCAAAAGAAAGGCAGCAGCCCCAGTCAGGGGCTTATAGATAAAACTCCTGGGACAGAGCAACTGGGGGAAGGGGCGGCTGTGGGTGCAGCTTCGGCAGACTTAAACATTCCTGCCTGCCAGCTCTGAAGAGAGTAGCAGATCTCCCAGCACAGTGCTTGAGCTCTGCTAAGGGACAGACTGTCCTCTCAAGTGAGTCCCTGACCCCCGTGCCTCCTGACTGGGAGACACCTCCCAGCAGGGGTCGACAGACACCTCATACAGGAGAGCTCTGGCTGGCATTTGGCAGGTGCTCCTCTGGGACGAAGCTTCCAGAGGAAGGAACAAGCAGCAATCTTTGCTGTTGTGCAGCCTCAGCTGGTGATACCTGGGAAAACATGGTCTGGAGTTGACCTCCAGCAAACTCCAGCAGACCTGCAGCAGAGGGGGCTGACTGATAGAAGGAAAACAAACAAACAGAAAGGAGTAGAATCAACATCAACGAGAAGGATGTCCACACAAAAACCCCATCTGAAGGTCACCAACATCAAAAACCAAAGGTAGATAAATCCCTGAAGATGAGGAAAAACCAGTGCGAACAGGCTGAAAATTCCAAAAACCAGAATGCCTCTTCTCCTCCAAAGGATCATAACTCCTTGCCAGCAAGGGAACAAAACTGGATGGAGAATGAGTTTGATGAGTTGACAGAAGTAGGCTTCAGAAGGTGGGCAATAACAAATTCCTCTGAGCTAAAGGAGCATGTTCTAACCCAATGCAAAGAAGCTAAGAACCTTGAAAAAGGGTTAGAGGAATTGCTAACTAGAATAAACAGTTTAGAGAAGAACATAAATGACCTGATGGAGCTGAAAAGCACAGCACAAGAATTTTGTGAAGCATACACAAGTATCACTAGATGAATTGATCAAGCAGAAAAAGGATATCAGAGACTGAAGATCAACTAAATGAAATAAAATGTGAAGACAAGATTAGAGAAAAAAGAATGAAAAGGAATGAGCAAAGCCTCCAAGAAACATGGAACTATGTAAAAAGACAAAACCCATATTTGATTGGTGTACCTGAAAGTGACAGGGAGAATGGAATCAAGTTGGAAAACACTCTGCAGGATATTATCCAGGAGAAATTCCCCAACCTAGCAACGCAGGCCAACATTCAAATTCAGGAAATACAGAGAATGCCACAAAGATACTCCTTGAGAAGAGCAACCCCAAGACACATAATCGTCAGATTCACCAAGGTTGAAATGAAGGAAAAAATGTTAAGGGCAGCCAGAGAGAAAGGTTGGGTTACCCACAAAGGGAAACCCATCAGACTAACAGTGGATCTCTCTGCAGAAACCTTACAAACCAGAAGATAGTGGGGGCCAAAATTCAACATTCTTAAAGAAAAGAATTTTCAACCCAGAATTTCATATCCAGCCAGACTAAGCTTCATAAGTGAAGGAGAAATAAAATACTTTAGAGACAAGCAAATGCTGAGATATTTTGTCACCACCAGGCCTGCCTTACAGGAGCTTCTGAAGGAAGCACTAAACATGGAAAGGAACAACTGGTACCAGCCACTCCAAAAACATACCAAATTGTAAAGAACATCAATGAAGAAACTGCATCGACTAATGGGCAAAACAACCAGCTAGCATCAAAATGACAGGATCAAATTCACATATAACAATATTAACTTTAAATGTAAACAGGCTAAATTCTCCAATTAAAAGACACAGACTGGCAAATTGGATAAAGAGTCAAGACCCATCAGTGTGCTGTATTCAGGAGACCCATCTCATGTGCAAAGACACAGATAGGCTCAAAATAAAGGGATGGAGGAAGATTTACCAAGCAAATGGAAAGCAAAAAAAGCAGGGGTTGCAATCCTAGTCTCTGATAAAACAGACTTTAAACCAACAAAGATCAAAAAAGACAAAGAAGGGCATTAAATAATTGTAAAGGGATCAATGCAACAAGAAGAGTTAACTATCCTAAATATATATGCACCCAACATAGGAGCACCCAGATTCATAAAGCAAGTTCGTAGAGACCTACAAAGAGACTTAGACTCCCACACAATAACAGTGGGAAACTTTAACACCCCACTGTCAATATTAGACAGATCAACGAGACAGAAAATTAACAAGGATATTCAGGACTTGAACTCAGCTCTAGATCAAACGAACCTAATAGACAGCTATAGAACTCTCCACCCCAAATCAGCAGAATATACATTCTTCTCAGCACCACATTGCACTTATTCTAAAATTGACCACATTATTGGAAGTAAAACACTCCTTGGCAAATGCAAAAAATAAACTAGGTATTGATAAAACATATATCAAAATAATAAGAGCTATTTATGACAAACCCACAGCCAATATCATACTGAATGGGCAAAAGCTGGAAGCATTCTCTTTGAAAACCGGCACAAGACAAGGATGCCCTCTCTCACCACTCCTATTCAATATAGTATTGGAAGTTGTGGCCAGGGCAATCAGGCAAGAGAAAGAAATAAAGGATATTCAAATAGGAAGAGAGGAAGTCAAATTGTCTCTGTTTGAAGATTACATTATTGTATATTTAGAAAACCCCATCGTGTCAGCCCCAAATCTCCTTAAGATGATAAGCAACTTCAGCAAAGTCTTAGGATACAAACATCAATGTGCAAAATTCACAATCATTCCTACACACCAATAATAGACAAACAGAGAGCCAAATCATGAGTGAACTCCCATTCACAATTGCTACAAAGAGAATAAAATACCTAGGAATACAACTTATAAGGGATGCGAAGGACCTCTTCAAGGAGAACGTCAAACCACCGCTCAAGAAAATAAGAGAGGACACAAACAAATGGAAAAGCATTCCATGCTCATGGATAGAAAGAATCAATGTTGTGAAAATGTTCATACTGCCCAAAGTAATTTATAGATTCAATGCTATCCCCATCAAACTACCATTGACTTTCTTCACAAAACTAGAAAAAAACTAGTTTAAATTTCATATGGAAGTGAAAAAGAGCCCATATAGCCAAGACAATCCTAAGCAGAAAGAACGAAGCTGGAAGCATCACGCTACCTGACTTCAAACTATAGTACAAGGCTACAGTAACCAAAACAGCATGGTACTGGTACCAAAACATATATATAGACCAGTGGAACAGAAAAGAGGCCTCAGAAATAATGTCACACATCTACAACCATCTGATCTTTGACAAACCTGACAAAAAAAGCAATGGGGAAAGGATTCCATATTTAATCAATGGTGCTGGGAAAACTGGCTAGCCATATGCAGAAAACTGAAACTGGACCCCTTCCTTAAACCTTATACAAAAATTAACTCAAGATGGATTAAAGACTTAAACATAAGAACTAAAACCATAAAAACCCTAGAAGAAAACCTAGGCAATACCATTCAGGACAGGCATGGGTAAAGACTTCATGACTAAAACACCAAAAGCAATGGCAACAAAAGCCAAAATTGACAAATGGGATCTAATTAAACCAAAGAGCTCCTGCACAGCAAAAGAAACTACCATCAGAGTGAACACGCAACCTACAGAATGGGAGAAAATTTTTGCAATCTATCCATCTGACAAAGCGCTAATATCCAGAATCTACAAGGAACTTAAATAAATTTACAAGAAAAAATCAAACAACCCCATCAAAAAGTAGGCAAAGGATATGAATAGACACTTCTCAAAAGAAGATGTTTATGCAGCCAACAAATATATGAAAAAAGCTCATCATCGCTGGTCATTAGAGAAATGCAAAGCAAAACCATAATGAGATACCATCTCATGCCAGTTAGAATGATGATCATTAAAAAGTCAGGAAACAACAGATGCTGGAGAGGATTTAGAGAGACAGGAATGCTTTTACATGGATGATGGGAATGTAAATTAGTTCAACCACTGTGGAAGACAGTGTGGTGATTCCTCAAGGTTCTAGAACCAGAAATACCTTTTGACCCAGCAATCCCATTACTGTGTGTATACCCAAAGGATTAGAAATTATTCTACTATAAAGACACATGCACACCTATGTTTATTGCAGCACTATTCACAACAACAAAGACTTGGAACCAACCCAAATACCCATCAATGATAGACTGGATAGAGAAAATGTAGCACATATACACCATGGAATACATGCAGCCATAAAAAGGAATGAGTACATGTCCTTTGCAGGGACATGGATGAAGCTGGAAATCATCATTCTCAACAAACTAACACAGGAACAGAAAACCAAACACTGCATATTCTCACTTATAAGTAGGAATTGAACAATGAGAACACATGGACACAGGGAGGGGAACATCACACACTGGGGCCTGTTGCGGAGTGGGGGCCTAGGGGAGGGATAGCATTAGGAGAAATACCTAATGTGGATGATGGGTTGATGAGTGCAGCAAACCACCGTGGCACATGTATACCTATGTAACAAACCTGCGCGTTCTGCACATGTATCCCAGACTTTAAAGTATAAAAATAATAATAAAAGATTGGGATTGAAGAGGCACATCATTAGGTAATTGTGAAACATAATGTTACTCTCTTAACATCAGCTCAAGCACAAAAGAGGAAGTATAAATTGCACTAGATATGGAGTGTCATACATTTGATTTCTCATCCTAAATTGGTCACCAAAGAGATGTGTGGCCCTAGGCAAATTACTTTACCTCTCTTGGCCCCAGAATCCTCATCTATAAAATGCAAAAGTTGCACCAAATGACTTTTAAAGTCACTTCCAGTTCCATGGGTTTTATACTTAGGGGACAAAGCAGGGAATATAGACTCCCTAAAGCAAAATGTTCAAAGTTTTACAATAGAAACAACCCCAGAATCTCTTCTCTCTTTCCTCTAATTGTGCTCCTTCTTCCCCACACACTTTCCTGCACACCATCAGGAAATAAAGTGAGAAAAAAAGAAAGCCTCCTGTTGCATGCAAAAAACAGATCTGCCAGTGGTGAAGGGTTGGGTTAAGTGGAGCCTTTGCTGGTGATATCAGACTATATTTTAATTAGATGTCAAGTTCTAAGACCATGAAGCTGAAATGATAAAGAGCAGGCTATTAATGGTCCCAATTACAGAGCCCCAAGTATCTCTTAATTTATGTACTGATAATCTCCTGGTAATTTTCTGTATGCTGCCACAGCGTACACATTCCAGTTCCTCTCCTGCTTCATGTGGATTTGTTCTCCAAGTTCCTTTCTCCATTATACTCTGCCCAGCTCATTTAGAGCAACCACTTTGCCTCATAGCCAGACCGCCAGCCTCAGCTGGGGCAAGGGGAACCGGTGACAGCTCATCTGCAGCAGAGCCTTTGGTGGAAGTGTGGCCAATTAGTCACACGTTTGGTGTTCTAATTAGGCGAGTCTGGGACTTTGGAAAATGTGCTGTTGATTTAGGTACTTCCTCAAACAATGCTAAATTGTGTTATGTGAAATTCAATTAGTCTTTTTCTAAACGTTTCCACATCTGTTCTTCTTTAAGCATAAAGTGATGAGGAGAGAAAGAGAAGTGAAAAGCCAGAGTCTCCACTGGTGAAATATGTTAGGCCTTAGGGACCAGCCCTTTTCCCAGCTTTTGACCCTGAACAGTGATACACAGGAAGGAACAAAGTTGGAGAGCTATCATGGTGAAGCCCTTTTAAATAAATCATTATAGAAGAAATACTGCAACTGCATGGGAATGTAATCTCGTATGATGGCCATAAACTCAGCTTTGTTTGAAAATAGATGGCATGGAGGAGGAACCATTAAGAAGTGAATGATTATAAATTCTATCTTAAAGGTAATATTTGTGATTATTCTGGTTATATTTTTTAAAAGAGTCTTTTCTAAACAAAAAATCCTTTGGTTTAGTATTTCATGTCCAGGTCTAGTCTAATGAGTTTTTGTCCCCTTCTATTAAAATTTCCATATAAAATTGAGAACAGCATGAAATCCCACAACACTTAGTGACTAAAATAGAAGACAATGAAGATGAAGATGATGAGGAAGAAGTTTCCACTTTCTCTGAAGTGTTTCCTAGTTTCCATTTGTGTCACTGCTGGCAGCTGCACGATGGCATGTTGCTTTGATCCCTCCAGCTCTGTCCCAAGCTGCTCCTACCCTGAGCCTCTCACTCTCCTATTTGCTAAAGATGCTGTGTCATTGCTTCTTAGCACCTCTTAATTCCAACACACTTAACTCCAAGTTCATCATGTGTTTTCATGTTGTATCACACTCGGTATATCCACTGATTTTGCCAAGAGGCCAAATGGCAATATCTTTTACCAAAGTGGCACGGCTCAAAGCCGCAGGCGTCCAAAGGTGAAGGTGTACATGCATTTGATCCTTCTTTCTGTTATCACCTTTTCAGTGACTAACATTTCAAAACCTTATCTGTGGCTGGCAGGCCATGTTTCAGTTTTGTCAGAGCCCGGATATAGACTGTGTGGTTTTCTGATGATATATCTCTGTAAGATTTGTGGAATGCTAAAGATGGAGTTGTCAACACTACTTTATGGCACCTCGGTGAATGTCAGAAAATGAAAATATTTTCAGAAGTGTTAGCATTATTTTGACTGATGATATACTCTTTTAAGACAAAGACTTATTTAAATAAAAAAATTCAAGGGAAAAAAACAAACAAAATAAGGCATTACCCATAAACAAGTTGATTTATCTGGTGTCTGTAGCTCTCATGAAGAAGATAAAGGAAGATTAGAAAATTAAAATAGTGATATTTTAATGCCATTCTGGGTTTGCAGTTTTTATTAACTAAAAAGCATCCTGAATTTGACTACCCTATTGAAATCAGGTTACAATTCTGTGGAATAAAGTTTATAGCAATAAGCGTAAATAAATTACTCCTTTTTACTATGGAAGATAATTATTAAATTAACTAAGTTTTTGATAATAATGTCTAGAATTTGGTTTTACAGGAATATTGATTGGTAATTACAGTCTACTATCTCTCATTGTATTTTTCTTACATAAGGGATTATTTACCAGTATTGCAACCTGTAAAACCATTGTTGAATGGAAATTTTGCTTTAATCTCTCAACTTTTTACCTGCTTCATTTGTGACTTAGAGAAGTTGGATTAATTGTGAGATAACATTAACTCCACAGAGCAACATTATCTGATTTTTAAAAAATCATTATTAATTTTTTTCTTTTCTTTTTTTTTTTTGAGACAGAAGTTCTCTCTGTTGCCCAGGCTGGAGTGCAGTGACACGACCTTGCTCGCTGCACTCCACCTCCCAGGCTCAAGTGATTCTCTTGCCTGAACCTCCTGAGTAGCTGAGACTACAAAAATTACAGGGCACGTGCCACCACACTCTGCTAATTTTTGAATTTTTAGTAGAGATGGGGTTTCACCATGTTGGCCAGGTTGGTCTCGAACTCCTGACCTCAGGTTATCTGTCCGCCTCGTACTTCCAAAGTGTTGGGATTGCAGGCGTGAGCCACGGCACCTGGCCTAATTTTTCTTTCCACTGGGTAACTTTAATCTGAATATCGATTTTTTTTAAAAAAGGGCATTTAAGCCATTAGCTTTAAGCCAAAGAAACAAGCCTTGTCTTTTGCTACTTAAAAGCTTAATCAGATCATTCATCATAGCTAATTCCTGTTCTTAGAAAACATGCCCACCTGGCTGTTCTGAATGAAACTAGCTCAAGTCATTTTGCTTCCTATTGGCAATACCAGGGCCATTGCTTAATGAAAAAAAAAAAGGCATCAGATTCACATCTGTATTCTGTGATCATATGTACTATGATTAGTACATTTGTAGTTATCACAAGCACATATTCAAAATCACTCTTTCTTCTAAAATGCCAGTCTTGGGGAACAGCATCATTAATTTTTATAATTTTTGTGGGTACATGGTAGATATATATGTTTATGGATTACATGAGATACATTAATACAGGCATGCAATATGTAATAATCACATCAGGGTAAATAGGGTATCTATTACCTCAAGCATTTACCCTTTGTGTTTCAAACAATACAATTATACTCTTTTAGTTATTTTTAAACAAACAAATTACTTTTTACTATAGTCACCTTGTTGTGCTAGCAAATACTAGGTCTTATTTTTTCTTCCTATTTTTTTGTGCCCTTTTTCCATCCTCCCCCTTCCCAGGCCCACACTTGGCTATCCTACCCTGCCTCTGGTAACTATCATTCTACTCTCTATCTCCATGAGTTCAATTGTTTAATTTGTAGCTCCCACAGATAAGTGAGAATATATGAAGTTTGTCTTTCTGTACCTGGCTTATTTCGCTTAATATAATGACCCCCAGTTCCATCCATGTTGTTGAAAATGACAGAGTATGGTTCTTTTTATGGCTGCATAGTACTCTGTTCTGTGAGTGTACCACATTTTCTTTATCCGTTTGTCTGTTGATGGACACTTAGATTGCTTCCAGAGTTTGGCTATTGTGAATAGTGCTACAATAAACATGGGAGTGCAGATATCCCTTAGATATACTGATTTCCTTACTTTTGGGTATATACCTAGAAGTGGGATGGCTGAATCATATGTTAGCTCTATTTTTCGTTTTTTGAGGAACCTCCCACCTGTTCTCCTTAGTGATTGTACTAATTTACATCCCCACCAAGAGTGTATGAGGGTTCTCTTTTTTCCACATTTTTGCCCACATGGGAAGCATCATTTTAATGTTTGTACTAATGTCATCTACCAGAGAGACCAAATGTGTAAAATAGTTCTCCCTGCGTTATTAACTCAAACCAGAATTGAACTCCACATAATGGTGGCGTGTCGCTGGGGAGAGAAGGAAAGCAGAGCTGCAAAGGTTGCCACCTGCAGGCTGTCCCTGGTCTTTGAAGGGCAGTGCCTGGTCAGCAGAGGAGCATCCCTGCCTCCTTATTTCCACAGAGTGACAATCAGAGTCAGTTTTCTTTTTTCTTTTTTTCCCTTAACTTTTAAGTTCCGGGGTACATGTGCAGGATGTGCAGGTTCGTTACATAGGTAAACGTGTGACATGGTGGTTTGTTGCACAGATCATGCCATCACCTAGGTATGTGCCCACTATCCATTAGCCATTCTTCCTGATGCTCTCCCTCCCCCTACAACCCCTCTCCCCCATGCTTTCTTCCTGCTTTATTTGCTTGTTTTGGAGAATGAACTCCATGAAGGCAGGAATTGCTTTTCATACATTTGTTTCCTTGTGAAATAATTTGCTTGACACATTTCTCTATTGATTTGGCTTGATTAATGATCTTAAGAGCCACCTAGTTTGTACCATAGCATAATGGCCAAACATTTTTATATCTCCAGTTACTAGAGCCACATCAGAATTGAATCCCAGACCCCAACACTCCCAGTTTCTTTTGTCGTCTGTCAATAGGCTGGTGTTACCAATGATTTTCTTCAGTGTTTACACTTGGGGTTCAGGATAGGTGGGATGTTATAGAAGGACTGACCTGCCTAGACACACTCAGAGAGGAGTCAAGTAACAAAATTAAAGAATAGCACTGGGTATAAAAAGTGTATTGATTGATTAAGACAAAATGATACATCCAGAAAGAGCTAAAACATAAACAAAAGTTAAATAATAAAATTAAACTTAAGATGAGAAGTCACACAGCACAGAATTAAGTGCTAAACTATGAGAAATTGGTAAGATATAAACAAATGGAGAAGATTAAGGACTACATTTCTGAACATTTCTGGTAGACAGACTGGAGTGAGCTAAGGCAAGAAGGAGGGTAGTTGTCCTCTTATTTAACTGGTTTCCCAGTCTCAGTCTCCTGGTTCTTCTTTCTCTCCTTGACTTCTAAAGGCTGAATCTTCAGATCTCTTCTCTTCTGTACTTTATATATCCTGATATCCTAGGTGATGCCATGCAGGTCCACTGATTTAAATGTCATTTATATACTGAAAGTCCCTAATTTTTCCTGCCAACCCAGAATACTCCCCTGACTTGGATACCCAATTCCATTTATTTATTTATTTATTTGGAGGTTGGGTCTTGCTCCGTCATCCAGGCTGGAGTGCACTGGTGTGATCATGCCCAATTGCTTATTTAACATCTTTCTTTGTGCGTCTAATAGCATCTCAAAGCTATACAATATATATACTAAACTGAACTTTTGATTTCCCACCTCCCACCTCTAAAAATTACTCCCCAGATCATTTAATAGAAATTCCATTCTTTCAGTTGCTCAGATAAAAGAATCTTAAAGTTGTGCCTATCTTCTCTTTTTCTCCCTTATCCTGCATTGAACATGCCTATCTTCTCTTTTTCTCCCTTATCCTGCATCGAACCCATCAACAATCCTTCCCTCTCCTCTTTCAAAATATATCCAGAACCTGACCACTTCTCATCTCCCCGACTGCCACCATCCTGAGCCACCACCATTGCTTTTTGTTGGGATTATTACAATCACTTCATAATTGGTTCCTTTACTTTTACCCTCAAACCTCTTATAGGGTACTCTCACACTGAACCAGAAGATCATTTTAGAATGAACATCAGGATGTGTTCTCTTTTTTTACTCAAATCCTCACATGGCTTTCTATCTCCTTCATCAGAGCAGCCTAGATCCTTACCATGGCCTCATTGGTCCCACCTGAGCTTACATCCCCCCATTGTTTCTTCACTCATCTCCTATTACTTCATTCTTGTTACTCTGCCCCAGCTGCTCACACTGGCCTCCTTGCTCCCCTCAAATACAATGAGCACATTCCTACTGCAAGGCCTCGGCATGTGCTGTTGCATCAGCCTGGAAAACTCCACACCTGTCTGCCCACATGGCCTGCAACCTCACTTTCTTCTGGTCTCTGGTGTTTTGTTTCCTTTTGTTTTTGTTTTGACAGAGTTTTGCTCTTGTTGCCGAGGCTGGAGTGCAGTGGCGTGAACTCGGCTCACTGTAACCTCCAGGTTAAAGCAATTCTCCTGCCTCAGCCTCTCGAATAGCTGGGATTACAGGTGCCCGGTATCACGCCTGGCTAATTTTTTGTACTTTTAGTAGGGACGGGGTTTCGCCATGTTGGTCAGGCTGGTCTCGAACGTCTGACCTCAGGTGATCCACTTGCCTTAGCCTCCCAAAGTGCTGGGATTATAGGCGTGAGCCACCGTGCCCAACTTCTTCTGGTCTCTGTTGAAGTGTCACCTCCTCGGGAACTTACCGGACCCTCCTATGGAAGACACCACTCGGGTCTCTAGGTCTCTCAGTGATTTATTTATCATATAGCCCTTACCACCACCTGCCCCATTAAATATTTCTTTGCTTGTTTAATGTCTGCTTCTCTCCACTAGAGTATACACTCCTTAAGGTCATGAACTTCATTTGTGTTGTTCAGAGCTGTACTTCTCAGTGCCCGGAATGATGCCTGAACCATAATAGGTGCTTAATAAATGCCTGCTGAATGAATGAATGAACAATGATGATGAATAGACTGCTTTTCAGGTAGGTAAAATAATTTGCACTGGGAAGTACTGGGATATGATGTTGGAAAGTCAGAATGAATGTAAATTGTGGTAAAAATTTATTAAAGGGAAGAGTATAGATTTTATTGTGTAAGTCACGTGTAACCATTAAAACTTCTTGAGTGGACCGTTACATGATGAATATCAAATTTTGGGATGAGCAATCTGGGAAACATTATAGGGTAGATTTTGAAGCTGATTGGAGATTTCTTGGTAATCCAGGCTCTTAGGCCCCATGTCATAAATGCAGGCCTTAGAAGAAACTAACTATACGTTGAAATGTACCTATCATTTCAAAGACTCACACTTTTTAAAATGGAATAAGAATGTCTAAGTCATTGGTATCATGTTAAGGCCCAGTCTGTAGGTTTGGACAGCACCTACTTGAACACAGATACCCAGAGTGAGATAAGAAAAAAAAAAATTAGCTATTGAGAGGGGATAGTTTCCTCAGTGTTTGACACAGCTGCCTGCTAGAAACAAGAGTCCATTTTCCAGTTTCCTTCTGACCAATTACTTTAGACCAGTTGGATGGCATTCCTTACCTGTGCTCAGCAGAACAGCCAGACGTTTCTGGAATAAAAAGTATGATCCTCAAGAGGAGAGGAGTAGAATGGGTGAGCAGTGATGAAAACTTGCTAGGGAATGTTTTCACCAGGTTGACCTCTCCATTGAAAAGGCAGTCAAGAGAGCTATGACTAAGAGGTCCAGCAGTCCTTGAGCAAAAAGGTAAAGAGAGGGAAATATAGCCCTGGGGACTCCTTGTGCCTTTCCTCTGGAGTTTCCATGTTTTATTTAAGTGACTGGGTTTATCTTTATAAGGTGCTCCCTTCTTAAATATTACCCCTAGATCCTGAGATTTATCCATCTTTGACTCCAGAGATATTTATCTGCTTTCTTGAAGATCTAGAATTTCTCCAGTGTAGGAGTGACTTTCTTTCCTGACATTGGGTTTTAATAGTAGGTAAATCAGTTGGAAGAAGTTTGGTTGTCATTGTTGCCCTGTTAGAAAAAGATTCTCATTTGAAAGTAATGCATCTTAACTAGATATGACTGCAGTGAGAATTTTAATGATCCTATCATCATATTTTTATAAGATTAGAAAACTCCTGCTTCTGTGACACTGAATATTCAAATGCTACCCTCTCACTGAGGCTCTCTGTGGCCTCTAACCTTATCATTAGTGATTCTGCACAGATTCACAGAGTAAGCAGTTGACCCAACAGTGATTGCAAAACATTTGGAAAATGTCTGGGAAAGTAGCCATCATTTGTTTCCTATGAAATAGTCATTTTCAATGTGAATGATGCAAAATATCAAGACAAAAGGAAAATGATTATATGAGCTACATAGAACATGTGGGAATTGGTACAGAATTTTATCATGTTTAAGAAATCTTTGACCTTAACAATTTGGAATATGGGAAAATCTAGGTTGCTCTAAAAATAAAATAGCTATGTGATATATGAGTTATCAACCACAGAGTCTCAAACAAGAAAGGAGTGGACTCAAGAGATACATAGAGGGTAAAGTCAAACATACTGGTTATAGATTAGATATGGGAAATGGTGAAAGAAAAGAAGGGGGCAAAATGAGTCCTAAATTTTTGACTTGCCCAACTGGATGGAAAAGTGAACTTGCTCTGAGATATGTGCATTGGAAGAGGATTAGGTTTAAAGGGAATGATCATGAGCTGAGCATTGAACTGGCTGAGTGTAAAATCATTTGAAAGAATTCAAGTGCAGAAGTTGACGCAGCACTTCCATATACGGGTCACAAGTTCTGAGGAGAAATACGAGCTAGAATTATAAATGTCAGTCATGCATAGAAGTGAAAATCAGCCATAAGAGAAGTGGGAGAGTGTTCAAGTCAGAAGCAATACTGAGAAGTTCCCTAAGACAAGAGACCGCATCCTTGAATTAAGAAACTGAGAGATCTTCAGACAGGCTGGAGCAGAGTGCCTGGGCAATATGATGAGTGATGAAGAAGAAAGGGAGATTGGGGCCAGATCACGCCAGGCCCTGAAGTCTTGAAGATTTCTGAGTTTAGCCAAACAGTGATGAGAATATTGACATGGAGAGGTGATACAATCAGAGTTACTTTCAAATTATTATCAAGGCGATTTATTGCATAAAGGACTAAAGATGCCATTTGTTGTCTTCTTAAGGAAGAATCTATGTGGGCACTTAGGCACATAATTCTCTAGAACCTTCTTCTTTTGGCTCCTGAGACATAACTTCTCCATTTACGCAGTTCCACTGCCACTGTCCACAATACTATCCACACTGAAAGGAGATGGGAAAACCTTTCCTACTAATGTTGTCGTGTTTTTAGATTACAAAATCACTATCTCTGCCTTTGGGTTCAGAAAGAAGTTCCATGAGATAGAAGAACATTTTCATTTCATATAGCAGCACTTTCAAGGTATTTTCTGGTTTACCTTGGAAGCCTGGGACTTTACTCTTCAGAGTAAATCTTTAAAGGTATAATTTCAAAATAATATATGAACATCTTATTCACAATCTCCTTGAAGTTAAGTAAATGAATAAAATGGGTTTTAATTATTTCGTTATGAAAATCCAGTTTTCCCCATTCACTTAAAAAATTAGTTTTATTAAACCCAAATATCTGAGAATTTAAAAAAGAATAATGAAAATGTTCTTCCATTTATTGAACACTTATTATATATCATATATGGTACTAAGTTCCTTTATTTATGTTTATCAAGTCCTACTGTGTGTCAGCCATTAACTCAAATAGGTAGAGTTGCCCCAGCCTCTAGTGGACAATCTCCTCAGCCAAATGTCAGACAAGTATAGTCATTTACCATGCAAGAGTCTAGAACATAGACCAACTGAAACTTAATCTATAACTTCCATCCGCAATGTATCAGCATCATTAATGACACATTCCTCTTCTAGTCTTTCCAGATACTATTATAAAAGTGTTTGAAATATACTCTTCCACATACCTGTTTCTATCTGTGCTTTTCCATTTCATCAAGTCCATTTTTGATCATCTGGGAATGAAATCTGGTTGCTTGAACCAGGGGAACAATTCTTTACAGGAACACTCAATCATTTATCCTAATAGGGATTTGATTTTACCTGAAATACAAAGAAACATTGCAAGAAAGGGAACAACATAAGGATTGGGAGGAATTCCTAATATATTATAAGTTTTCATTCTCAACATATATCATTCTCAATAAGTCACTCATTTTTTTTTTCATTTAACTAAAATGTAAGGAAATGCCTACTCTGCTTGGTGCACTCTAGCTCCTGAGCAGTCTAACTACCTGATGCAGAATTGATGCACAAATGGTAAACCCGGTGTGCATACCATAATAGTTAAGAGTTCTGATTTTCGAGCCAGAATGCCTGGGCATGAATTCTGACTCCAACATTTATGAGCCACATAACTTTGGACAAAATACTTGGCTGTGCCTCAGTTTCTCTCCATATATAAAATGGGGAAATATAGGGTTGTCATGAATAGCATGAATGTTATGAATAGTAAGTGACTTAATATTTATAAAATGCTTAAAAGAGTGACTGGCACAATGTAAGGGCTTGTTAAATTTAAAAAAATAATTTTTATCTGTTTCAAATAACCACAGATTTTCAAAGGCATTATTAATGGTTCTTGAAATAGAACATTTCCATCACCTGAGGGCCCGCCCTCCTCACTCATCACCCTTATGGAGCTGTAACCATAGTTTAAAAAGCTGAGAAGGCTCTGTAATCTCAACAAGATTAGAAAGCACCATTCCTGGACTCCAAGAAAAATTTCAGATGAAATGTAGCCAATCTGGATTCGAACTGGCACTTAGATTCACTAACTTGAATGTTTTCTCAAATTTGGGATCATGGAGATGTCTATATGTTCCTGTGTTTTATATCTGTAGCAGTTTACTCTATGGCTTTAGAGTTCCCTTTAAAATGAAAGTAAAATCATTCTGATGGTATATAGTATCATACCCATCTACTTTTCTTTATTTATATGTCACAATTACATAAATGTACACACAACCTTCTCTGCCAACAGCATTTGTACAGTGTGCAGAAATCTTGAAAACAGCTTTTCTGCCAGGGTTACCACAATGTCCTATTTATTTTCCACTCAGGCCTGGGAAAGTCTACAAAGGAACACACTAGAAATTTGTGCCAAAACAGCTTAACTTGATTTAAGTCAGCCTCCTTTTCATGATCATTTTTAAAGACTAAATGTCAGTTCCTCCTCAACCTACTAAAGCGAACTACCTTTTTGTGAAGGACCATGGTCTTCAGGTGAAAATAGTCTATGGTGGGCAATTCATGTTTGAGGTAATTTTTGAAGTAAAATGTCCCTAAAGAGGGCTAAATTTACTGCAGAAGAATTGTAGAATTGTCATATGAAGGGAGATTTCAATACACAGGAAACATTGTTTTCTTGTTCCACAACGATGAAGTAATTTGCCAAGTTCAAAAATGAAATTATTTAGAAAGAGTTTAGAAATATTTTCTGACCATCCATTGTCAAGGACTTCAGCAAAATTCTCAGGAATATTTTTTTCCTATTCATGGAACCTTAAGTAATTTTAGGAATCTTTGAGGAACTCCTTCTACCTCAAATTTAAACATTTAAGAAGTAACATGTCTATTTTAAATGTAGTATCAAATATGTTCCAAACTCATTCACTTGATCAGTTTAGTCTAGAAGTATTCACAGTATTCACTTGGGTTTTTAAATTTGCTTTACTTTCATGCTTTATGTCTTATCACTGTTCTAGTCTCTAACTACCTTTCAAACATTTTTTAATTTACAAAACTAAGGCCAAGTCTATACCAGCAAATTGAAGTTGAAAAGTAAGTCCCTTTGGGGGATAATTTCAAAGGAAAAATATTTTTTTAGTTACTAGCTTTTATGTATTACAGATAAATACTCTCTGATTTTCTAAGTTCTCAACTTTATGTTCAAGTTTTGACCCAGACTTCACTAGGGAGACCTGCCCTAAATCCTAGTATAATATGACAAGCTCTGTCTCACTTAAAATTATTTATGCTAACTAAGATTCTCTTGTATTTTCAGTAGATGTGTTTCAAGTCTAATTATAACTGCAATATTTATACAAAGGTATTTTCATATGGCCCTGACTTTTTTTCAGGAAGTTTATTGAAAACAAAACAAAACAAAACCTGCCAGCTTAATAAATCACCATAGGTTAAAAATGTAATAACAATACAAAAATGTGAATATACAAAATCATTCTAAGCATGTCCTAAAAAATTAGATAACATTTTAAAATGTTTAAGTTAGATATATCTCAAGATAACTAGCTTCTCTAGTTTATTCCACCTCCTTTTCACTTTTAAATTTATATTCCCTTTATATGCCTTTGAAAAATGAGAATAAAGATGCATGTTTATTTTAACCTTTAAATTATAAACCAAAATTCTCTCATTTTGCCTTTACTTCAGTGAATTCTGGCTTCCAAGTGAAAAAGAAAAAATTGTCCCTGAAATTTTGAATTTGGCCTGGCGTTTGCAGCTAAGCCTTGCCTTTTTCCTGTTGTACGTAGACAGTATCAAAAATACCAACATCCTGTAAGATACACTATGTCTATAGTGAATAAATACAAAAACAAGACCACTCCTTGGTCTTGTCTGAACACAGAAAAAAGACATGAATAGTTTCAAACCTCAAAAGTGACCAAGTATCCCCCTATCTGTACCACATGAGTGGATACTGCTTCTTCGCCAGTTATACGCTTGTCCTCTCTAGTCTTCCCCGCACTAGATCAAACTTACTAAGATGCTTAACTATAGGATTATACCAACTTTCTGACATTATTCATCCAATTCAAAGCAAAGTCCTGCCTCCAAGAACTCTTCTCCAAGTCACCTAACACAAGCCCAAATACTCTGGTAATGTCTAACACCTTCTTGCTGAGAGGCCCACCATTTCCTTGGTGTATGCTCTTCCTCACTGCAACAAGTCAAAAAACAGCCTATACAACTCCAGTGGTGTGGCTGGTGGCCTTAGGCTGGAGGGCATTAACACAAGCAAGACCTTAGCTCCAGAATATGTTTAAAACAGCTTCACTTTAGGCAGAAATAACTTTCAGCAGTTACACTGTGTGGAAAAAGTCCAAATCCCTTGTTGGAATCCTTTTAATCAATTCATGATAGTTTAATGAAAAACTTGTATTTCTTATAACTGTTTATGAAAAAGAGAACCAGGACCTCATACTAGCTAGGCCTTTTTACCCTTGTTTAGATCTCTGTGAGAAATGCCCCACAGATACGTGGGCAAAGATGAGGTGAACCTACAAGGACTATTTGAAAGTCCGAAAGAGTGCCTCCAACCATCTTCAGGAGAGGAGGGATTGACCTGGTTGTCCAAGCGTCCATGGTCCTAATGTAGATGTCTGTGTAGCAGGGTGGGGCAGGAGGATTTCATTTTTCCTAACTTTGGTACATAGTAAAAATTATCTTCCCCCCTCCCTCCCTCCCTCCTTCCCTCTCTTCCTTTTTTTGTTTCTTCCTCCATCTTTTATCTTTATCTGTCTCCCTTCCTCTCTCCTTCTCCAACTTCCTTCCCCTTTCCCCTTTCCTTTATAATATGCCTTTACAGTCCAGGGAATGAATGCTATGAAACACTGTCAATTTTTGTCTTAAAAAATGCCCATTTCTGCATGCCTGTAGTCCCAGCTCTCCGGGAGGCTGAGGCAGGAGAATGGCTTGTACCCGGGAGGCAGAGGTTGCAGTGAGCTGAGATCGTGCCATTGCACACCAGCCTGGGCAATAGAGCAAGACTCCGTCTCAAAAAAAAAAAAGAAAAAAAGAAAAAAAGAAAAAAAGCCCATTTTATAAAATCCATATACAAATAACGTACAAAAAGTCAAAAAATATACAAATGTGATTTGGTAGCAGAGTAGCTGAATGATTTCTCATCATTTAAAAAATGTATGTTGAAATACTTTCAATTATTTGGTTTTATAACTTCTAATAAAAAAAATACCGGTTTACTAAAACTAGCCTCTCCTTTAGGCTCTTCCCTTTCTTGAACAAACACACCTCTTTCAATTTACACTTTAGAGTGGTGTAAATTGTTTTAATATGCATATGGAGGTAATAGGATTCAAAGTCAAAGAAAAGTGAAGCTGTTCTGTTTCTTCTTTGCAGCCTGGGCTGCTGCATCTTCTTTAAGAACACCTCACCAATGCACTTTAGATAAGAGTGTTGAGTCCATTAGCAAGGCACAGAGCAGATTCTCCCTGTGTCTTTTCACAGGGCTCAGATTTCATTCTGTGCCAGGAGTTATACATCACTCTCAATGGTGTGTCTCCAGAGCTGACTGAGGAAAGTGCAGAAAAACTACCGTTAACAAGGGAGTAATTACATTCAGCCTAAATTAATTATTGACCGCTCAGGACTGGTGAACAAGGGCCACACAGATGGCCTCTGACTCAGTTCCCACCTTTGAGGAAAGAAATATTCCAATATGGTGCACATGACTGCATAAGATAACAAGAGGCCGGCTATTTCTGGTCTACTGGTCTTGAAGTTACCATATCTGTTAATATGACATGGGGCTTATTTGCGTTAACGCTGTAGGTACATTGTATTTTTTAGGGAAAAAAATGAATGATAGTCACTTGGGACGGAGGTCATTTCACGGCAGTCAGCATTAGGACCAGCAAAGTCAAGCCAGGGACCTTTAAAATGCAATTCAGTCGAAAGAACAGGTCATGGATCAGTGAACAGGTGATGGAAGGTGTTCGTGAGGAATTCAGATTAGCAAAAAATACAAACAAACCACAAGAATCAGGGAAGAGAGAAATCAGGACAACCTGGAGAGCAGGAAGCCAAGGTCTTGGCAGGGTGGCAAGGATGACACTGATAGGACCTGGAGACTATGCGCCATGCAGGCAAGAACTATGATTCTCATTTACTCCGTGTCCTCAGAAGCCAGCACAGTTGGCACACACCACATGTCGGTAAACTTTTGTTGAATTAATCAGTCCATTTCATCTATTAATCATTTATGAAATATCATGCTCTTGCTAGAGATCTACATAGAATTAGTTCAACTTAATAAATATTTTAGAGTTCCTACTCTGTACTAGGCACTGTGATAGATACTAGAAAATAGTATATAAGGCAGGCTCCTGTCCTCAAGGTATTTGCAATATAGTGTCTGAGGCTGAATGTAAAAAGTAATTATTAGTCATTATGATAACAGTAATAATAGAAGTATGGAGATGATAAGCGGCTGAACAAAAAAACTACCTATTGGTGCTGTCAAGGAGGAGCTGCCCAGAAGCTGTTTTAAAGTATATACAGGTAGGAGTTGATTGGATGGAAAGTGGGGGAAAAGCACAGTAGGAAAAAGAAATATTATATATACAGGCAGAGGGACCCAAACAACATAGCAAGCTCACGGAAGAAACAGTTCAATGTTGCTGGAGAGCAAACAATCTGAAAAAAAATCAAGAAAGTAATCTGATTTACAATAGCTACAAATAAAATAAAATACCTAGGATTTCACTTCTTATCCAAAAAAAGTGAAAGATCTCTACAATTAAAACTATAAAATCCATCAACGGATAAATGGATAAAGAAAATGTGGTACTTACAGACAATGGGGTACTATTCAGTCATAAAAAAAGAATGAGATGCTGTCATTTGCAACAACCTGGATAGAACTGGAGGTCATGATACTAAGTGAAATAAAGCAGGAGGCACAGAAAGACAAACGTCACGTGTTCTCACTTATTTGTGGGATCTAAAAGTCAAAACAATTGAATGTGTGGTGGTAGAGAGTAGAAGGGCGGTTATTAGAGACTGGGAAGAATAGTGGGTGGGTGGTGGTGGAGAGGTGCGGATGGCTAAAGCATATAAAAATATAGGAAGAATGAATAAGACCTTGTATTCGATACCACAGCAGGGTTACTATAGTCAATAATAATTTAATTGTACATTTTAAAATAACTTAAAGTATAATTGGGTTGTTTGTCACACAAAGGATAAATGCTTGAGGGAACAGATACCCCATTTTACATGATATGATTATTACACATTTCATGTCCATATCAAAACATCTCATGTACCCCATAAATATATATATCTATATACCCACAAAATTAAAATTAAATATTAAAAAAAGAAAACTGTAAAAGTGATGAAAGAAATGGAAGCGTACAAAAAAATGAAAAGACATTCCATGTTGACGGATTAGAAGAATCAATATTATTAAAATATTCATGCTACCCAAAGCAATCTATAGATTCAATGCAAGCCCTGTCAAAATACTAATGACATTCTTTATAGAAATAGAAAAAAATCCTAACATTTATATGGAAACGCAAAAGATGCAGAATAGCCAAAACTAGCCTTAGCAAAAGAATTAAATTGGAAGAATCACACTACTTGACTTCAAATTATACTACAGAGTTATAGTAATCAAAACAACAAAATACTGGGTGTAAAAACAGACACATAGACAGTGAAACAGAATAGAGAACCTGGAAACAAACTCATATATCTACATTGAACTCCTTTTTGACAAAGGTGCCAAGAATATACACTGGGAAAAATTTCTTTCATAAATGGTACTGGGAAAACTTATATCCATATGTATGAGAATGAAACTAGACTCCTATCTCTGGCCATATACAAAAAACACCAAACAAGTAAAAATTGATTGGAGACAAGTAAAAATTGATTGGAGACCTAAATGTAAGACCTCAAACTATGAAACTACTAAAAGAAAACATTGAGGAAACTCTCTGGGGCACTGGACTGGACAAACATTTCTTGAGTAATACTCCACAAGCACAGGCAACTAAAGTAAAAATGTACAAATGGGATCACATTAAGATAAAAAGCTTCTGCACAGTAAAGGAAACAATTAACAAAGTGAATAGAACCAGCAAAATGGAAGAAAATATTGCAAACTATCCATCTGACAAGGGTTAATAACTAGAATATATAGAAGCTCAAGCAGCTCAATAGGAAAGAAATCTAATATTATAATTTTAAAATGGGCAAAATATATGAATAGACATTTCTCAAAAGAAGACATATAAATGGCAAAAAGTGTATGAAAAGATGCTCAATATCATTGATCATCAGAGAAATGCAAATCCAAACTACAATGAGATATCTCACCCCAGTTAAAATGGCTTTTATTCAAAAGGCAGGCAATAACAAATGCTGGCAAAGATGTGGAGGAAAGGGAACCCTCGTACACTGTTGGTAGGAATATAAAGTAGTACAACCTTTATGGGGAACTGTCTGTGTTCCTCAAAAAACTAAAGATAGAGCTACCATATTGTATTAGTCCATTCTTGCACTGCTATAAAGAAATACCTGAGACTCTAGGTAATTTATAAAGAAAAGAGGTTTAATTGGCTCACGCTTCTATAGGCTGTACAGGAAGCATGGCAGCATCTGCTTCTGGGGAGGCCTCAGGGAGCTTTTACTCATGGCAGAAGGCAAAGTGGGAGAAAACATCTTATATGACAGGAGCAGGACCAACAGGTGGCAGGAAGGTGTATGCTACACATTTTTAAACAACTGGATCTCATGATAACTCACTCATTATCACAAGAGCAGCACGGAGGGGATGATGCTAGACCATTCATGAAGGATCCACCCCCATGATCCAATCACTGCCCATGAGGCCCCACCTCCAACACTGAGGAATTACAAGTGAATATGCGATTTGGGTGGGAACACAGATCCAAACCATATCACATATGATCCAGCAATCCCACTGCTAGATATATACCCAACAGAGAGAAAATAAGTATATTGAAGAGATAGCTGCACTCCTATGTTTATTGCAGCACTATTCACGATAGCCAAGATTGGGAAGCAACTCATCAGATGAATGGATAAAGAAAATGTGGTACATATACACAATTCTATTCAGCTGTAAAAAAGAATGAGATCCTGTCATCTGCAGCAACACAGATGGAACTGGAGATCATTATGTTAAATGAAATAAGCCAGGCACAACGAGACAAACTACACTTATTCTCACTTATTTATGGGAGCTAAAAATTAAAGCATCTGAACTCATGGAGATAGACAGTAGAATGATGGTTATCAGAAGCTGGGAAGGAAGGATAGTTGGGTGGTGGAGGGGAGTGGGCATGTTTAATGGGCACAAAAATCTAGTTAGAATGAATAAGATTACATATTTGATAGCACAACAGAGTGACTATAATCAACAATAATTTATTATACATTTTAAGATAACCAAAAGAGTATAATTGTATTATTGGTAACACAAAAAATGATAAGTGCTTTAGGTGATTCATACTTCATTTACCCTGATGTGATTATTACGCATTGTAAGACTGTATCAAAATATGACATGTACTCCATAAATATATACACCTGCTATGTACCCTCAAAAATTAAAAATTAAAAAGAAAAACAGAGAAAAAATCAATACTGCTAGAGAGACACTCATGGCCAGATGAGGATGTAAGGAGCTTGAGCTTGGACATGGATAATGAGGAAACACAGTAGCACTGAAAGTAGTGAAGGATCAGATTTGCATTTTAGTAAGACAATTCGCCTAACAGATAAGAAAAGATGGGCGAGGGAGAAGATTTTAACACCAAAGTCCATGCCAGAGATGGAAAGACACAGAAGTAAGACAGTGGCAATCAAAATGACCAGGAAGAGTTATATTTGAGAGATATCTGAGAGATGAGATAGATAAGATTTAATGTTTAATTGGACATGACCAGGGAGGGAGAAAATAGACTAGAAATATCTTTGCTTTCCAGGTTTGGGAGACTGGGTGGATGTTGAATTGCCGATTGTGTTAAAGAAAATTGGGTGAAGTCATTGGGGGAGAAGGGAATAGATATTGAGTTGTTTAGGACATGTCGAATTTGACAACTAATAGGACATTTAAGTGGAAATTTTTAGTAGGCAATTTGATTTCCAAGCAATGTCTATGTCAGAAACAGTTTGGAAAGTTATCATGATATAGGCAAAAGTTGAAGGCAAGAGGATGAATAGGATCATCTAGGAAGGGGTATAGATTGAGAAAATAAAAGTATTAAAGATAAACCCTGGTGAATACTTACATTTAGGTGAGGGGTAAAGAAAGAAAAATTAGGGAAGAAAAGGAAGGAAGGAAAGAAGGAAGGGAGGGAGGAAAGGAGGGAGGGAGGAAGGGAAAGAGAGAGAGAAAGAAAGAAAGAAAAAGAAAGAAGCAAAAAGGAAGAAAGAAAAAAGAAAGAAAGAAAGAAAGAAAGAGAAGAAAGAGACATGGTGCACATCTGTAATCCCAGCTACTTGGAAGGCTGAGGCAGGAGAATCGCTTGAACCCAGGAGGCAGAGGTTGCAGTGAGCTGAGATCGCGCCACTGCACTCCAGGCTGGGTGACAAAGCAAGACTCCTGTCTCAAAAAAAAAAGGAAAAAAGAAAAAAGAAAGGAAGGAAGGAAGGAAGGAAGGAAGGAAGGAAGGAAAGAGAGAGAGAAAGAAAGGAAGAAAGAAAGAAAGGAAGGAAGGAAGGAAGGAAGGAAGGAAGGAAGGAAGGAAGGAAAGAAAGAAAGAAAATTATGCTAGCATAATTGTCATAGTCTTCAAATGACCCATAACCATTTTCATCCTTAGGAAGGCTGTCTTTTCCAAGAAGTCTCCTTAAATACAATACAGTGAAAATCCAAAGTTTTCATCCTCCCACCTTGTCATAAACAATCAGTATAATTATTATATTGTATATGCTACAAGTAATTCACCAGTAAGTAAAAGGCAAACTAGTTGGAGCACCTGTGTTTCAGACTTTTGGAAATGCATCATTTCTAGCCCTGCTAGAATTTAATTTGCCAGTTTAGTAACTAGCGTGGGTTGTTGCACAACTAATTTGTTTATAATAATTAGCCACTGATCATAAATTATGCTACAATTGTTGAATTAGCTCACTAGTCATTACCTGAGCAGCAAGATGTAAATCTAAGCTCAGAGGTCTTCATTTCTTGTTCAGCAAGAAAACCCACCTCCTCAATAGTCATTCAAAATCTGTACAAACTGCCTTTCTAATGCCAGTAGCTATCATAATCATGTATTTAACTTTCAAAGTGAGAAGTCTACATTATTACTTATATGTTGAGATTTTGTTGAATCTGAAGATCAACTCTAGGAAAATTAGTATATTTACATTATTGAGCATTATATTTAATAAACATAGTATATTCTTCTATATTTATTTATCCATTTATTTACTCAACATCTTTTATGTTGTTAAATGTCCTTAAATGTTGAAGGACAATTGGATTGCTTCTACTTTGAACTATTATTAATGAAATTGATATTAACATTGTGTAAAACTCCTTGTGTGTATATCTGTTTTTATTTCTTTTGGGTAAACATCTAGATGCATAATTGTGGTATGATATGTTAAAACAAACAAACAACAACAACAAAAAACCTTTGCCTGCCCAAAATAAAAGTTTAAGAATTTTAGTTTTTATGTTTAGGTCTATGACTGCTTTCAAATAAATTTTTCTACTTGGTATGAGATAAGGATTGAGACTTGTTTTAATTTTATTTCCATATGGAAATCTAGGTGTTCCATCTTCATTTTTGGAAAATATTATATATTCCTCCTTTTTAAATTATCTTGGTAAAATATGTGTGTGTATCTATTTTTTGACTCCATCTGTTCCATTAAGTTTTATATGTATTCTTATATCCCCATCACTGTCTTCATTATAATAGCTTTATCAAATGTCTTCAAATCAGGTAGTGAAAAATCTTCCAACTTTGCTTTTTTTGATATTCTAGGTTATTGTCATCTCCAAATAAATTTTAAAATCAGCTTTATTTCTACAAAAAAAAAAAAAAAAACCATGTCTTTAGCTTTTTAACGGATTGTGATTGGGATTGACCCTAAAGATCAATTTGGGGAGAATCGATACTTTAACTTATTGAGACTTTCAGTCCATGAGCATGAGTATTGGTTATTTACTGCTGTGTAGATAACTGCCCCAAAATTTAGTGGTTTGAAATAACGAGGATTTATCACCTCATGTTTTCTGTGGCTTGAGAATTTGGGAGTGGCTTTGAGGGATGGTTCTGGCTCAGAGTCTCTCCTGAGGTTGTAATCAAGATGGCAGCTGGGGATGATGTCACCTAAAGGCTTGACTGGGGCTAAGGAATTGTTACCATGCACATTGGTGGCTGTTGACAAGAGCCCTCCAATTCCTCACTGGCTCTTGGCAGGAGACATTAGTTCTTCACCATGTAGACCTCTCAATAGGGCTACTTGAGTGTCCTCATGGTCATGGCATGATTCTCACAAATATAGCCCACATCCAAAGGAAGAGGAAATAGAATTCAACTCTGCAAGGGAGGAATATCAACAAATTTGTAGACATATTTTAAAACCACCAAGGTATATGTCTCCATGTGTTTAGGTATTTAGTTTCTCTTAGTAATGTTCTGTAACTTTCAGTGCACAGACTTTCATATAGTTTGGTAAATGTATGCCTGAGTATTTTGGGTTTTTTGATGCCGCTACACATGCATTTTTCCTTCCATTTTTTTCAGTACTAGTATATAAAAATAAAATAATTTTTGTATTTTGACCTGATATCTTGTGACTGTGCTAAATTCATTTAATAATAATAGCAGCTTTCCTATTGATCGCTCAGATTTTTCTATGTACACAATCATTTTGTCTGCAAATCCATAAATGTGCCATATTAGAGTAAAGTCAGGAAACAGAACCCATACCAATTGTTTTAACAAAAGTATACATACACTATGAATTGAAGATCTGAAAGACAAAAAATAGAGCACTAATGCATGGTAAAGATAACAATAGCGGGAATGTAAAACAAGTGAACTCATAGACACAGAGGATAGAATGGTAGTTGCAAAGATTCGAGGAAGGAAGGAATGGGGAGATGCTGGTCAAAGGGTGCAAAATCTCAACTAGACGGGAGAAACATATTTTATTTTTAGATCCATTGCACAGCATAGTGAATATAGTTAATAATATTTATTGTGTATTTTAAAATTACTAAGAATGTAAATTTTAAATGCTCCCACCACAAAAATGTTTAGTATTTGAGGTGATGATTGTGTTAACTAGCTTATTTAATGTTTCCACATTGTGTTCATAAATTATAACATCATTTTGTACCCAATATATTTATACAATTATAAGTTGCCAACTTGTAATATTTTTTTTTAAAAAAATAGCACCTACTACACCCAAGACTTGGGGGTACTAAACAGAAGAGATTAGAATTTATAAGATGTAAAAGCTTAGAGGAGTGACCCCAGGACATCAAAATTTGGACCTCTGAGAAAGGAATGCTACTCAGTTGGTGCTAATGTCTCTGAGTTTGAAGGAAGGTACCCTTGAGCCTGTAACCCCAATGTCTGAGAAAAGGGTGGCAGCTGGCTGGTTCTGGTGTCTCTGAGGGGGCACAAGCAGGCTAGTTCTTCTAAGAATTGAAAAACTGCAAGCTAGATTCAACTACTGTGACTGAAATGAACTGCCATAGTTGGTGTCAAGAAGTGAACCTGAGATGTTATAAGCAGGAATGAGAAGCAAACAGGAAGTTCACATAAAGCAAATAAAGCAAACAGGAATAAACAAGTTCCTTATCCTCCTCCAGTATTGCCCACTCCCTCTAGATGTATAACATACTCTTCTCTTGATTTGTTCATAGCACTTGCTTCCCTAGATTTATAGCACCCTCTATTGGCTCCATTAGAAGAATTAGCAGGTTGCCAACTGACAAAAGAGAAATGTGAAGAAACCTCAAAATTACAAGCAGAATCCATAAGAATGCTATGCTTACTAAGTAGCAATACTACCTTAATATATGGCATATTGACGGAACCCAGAAGGAATTTGGGAGGTTTCAAACTCAAATACAATTGATCTCTCCAGTATATTTGTCAAAGTGAAAAGCATCTGCAAAGCAGAGCAGAGATTTCAAAAGTCTTGCAAGCTAATAATTATGGTTTAGGATCCATCCAGCTCTGAGCTGAAAACTGAATAGCCAGGAACATTCAGTTTTCTGATTAGTTAAGGGTAGACTGATTAGTACCACATCTTCAATTCAGCCTTGACTTACACAATCCCTGATTTATAGAGGGAATCAGACACCAGTAGATATGCCAGGATCAAATGGGTGAATCTATTAGCTAAGATGTCTACAATTTTGCAGATATACCACTGGCATTCAAAAAGAATAAAGAAACTTGTTACAAAAACAGGACCTCATAACCAAAAAAAAAAAAAAAAGAGAGAGAGAGAGAGAAAACAAACAGTAATAACTAAACTAAAAATGATCCAAGAATTGGAGTTATCTGACAAGGACTTCAAAATAACTATTATTATCATGTTCAAGAAAATAGAAGGAAACATGGACAAAAAATGAATGGAAAGATAAAAGTAACTAAAGGACAAAAATATAGATATACAAAAATTAAATGGACATTCTAGAATTGGAAAATGCAATATCTAAATTAAGAAAAAATTAGATGGTGTTAGCAACAGATTACATGCAGCAGAAGGAGGATTGGTAAACTGGAAAAGAGCTTAATAAAAATTATCCAAATTGAAGTACACAGGGAAAATAATAAACCACAGAAAAGAATAGTGCAATAAGACAACATGGTCTAACATATATAAAATTGGAGTTCCAAAAGGAAAGGATAGGAAGGACAGGGAGGAAGTAAGATTTGAAGAGATAATGGCCAGTAATTTTCTAAAACCAATGAAGTCTCCCAACTCACAGATTCTAGAAACTCAGTGAACCCCAAACAAGATAAATCAAGCATGAGTATATAAAATTATATTAGATCAACTGTAATAATACTGTTAAAAACAAAAGTTACAGAGAAAATATTTTTAAAGCAACCAGAAAAAAAAAGACACATAATCTTCTGGACTAGCCAGAGTTTTTTTTTTTTTTCCCACCAGAACTGATAAGATAGATAGATGGATAGATAGATAGATAGATAGATAGATAGATAGATAGATAGATAGATAGATAGATATAGATAGATGATAGATGGATAGATGGATAGATGATAGATAAATAGATAGATGATAGACAGAAAGATAGGTAGGTAAGTAGATTTATTATGAGGGATCGGCTCATATGTTTATGGAGACTGAAAAATTCCACAATCTGCTGTCCACAAGCTGGAAGTCAAAGGGAGCCAGTGGTGTAGCTTCAGTCCAAGACCAAAGGCCAGAGAACCAGGAGTGCCAATGTTTGAGGCAAAAGAAGAGGATGTCCCAGCTGAAGCAGAGTGAGCAAATTTACCCTCCCCCCACCTTTTGTTCTATTTGGGCCCTCAATGAATTGGATGATGCCCAGTCACACTGAAGGGCGATCTTTTCCTGGTCTACTGATTTACCTCCAAAGGAGCAATAATAAACTGAGAACTGACCTCATAGAAAAGAATAAAGATAAAAGATACTGACATTCTTAAAATACTGAAAGAAAATAACCTTTAATTTAGAATTCTATATTCACAACAAGTATCATTCAATAATGAAAGTGAAATAAAAATATTCAAATGAACAAAAATAATTTGTCACTAGTAAACATGCACTAAAATAGACAATAAAGGGAATTTTTAAAGAACAGGAAGGTTATCTGAGAGTAAAACAGAAAACTTCAAAAAGAGTAAAGAGCAATAAAAATTTTAAATAAATATTGACTAAATATTGGCTCCACCAATAATAATAATGGCCTGTGGGGTCTGAGGTGTCTGCTGAACTAAAATGCATGTCAATAAGAATGCAAGAGGCAAGGATGAAAATAAATGGAATTCAATTATTCTGAAATTCTCACATTATCAGGGAAGTGGTAGAAATAATAATTTATAATAGACCACAGTAAGTCAAAATGCATGTTGTAAGTTCTATGGAAATCACTAAAACAAGACTAAAAAACATATAACTATAAGGTTGAGAAAAGAAAAATGGTATAATAAAAATATATTATTCATTCAAATAATGCAAGAACTGAGAAGAAAAAGAACATGAAAAGTAATGTATGAGGCAATGAATATGTTAAATACTCTGACTTGAATTTTAGATAATGTATACATGTATCAAAACATCACACTGCATCCCATAAATATCTACAATTATTATGTGCTTATGCATACGTATGTATAAGGTAGATGAATAAATGATAAAGGAAAAGCCTACAATAAATAAAAATATATAATTACATTAAATATAAATTGAGTTGAAATAATAATAGAGATTATTATATTGAATTATCAAAAGCTGTATGATGCTTATGAGCTAGTACAGTTGAAAGTAAATGAATGAATGAAAACATGTATATCATAAACACACTAAGAAAAAATTATGTAAAATTATGCTGATCTTGGATACAGTATGCTTTAAGGCAAGAACATTTACTTAACATAAAAGGGATGTTTATATTATATAATGATAAGGAAATCATTCCACTTGAGAATTTTAAACCTCTATGAATAAATAATATAGATGTAAAAGAAAGACATGAAAAAATAAAGAAAACTGAAAAGTTTTTAAATACATATTCCTTGCTAGGACTTTGACATACTTCCTTCAATAGCTAATAAAACAAGCAGATAAAAAGTCAGTAGAGATATATGATTTGAATAATAAGAAACTTGATCTAATTGATATACATACAACACTACACTCAACAATAAAATATATATGCTATTTTCAGTACACATGGAACATCTGTCAAAATAGATTTGATAATTGGTTATAAAGCAAACCTCAACAAATTCAAAGGACTAAAATCATTCAGAGTATGTTCTCTGAACATAATGGAATCAAGCTATACATAGATAATTTTAAAAAACTAGGAAATCCCTGCTATCTTGGGTATTAAATAATGTATTTCTAAATAACACATGGATCCAAAAATAAATGGCAATGCAAATTTAAAATGTTTTGAAATCAAAGATGATTAATATGTGTAATATTGAAAGTGGGAGAATGGTATCATATGAGTTGTTTAAGGAAAATATACAGCCTTAAGTGCATATAGTAGAAGATTCTAAAAGATCAAAAATAATAATTTATGCTTTATCTCAAGAAGTTAGAAAAAGAACAGAAAAGTTAAATAACAAGAGAAGGAAATAATAGATAAGAATATAAATCAATAAAACAGAAAGAATTTAGAAGAGAAAATCATTGAAGACAATAGTTGGTTCATTGAAGAGATAAATACAATTGATAAACCTCTAGCAAGACTAATAAAAGAAAAAGAGAGGAAAAACAAATTACCATCAACAGGAAGAGGAAGGGAACATTAGTATGGACTGTATAGACATTAAAAAGATAATAATAAATGTTTTTCTATCAATATACTTTGAACTCTAAGCCAAAATAGAAGTTTCCATTAGAAAACAAAACTTACTAAAACTCTAAGAATAGAGTCAAAATTGTAAAATTATTTGCTTGATATCTTGCGATGCAGAAATTTTTTTTAAAAATTATGTGTGTATATATATATATATGTATATATATATATATATGTATATATATATATATATATATGTATATATATATATATATATATATATATATATGTATATATATATATATATATATATATTTATAAGTAGAAGAATCTGATTAGCCTTATGTAGTGGGTTAAATGCTGGCCTCTCCCAAAAGATATGTGTACTTAGAATCTGTGAGTGTGACCTTATTTGGAAATAGGTTCTTTATAGATATAGTTAAATTAAGGCTTTCAAGATGAAATCATCTTGGATTATCTGAGTAAGCCCAAAATCCAATGACAAAGACTGACCCCTGAAGTCTTTGGAAGAAGTCTGACCATGAAGACACATTGATTTTGAAAGCTTCTGGTCTCTAAAACTATGAAAGAATAAATTTTCTGTTGTTTAAAGTCACCAAATTTGTGGTAATTTGTTGTGGCGACAGAAATTTATTATACCTTATATGTTTCCAATTTATTAAAGCTGTTAACAAAAATCTTCTTACAAAGAAAACTCCAGGATTAGATTGCTTCACTGATAAGCTCTTCCAGATATTTCAGGAAGAAATAATGTTAGTCTGATCCAAATTCTTTGAGATAATAGAAAGAGAGCAGAAGTATTTCCCAATTAATTTTGTAAGTACAGCATGACCATGATGCCAAGCCTTCCTATGCCTCTTACGTGATGCCAAAACTTCAAAAGGACAATAAAATATAGGGAAACTAGAAACCAGTCTTTCTCATGAACATAAATTCAAAAGTAATAAAAAATTAGGAAATCAAACGAGTGTTTATTCTAGGACTATAAAGGTGATTTTAAAATGTGCATACTTCTATTCACAATAGCAAAGACATGGAATTAACCTAGGTGCCCCTCAACAGTTGACTATATAAAGAAAATGTGGTACATGTACATGATGGAATACCACACAGCCACAAAAAAATGAAATCATGTCCTTTGCAGCAAAATGAATACAGCTGGAGGCTATTATCCTAAGCGAATTAACGCAGAAACAGAAAACCAAATATCACATGATCTCACTTATAAGTGGAAGCTAAATTTTAGGTACACATGGACATAATGATGGGAACCATAGACACTGGGAACTCCAAAAGGGAGGATGGAGGCAGGAGGTACAAGGGCTGAAAAATTTCCTAGTAGGTACTATGTTCATTATGTGGGTGATGGGACCAGTGGAAGCCAATCCTCAGCCATACGTTATATGCCCTTGTAACAAACATGCACATGTACCCCTGGATCTAAAATAAAAATGAAAATTAAAAAATAATCTGTATACTTAATTTACAAAGAGTTTAAAAATAGGTAAAACTAGCCTATAGGTTTAAAAATGAAGATAGTTTTTATTTTGGAATGTTTTATTGACTAAAGCAGGGCACGACTGGCTTCTGGTGTTTTGATAATGTCCTGTTTCTTGACCTGGGTATTGATTACAAGAGTGTGTTCATTCTGTGAAAGTTCATCAAAATGATTGCTTATAATTTGTGTACTTGTTGTGTATGTATTATAAAACTGTTACATTAAAAACTTTCTTCACTAGTTGTCAAAGTTGAATCACTAAAGAAGTTTAGGATTTGAGAAACCATGTAGCATTTAAATAAAATATGGATTAAAAAAAGGTAGGGCTGTGCATTGGACTGGCTACTTATGACTGCACTGTAGAACATGCAAAATAAAAAGACAAGCTTGGTGATTGAATTTACAGTTTAAACCACAAACAGAAAAACTAGACAACTTCTATAAATGATACGAGAGAATCCTTCTTTCCTGGAGCTGTATGGCTGAAATTTCTAAAAACGAAGGCCTTCTACCATAGGTCACCGAATCACAACACTGAATGAATTTACAACCTTCCTATGCCTCTTATGTTAAAGTTATGGCATTGATTCAGATAGAGTGAAACTCTGAGGATTGATTTTGGGACATTTGAGTAGATAGATATTGGTGAAGCTGTGTAACTTGAATCACTGAATCACATATCCCGCTGGCATCCCTTGTTACTATGAGCTGCCTTTGCTCCCCTGAGGCCATTAACGTACTCTTATCTAAAGAGTATCAACAACACCCACTAGACTAATTTTCCTGCAAGGGAAAGTGGATTATCCTCAAGAACTCATATCACCTTACCCTGTTTTCAGACCTAGTATCTAACAGATGGGTTGATTGGCTATATTAAATGATTGCCTATATTAAATAAATAAAGGGTGAGATACTACAACTTCCTTAACAAACTACAAAGAAAGAAAACCATAGATAGCATAAAGAGGCAAAACAGCTCTCTATAACATTTCTGTTGCAGAGCGCTAGAAATAATATGGATATATTAGATGTAACAAGGTCATCCCCGCTTAATTCTGTTTTCTGGTGGGTCCAGTAGGCATTCCTTTCACCTAAACTTTGAAAAGTACATTAGGAAACACGGCACCAGCATCCTTGAAAGGCCCTATGGTGACACTTCTGTGCAGGTTATGGATGACAATAGCAGGTGTTGACACTGAAAAGTCTCCCTGAATTGTTTGGGGATAACTGAATCTTTTCTTCAATGATGTCAGCAGCAATTAACCACCGGAAACAAAGTGTGTGTGGTTACTCTAATGGGTACTAGGGCTGGAGAAACAATTAGAATAGTTTGACTCACACAGAGATTTCCTGTGGTTAACTGGTCATGGTGTCCCTTTGATTGAAATAGATAGGCAGCCTGTACAAGTCTTATAGGATGTTAATAAGTGGCAAAGACTCTAAGTCTGGTAAATAGAAACCTGTTCTGTATCACCATAGTGGAAAACCATGATCTCACTTAATTCTCAGGCCTGAGCCAGACCCTTTTGGATGAAGAAAGGGCAGGGTCTTCTTGAGGAAGAATTCAGTTACATTTCCAAAAATTTATACCATGACTATTCCTCCTAGCCTTTCTCAAAGTGATCTGTAGCTGTTTACCAAGGTAACTTGTCTTTGAAAAAACGTACATTTTCAGACTTTCAGTGAATACTGGATACTGGCTCTGAACTGTTGCTAATTCCTAGGGGTCACAAATCACATGGTGGTCCAATAGTCAAAAGGTGAAATAACAAATGAATTTGTGGCCTGGGTGTGTCCAGGGGTCCCAAATCCAGACCAAGGTTGTTTCCTCCATGCCTGAATGCATAACTGGAGTAGACATACCCAGCTACCTGTAGAATGCCCATATTAGTTGCTAGATGTGCAGAGAAATGGCTATTCTGGTAGAAGTTCCAAGCAGAAGCCTCTAAAGCTGCCATTCTCTATCAAAATAACAAAAAATAAATAAATCAACACCACATGTCTGAGGAAGTTAATGCACTATCAAAAATTTAAAAAATGCAGAGTTTGCAATTCTTATTACATCTTCATTAAGCTAGCCTATTTGGCTTTGTAGGAAACAGGAGGACCTTGGAGCATGACGTGGGTTATCATAAGGTTAATCAAGATGTAATTCCAATTACAGCTGCTGTTCCAGATGCAGTCTTCTGCTGAATAGAATCAACCCTTGCTGTGGTACTTGGTTTGCAGAAATTGATTTAGAGAAATTTTTTTCTCTTTATTTATTAAAAAATTCTACCAGACACCCTTTACTTTCAACTACCAGGCACAGCAGCACCCTCCGCAGTTTCATCTAAGAGCCATGCCAGTTTTTTACTGTTTTTCATAATCTGTCCATCTCTATGGCATCATCTATCATGCAGGACATTATGCTGATCATCTATACTGATGACATCATGCTGATTGAACCCAGTGATGGGGAATTAGCAAATATTCTAGATATCTTGATGTGACATATGTGTGCTACAAAGCAAAAAATATTAAAATTTCTACGTCTATGTATTTGTCAACATCTCCTTATGATTCTGTTTTGTTTTATAGAGCTCAATGGTATATATAGGGTACATAATTTTAACATATTCCTGGTGAAGCATTCCTTGTTATTACGTGTTTCCCTTTTTCCCTACTAATATTTCTCCACCTCCATTGGCCTCTCTAGAGACCTGTCCAGAATCAGATCTTGTGGTGGCATGTCCAGGCTTTTGGCCCATGGTAACATTGGAGATATAGCAGACTGAGTATCCAAGCTAGTAGGCCATTTAGTTCAATTCCTGTTTATAGGATGATGTCTAATATGTGTTGACCTTTCACTGCCTGGGACTGTTCTAAGCCATAGATAGCCCCAAACACTAATTGGCTTTTTTTTTTTTAATGTCCTTTCATGAAACAGAGTTGGGGAAGGGGCCGTGGTTTATGCTCTACGCTTCCAGGCCCTGGCTTCAATCAGTGGACCGGGCTCTGTCCTTCTCTTACTTGGAGCAGTTTTGGTTCCTTTTAGCCAACATTGGTTAAACTCCCCTAGTCAACACTGGTTGAAATTTCTTGGCTTATCTGCTCTATATTTGGTACACTGTTCCATTTCTGATCCGCAGTGATATTGGTTTTATATTTGAGTCAACCTATGTATTTTTTTATTTTTCTTTTCTTTTCTTTTTTTTTCTTTTTTTTTTTTTTTAGAGCTCTTTGGCTCAGGCTTGACTGCAGTGGCAAGATCTCCGCTCACTGCAAGCTCCGCCTCCCGGGTTCACGCCATTCTCCTGCCTCAGCCTCTCTAGTAGCTGGGACTACGGGCGCCCGCCATGGCGCCCGGCTAATTTTTTGTATTTTTAGTAGAGACGGGGTTTCACCGTGTTAGCCAGGATGGTCTCGATCTCCTGACCTCGTGATCTGCCTGCCTCGGCCTCCCAAAGTGCTGGGATTACAGGTGTGAGTCACTGCGCCCAGCCTTTTCTTTTTCAAAGTTTTACTTATCATTGTCATGAATTTGGAAAATCAATGCTTGAATTTATTGGGCCCTCTTAACATGACATTACCAACCATTAGGTTTATAACAAAATCATTATTCCTGGAAAATAATCTACTAATTTGTAAATTGTAGTGAGTAGTAGCCAGGCATAATTGTTATAATACAGTCATGTTCCACATGACAATGTTTTGATCAATGATGGACCATGTACATGATGGTAGTCCCATGATATTTTTAATCCTGTATTTTTACTGTACATTTTCTATGTTTCAGTATACAAATGCTTACCATTGTGTTACAATTGCCTACAGTATTCAGTAGAGTAAATGCTGTACAGGTTTGTGGTTTAGAAGCAATAGGCTATACTGTGTAGCCTAGGAGCAATAGGCTGTACCATGTAGCCTAGGTGTGTAGTAGGCTATACCATCTAGCTTTCTGTAAGTACACTATGATTTTCACGTAATCAAATTACCTAACACATTTCTCAGAATGTATCCCTATCATGAAGTTATTTATAACTGTAGTTCTTTCAGAGGACATTGCCAACTTATTCTATAACACTTTTGTGTTTTCAGCATATAGCAATAAATGCAGAATAATTTTTGTCTTTAAAATTATACTGGAAAGAATATATTTTGAAACATAAAGCACAAATAACTTTTATATGAGAAAAATAGCCCAAGTGAATGGATTCTTGAAAGTTGTAGGAGTTGTTTATTGCAATGTGTTTTGGCAATGTGGAAATTCTTACGAGAAAACTAGAAACAATTTTTTTCCCAGTGAGAATTTTTAAGTTTTGTTCTACTGCTTATTTTGAATGTTCCTGGACATAATTTGGTCAACTAACTTGCTTAAAATTATGTTTCCAAAGTTAATGCTAAGTTATCCCAAATTTGAACTGGAAATTAAGTATTTTCAATGCCAGTCAACACTATGGAATAATGGGTAATTTGGGACTACAAATGGGGCTTTTTAGTTTTGATCCTCTAGTTCTGAGGTTTTCTGAAACTAAGCCTCTCAAGAATAAGGACTACTTTTCTTGCTTTCTCACATTGACCATTACTGGATTTAATACCCAGTAATCACACGTGAAATGCTTTTTCAGTGAGTGAATAAATAAACATTTAACTATATGTAAAAGTTTTTTGAATATAAGTCAGACAGAAAATAGAATTGGGTTTGACTTATTCAGACTATTAATTTGGTTTAGAAATAATTTATGAAAATGTATGCCAAAATAAAACATGTGCTTAATTGCATACAGTAAGTGCTTACTGCATGTTTATTATTATAACTATTGAAAGGTCAAGAAAAACTTTCCATGGCTTAAAATAACCAACAAATAAGTACATCATTCATGAGATAAATAGCATTATTGAAAAAATAATAAAGGATTAATTCTGTACATGTAACTAAATTGTTTCCCCCTTTTTAAAAACAAAAAATACCCAACAGCTTCCATTTCAAAGAAATAGTTTCTGTTGGAGTGAAATAGTTGAATCAATCCTAAATGATTTATTAGAAAAATAGCTCCAAAATGTGTACTGGAATTTAAGACATTCTTTACTCTCTCTATCCTATGATTACTGAACACAAAGTGCAAAGATAATACAGTAATTGTCTGTTTAATTTAGGTGATAGAGATAACTCAAGATGATATTTCAGGGGGGTCCACAACCCAAATTATCCAGTTTGGCCATGTGTCTTTCTAAATACCTGCATTAACTAATAACTGCCAAGCCTCCCCTTCACTTGTTGCTGTGTTAACATGACTGATATGTTTTGGCTCTGTGTCCCTACCCAAATCTCACCTTGAATTGTAATAATCCCCTTGTGTTAAGGGCAGGGCCAGGTGGAGATAATTGAATCATGGGGGACAGTTTCTCCCATACTGTACTTGTGCTAGAGAGTGATTTCTTATGAGATATGATAGTTTTATAAGCATCTGGCATTTCTGCTGCTGGTACATTCTCTTTTTGCCTGCCACCATCCATGTAAGATGTGACTTGCTCCTCCTTGCCTTCCATCATTATTGTGAGGCCTCCCCAGCTATGTGGAACTGTAAGTCCATTTAAACCTCTTTTGTATTCCCAGTCTCAGGCATGTCTTTATCAATAGTGTGAAAACAAACTAATACAATGGCCAACACTTTTAAAAACTTTAAAACCCCAAGATAAGAAGATGAAATTTACTGCTGGCATTCTTATTCAGTTACATACATTATTGTGGAAATATCTACTTTCACTCAAATCACAATCAGTATTTTCTATGAAAATAATACATTTATATCATGGCTTTGTTTTGGGAAAACAAATTAACTTGTAAAGTATGGCAGACACAATGCTACAAGTACAGCAAACGATTTCTTTGTTCCTCCTGGATACACGGGTAGCTCATTTCCTGACCATGTGGTCAACTCTGGCCAATGAAGGGAAAGCAGGGGGTGGTGCATGTCCTTCTAGACTTGGCTTTCAAAATCTGTACCACAATCTCTTTTTCATCCACCATGATCTTGGACGTGCATGACCCTGACAACTTAGCTACAGGTGAAACCACCTGGGTTCTAAATATGACTTGGAGGAAAGCTCTCCCCACTCCACCTCCCAGCTCCAGAGAATTGCTCACTATGTCAGTAAATACAAATTATTTGTTGTTGTTTAAGCCACAGAGGTTTTGGAAGAATAATGTTTCTCAATAGCAGCTACCTGACTAATATATATTTTATAGCCATACAGCCTGTTTGACCTTTTGGGAAGGACAAAGGGGTTTCTGCTTTAAAGTAGAACTGTAATTTCCATGGAGGAGATTTACAAAATACTTATTTTTCTTTGAGGGAGAGTGAAACCGTCAGCATTCAGTCTTAAGTTAGTTCAAGCTATATTAAATGTCAAATGTGAAGTGTTCTTAGTTTTCTTTAGGAGGTTTTGTGCACTAAAAAACAGCAAAACCAAAAAATACCTTTGTGAAATTTTCTTTTGTTTTAAAATTATTGTTTGAATTATTAAAGTTACAAATCCAAAACCTAGCTCTTTCGTAAGTTTCTAAGTTTAGGTTACAATCTTATTATTTAGAAATCCAGTAAATATTCAGCAGTCACTTTTAAGAGACTTTATGTTTACTGTTTAAAGAAATTTGGTTAATAGAATTTTAAAAAATATGTTAAATGGCATATATACACTTAATATATTTGAATTCAGAGAACAGCTCAATTAGTTGACTTACACAAAACTTTCCCAAATGCTGACAGGATTCATATATGTAATAATTTAAACTTATAAATATAATGAGACTTTCTCCTAAATGTTCTAACACTGTACATAAATTTAATAAGATTTCAACCTAAAATCACAAGTCTAAAGTAATTACCCAACTATTCATTCTAAATGTAAATTTTTTAAAAACTGACCTGTTTAATAGGTAAAATTATATTATGTATTTTAATATGTAAGTTATTAAATATGTGCATATTCTTTGGCAGAAAATGTTAATACTGTGGATTTGATTCTTTTAAGAATTTTTATACTTTACAAAGATGCCAGCCTGCTAACAAAACATTATATTTTACCAAGCAAATTTTAGGGAGTTCCTTCTTATCCAGTTGGAGTTGTATGATGACCAGAAATGCTACTAGATTCTTGATGGTGACACTGATGGGTTTGTAGCAGGAACTGCTTCATAACTGAACTCCTTAAATTGGTCTTGTAGGCCTCACTAGGGATGTAGTCTTCATCTCTAGTGAACTCAGAGAAGGTTGTTTATTTGATTTTTAAATTTAAATACACTTTTCAGGTTTTTTAAAATTTTATTTAATTTTTTTTTAACTTAATAGGACCATACAAGTGACATCTAGTTGAATCGTGGACATATCTCATGGCTTAGAGATCACAGTACAACTTCCAAGGCCTTTCTTAGCAGTAGCATCAGACCAATGGTGCCCCATAGCCAGGCCCTCTCTTGAAGAATTGGTAGATGCTGATTAAGCATATTCACTACATGCTCAGACTGAGAACTCTGTCCCCCTGAGAGACACGTTTGGAATCACATGAAGCATCACATCTGCAGCAGTATAGTGATCTGTCAACAGAGCCCACACCACTGGGCCTCCCCAGACATTTGTCTTCAACTAGAACCTGAAGTTTTGCTCAAAGTAGTTTTGTAATCATCTAGTCTAATTCAGCTTTTTACATGAAATACAAATGAAACTAACAGAAGAAAGTATCTTGTACACATCACTAGTTATAGACAATACCAATACTTTCTCCATAAACTCTTGAGACTAGGTCATTGTTCTTGCCTAATGAAACTTTGGACAAACTTAAGATGAGTAGAGAGTCAGAAGCCACAAAACAGAGCAAGGCAAGTATATAATCCTTCTGCATCAGAAAGAGGACACTGTCTCACCACTTCCAGATCACTTGACTCTCAACCACGAAGGCTGATGCAATGTCTTTCTCCCCACAACTTAATCTCTGCTGAGCTCTAGCTCTAATGAACTTATTTATCTGAAATGAGACCCTCAGAGCTGTTCAATAACAGTAGAAACTTCAATGACAAAAATTTCTGATGTCTAAGTTTATTTACTGCCGAACAGATATTGTAACAGGGAGTACACAAAATTCAATTTCAAGCAGAAACTTCTAGGATGAACGTTAGGGGTTAAAAGAAAGAAATAAAAAGAAACAAAGTTCTTTCACTTTCCCAGATGACTGACACCACCAGAGATTACTTCAGGAAAAAAAAAAAATCTTAAATGGTAATGACTTCAGTTCTCAAACCCAAAGTTGAGAGAAATCCCACAGTTATTAAAGTTAATAAATCAGTGAGAGAGAGAGAGAGAGAGAGATCCTGCATGCAAATTGTCCAGATTTTGCATTTTTCTGCACACAGAACTCAAAGGATTTCTGTATCTACGCCCTCCCTTTTCCTTTACCTCATTCACCATGGGTATCTTAAAAACAGCAAAGAGACTCAAGGGACGCACAGTTCTATAAGATGTAATTATGGTACCTTATTTTTAAGAGTTTAAAAGTGCATCTTTATGGCCTTATGCAGCCACAGTAACTTTTATATGTTTGATTGACATAAAGCATGCATTGGCATGAAACATTTCCTCAAACTGTAGAAATGTGGAGATTTTAGTCACCCTGCTCACCCCTCCTCCAAGTGACATCCTGTCTATGCTTCCTGTCCCTCTTCATTTGATTAGTACTATTGATCAGCTGTAGTTTGCAGAAAGCAGTTAGTGACCCCAGAACAGCTCTTCTGGTTGTTGTAAAAGCTAAAATGAACTGAAATAAAGTGCATATGATTTATGGGTTACACATGCATGTGGAACTCAGAAGGCCCGCCATTTTCAAATCATTTTTAAGGTGATCTTTCATACATGAAGGTTTACATTGTCTCAGTTTGACTTTTGATTTTTTTTAAGTGAAAGGGGCCACTTTTCTCTCTAAGATAGAAGAGATGTTTTTGTATAGCAGATACACAGAGTTCTGAAGTTTTATAGGGTGACTAATACCCTATAGGGATAAATCAGGCTGTCAGCTTTTCTGAGAGCTTTGGCTAGAACCCCAAATGTTGGCTAAAGGCATCAGGGCAAGAGCCTCATCTTAGGAAAAGACTTTCTATCCCGAAACTATAAATGCAAATGTATTTATAGTAGTATAAATACACTATACTATACACTATAGAAATATGTATTCTATAGTGTACTTATAATGTATATTCTAAAATAACAAAAAGTCTAGGCTCTAAGAGAAATCGAAGTAACCTTATGTTTAGCTATATTTTTATTTTTACTAGAGATAGCTTTATTAGCATTGTCAAACAAACAAAAAATAAGCATTGACCATTGCTCCTTGAATATTGCTTTAAAGTTCTATAAAATAAGATTGGCTACCTCATGGGGTACCTCCTGTTCATTTGTTAAGGAAAAAAAGAGAAAGTTCTCTGGCATCACATTTTAAACTAATGATTTAGATTTCAATGACCTCTCTGTTGGTAATAAGGACTTTTTCTGATAATCCAGAAAAAAAACTTACCTCAAAGACTCTCTTCACGTATCTTGTGAAGTATCTTGTGTAACTGTTTACCAAAAGCAGCCCCGATAGTCTCTTTCTCTTCAGATTTTCCTGACCAGATGTCGATTTTTAGTCACTGTATGTAGCCACTAATAACTCTTCCTTTGGGTGACTAAGGAAGCATGGAGGCCTAGCTAATTTATTTTAACTCCTCATTTTCCCACCAGTAGACCAGGAATTGTAGCCAATTAGTTAATAAGTATTTGCTAAGTGCCCACAGAGCGAAAGTGTGTACTACACTGAACCTTTTGGTCAATTCATCCTGAGAAAATATGTAGCGGTTTAACACAGAAAACCTCAACTTCCCAGGGGCTAGATACCCAGGATCTCTGGTTTCTAAAAAAACATGAACAAACACCTATTTTGATGGCATCCTGAATTTTCAGTAATTGATAAGTGACAGGAAGGAAAAAGCCCAAGTCTGGATACACTGTGATGAGTCAGTTTTTTGCTTATAATTAAATGAGCATTATGATTGGCTTGCAAGGGTGATAAAAGACCATTTTGCACTTCTATCAGTTTTTTTGTTAGCTAACAAGCAGGCAACAGAAGAAGCAAAAAATAGAAAATGCAAAGAGAAGAAAGAAAGGAGGAGAAATCTTATTAAATCCCCATTTGGCCAGATAATATTTTGAGATTATTAATAATTGAATGTGTTCTCCTTGTATTTGTTCCTGTGTCTTTTTACTCACTCACTGTCTTAGTCCACTTTGTGTTGCTATAAAAGAATACCCAAGCTGGCTATTTATAAAAAAAGAAGGTTTATTTGGTTCACAATTATGGTATCTGAAAAAGTACAAAATTGGGCCTCTGTTAAGAGCTCAGGATGCTTCCATTCGTAGAGAAGGTGAAGGGGAGCTGGCTGTGTTAAATGGCAAGAGAGGAAGCAAGAGAAAGAGGGGAAGTCCCCAGCTCTTTTTAACAACCAGCTCTCATGGAAATTAACGGAGTGAGAACTCACTCCCTCCATCTCCCAGGGAAGGCATTAATTTATTCATGAGGGATCCATCCTTGTGACCCAAACACCTCTATTAGGTCCCTCCTCCAAAATCATCACACTGGGAATTAATTTTTAACATGATCTTTGCCTCCAGCTTTGTTCTTTTGGCTTAGGATTGACTTGGCAATGCGGGCTCCTTTTTGGTTCCATATGAACTTTAAAGTAGTTTTTTCCAATTCTGTGAAGAAAATCATTGGTAGCTTGATGGGGATGGCATTGAATCTATAAATTACCTTGGGCAGTATGGCCATTTTCACGATCTTGATTCTTCCTACCCATGAGCACGCAATGTTCTTCCATTTGTTTCTATCCTCTTTTATTTCATTGAGCAGTGGTTTGTAGTTCTCCTTGAAGAGGTCCTTCACATCCCTTGTAAGTTGGATTCCTAGGTATTTTATTCTCTTTGAAGCAATTGTGAATGGGAGTTCACTCAGATTTGGCTCTCTGTTTGTCTGTTATTGGTGTAAAAGAATGCTTGTGATTTTTGCACATTGATTTTGTATCCTGAGACTTTGTTGAAGTTGCTTATCAGCTTAAGGAGATTTTGGGCTGAGACAATGGGGTTTTCTAGATATACAATCATGTCATCTGCAAACAGGGACAATTTGACTTCCTCTTTTCCTAATTGAATGCCCTTTATTTACTTCTCCTGCCTTATTGCCCTGGCCAGAACTTCCCTCACACTATACCACAAGGCTACAGTAACCAAAACAGCGTGGTACTGGTACCAAAACAGAGATATAGACCAATGGAACAGAACAGAGCCCTCAGAAATAATCCCACATATCTACAACTATCTGATCTTTGACAAACCTGACAAAAACAAGCAATGGGGAAAGGATTCCCTATTTAATAAATGGTGCTGGGAAAACTAGCTAGCCATATGTAGAAAGCTGAAACTGGATCCCTTCCTTACACTTTATACAAAAATTAATTCAAGATGGATTAAAGACTTAAATATTAGACCTAAAACCATAAAAACCCTAGAAGAAAAGCTAGGCAATACCATTCAGGACATAGGCATGGGCAAGGACTTCATGTCTAAAACACCAAAAGCAATGGCAACAAAAGCCAAAATTGACAAATGGGATCTAATTAAACTAAAGAGCTTCTGTACAGCAAAAGAAACCACCATCAGAGTGAACAGGCAACCTACAGAATGGGGGAAAATTTTTGGAACCTACTCATCTGACAAAGGGCTAATATCCAGAATCTACAATGAACTCAAACAAATTTACAAGAAAAAAAACAAACAACTCCATCAAAAAGTGGGAGAAGGATATGAACAGACACTTCTCAAAAGAAGACATTTATGCAGCCAAAAAACACATGAAAAAATGCTCATCATCACTGGCCATCAGAGAAACGCAAATCAAAACCACAATGAGATACCATCTCACACCAGTTAGAATGGTGATCATTAAAAAGTCAGGAAACAGGTGCTGGAGAGGATGTGGAGAAATAGGAACACTTTTACACTGTTGGTGGGACTGTAAACTAGTTCAACCATTGTGGAAGTCAATGTGGTGATTCCTCAGGGATCTAGAACTAGAAATACCATTTGACCCAGCAATCCCATTACTGGGTATATACCCAAAGGATTATAAATCATGCTGCTATAGACACATGCACATGTATGTTTATTGTGGCACGATTCACAATAGCAAAGACTTGGAACCAACCCAAATGTCTGACAGTGATAGACTGGATTAAGAAAATGTGGCACATATACACCATGGAATACTATGCAGCCATAGAAAGGATGAGTTCATGTCCCTTGTAGGGACGTGGATGAAGCTGGAAACCATCATTCTCAGCAAACTATCTCAAGGACAAAAAACCAAACACCTTATGTTCTCACTCATAGGTGGGAATTGAACAATGAGAACACATGGACACAGGAAGGGGAACATCACACACCGGGGACTGTTGTGGGGTGGGGGAAGGGGAGGGATAGCATTAGGAGGTATACCTAATGCTAAATGACGAGTTAATGGGTGCCACACATGAACATGGCACAGGTATACATATGTAACAAACCTGCACATTGTGCACATGTACCCTAAAACTTAAAGTATAATAATAATAAAATTTAAAAAAAAAAGGTCAAGTCAAAAAAAGAAAAAACAAAACATGAGGTTTGGAGGGAACAAACAGCCAAACTATAGCCCTCACTCATAAATTTAGCAAATTCTGTGTGTTATTTCTTCAGGGAAGAGTAGTAAGGAAAGAAAGCCAACAAGACTCGAGATTTGTTTCTAAAAAATTAAACCCATTTTAAAAAGTAGTCTTTAAGCTATGATTTCAAAAAGATTTGGGAGTAAAAATCTTCTTGCAGACATAATAGGAATTCAACATTCTAAACATACATGTGTTCCCTGGATTGGACAGTAGAGAGGGGTCAGTGGTTCCCAAGCAAAGGGACCAAGGTGAGAGGTGACAGCGTGATGGCAGCCCTCACAGCCCTCGCTCGCTCTCAGCGCCTCCTTGGCCTTGGCGCCCGCTCTGGCCAGGCTTGAGGAGCCCTTCAGCCCACCACTGCACTGTGGGAGCCCCTTTCTGAGCTGGCCAAGGCCGGAGCCAGCTCCCTCAGCTTGCAGGGAGGTGTGGAGGGAGAGGCGCGGGCGGGAACCGGGGCTGCCAGCGGTGCTTGTGGGCCAGTGCGAGTTCCGGGTGCACGTGGGCTCCGCGGGCCCTGCACTGGGAGCGGCCAGCTAGCCCCGCAGGCCCAGGCAGTGAGGGGCTTAGCACCTGGGCCAGCAGATGCTGTGCTCAACTTCTCGACAGGCCTTAGTTGCCTTCCTGCAGGGCAGGGCTTGGGACCTGCAGCCCGCCATGCCTGAGCCTCTCCCGCCTCCATGGGCTCCTGTGCAGCCGAGCCTCCCCGATGAGCACAGCCCCCTGCTCCAGGGAGCCTAGTGCTGAGCCATCGACCACCCAAGGGCTGAGGAGTGCAGGCGCATGGCATGGGACTGGCAGGCAGCTCCACCTGCAGTCCCGATGCGGGATCCACTGGGTGAAGCCAGCTGGTCTCCTGAGTCCGCTGGGGAGGTGGAGAACCTTTATGTCTAGCTAAGGGATTGTAAATACACCAATTGGCACTCTGTATCTAGCTCAAGGTTTGTAAACACACCAATCAGCACCCTGTGTCTAGCTCAGGGTTTGTGAATGCACCAATGGACACTCTTATCTAGCTACTCTGGTGGGGACTTGGAGAACCTTTGTGTCAACACTCTGTATTTAGCTACTCTGGTGGGGATGTGGAGAACCTTTGTGTCTAGCTCAGGGATTGTAAACACACTGATCAGCGCCCTGTCAAAACAGACCACTCAGCTCTACCAATCAGCAGGATGTGGGTGGGGCCAGATAAGAGAATAAAAGCAAGCTGCCTGAGCCAGCAGTGGCAACCCGCTCGGGTCCCCTTCCACACTGTGGAAGCTTTGTTCTTTTGCTCTTTGCAATAAATATTGCTGCTGCTCACTTTTTGGGTCCACACTGCCTTTATGAGCTGTAACACTCACCGCGAAGGTCTGCAGCTTCACTCCTGAAGCCAGCCAGACCACGAACCCACCGGAAGGAAGGAGCAACTCCAGACGCGCCGCCTTAAGAGCTGTAACACTCACCGCGGAAGGTCTGCAGCTTCACTCCTGAGCCAGCGAGACCACGAACCCACCAGAAGGAAGAAACTCCGAACACATCTGAACATCAGAAGGAACAAACTCCAGACACTCCACCTTAAGAGCTGTAACACTCACCGTGAGGGTCCGCGGCTTCATTCTTGAAGTCAGTGAGACCAAGAACCCACCAATTCCAGACACAAAGGGACCTTGTCCAGGACAGAAGCCACAAGGAGGAGAAATAGCTCTGGGTTGCGTCTAAGATGACTGCAGGTACTGGGTCCCTAGCTTGCCAAAGATAACTGGATCATAAGCTTGGCACGAAACTAGAGGGCTGCTGTGTTCCAGGCATCAGTGTTGGTTTATACATAGAGGATGTCAGACATACCAACGAGATCTTGAAGACTTTAGTGGTCTATTCTGCCTTCCCCATTTTCCAGACAATATGGAAGCCTTTGCAGTTCTGGCCTGAGTGGGTCCAATAATAACTGGGTTGAGATTCACTACCTGCCAGGCAGTGAGGCTTAGAGTGAGAAATTAGTATGATTTATAGTAAATAGAGCTAAATTCTTGCATGAATTTAGAGAATAAGATGCAGAACTTCTCCACTCACAACAACTCTATGTAATAGATAACATAATTTCTATTTTATAGATTGGGAAACCTAAATGAAAAACTTAACCTTGCATAGGTTATGCCATTAGTAAATGATGGATCTGGGGTTGGAATACAGGGAAAGGAGTAGCAGAGGCCAGCTGTCTAATTAAAAAAAAAAAAAAGGAAAGGAAAAGCAAGCATTTCTTCAATAAAGGGCACAAAGTAGAGATAAAGAAATCTAGTGTCCTAAGGGAAAAGAAATAAACTCTAAAGATTAGGAGAAGAAATCCCAATTAGTGATCAGAAGCTGCTAATGGCATGTGTTAGCCCTTCTAAAAGCAACAACCAAGTAGCAGTAGTTCTGTTAGGACACAATGACAGTACCATACTGAGAAATTCAGTTAGAATCTGGCTCAATCAGCAAACTATGGTCAACAGAGAGAATCCTGGGTATATGCTTACAGAAAACTGCCTGCAGACCAATAGACTCACTTAGTAAACATAGATTATATTTTTAATGGTACTGCAATTCAAAGCACATTGATAACAACAATAATGAAAAAAACTGATTTTCTAGAGGGTGGACTCTTAAATGGAGGTTACTTCAGCTTTGACTGACAGATTTGGTAGCAAGACATTTCTTTAATAGATTAATCACATTTCATTCACCTCAAATAAGGAAAAGAGAAATTACAATCCTTTATTGCCACAAAAAAGAAAAGAAGAGAAAAGGAAAAAAAAGAAAGAAGGAAAAAGGAAGGAAGGAATGGTAAAAAACATTTCTCTATCATTAAGTTACAGAATTTCTTCAGAGGTTCTTGACCTTTTAACCCTTTGTTCCCAGAGATTACTGATAATCATGGTGATCAGAAAAAGAGTAAACTATACTTAATGAACACTGGTAATATGGTGACAATTCTTAAACATTACTGTGCCTAAGTTGGTAAAATTAAACTTTTGTAAAGAAAATTGACAATATGTATCAAGAGTTTTAAAAGATGCTCACATTTTTCTGACTCAATTTTATTCCTTAAAAATCTATCATAGATTTGTACAAAAGGTACATTCATGAACATAACCACATCACCATTTATAAATTGAAAGTTGGCATTTAAATACTATATATTAAAACCAGAGGGGAATTTTTAAGAAATTCATGGCAATATTTTGTTATTAATTAAAATTGCAGATACAAAGCCCAAGTAAAACATGAAAAATTGCTCTTCTTAGGAGATTCAGTGAAGAATTAATATAAAATTTCAGTTTACTCTTTGATTGTAGCTATGTTTTTATATATATGCATATGAGAAAAAACTAGAAGAACACAAACTGGTACTGCAAAATGCTAACTGATTTTTATTTTCAGTGAGGATATTATACATAATTTTCTTCTTAATTTTTTTCTGTTTTCAACTCAATTATATGTTTTAAGGTGTTCTATCTCCTATAAGATATTTTAATTTTGAATGGGGAATAATGCTTAAATCAAACTAAAATTTTAATTAAAACTAAACTTAATACTAAAGTAAGTTCAGGTAAATATATTTTAAGATGATTTTTGCTTTCAAATATGTTATATTTGCAGAATGTAACCATTAAATCTCAAACTATTTAAGAAAGCTAGATTATCTATGACTTTCACTTGTTCAACCTAATCAAATTTGTAATGAAAGGCAAAAAAAATCTTTACTAAAAGTAATTGCTATGAACTTTAATTGCTGTAAACACAGGAATGCATCTTGCATGTGTGTACAACTCTAGGACTAACCACATTCGTGTGCATTTTTTTAGTATTTCCAGTATTTGCCTCATTAACAAGTAATCTAAAGGAATATTGAAGCCAGATTAAAACATGTAAATATTATCTGAGTTCTCGATACATAAAACCCTAAAATGAATTTTCAGCAAGATTTCTTTTAAATAATGAAATTATTGAGTACATAGGATACCTAAGTTTTAAAGACCATAAAATTGATCATTTCTATAAGTATAATATTGCCACACCTCAGAGATATCACAGGTTCAGTTCCAAACCACTGCAATAAAGTTAATATCACAATAAAGCAAGTCACAAGAATTTTTTGATTTCTCAATCCATATAAAACTTAGGTTTACACCATACTGTTGTCTAGTAAGTGGGCAATAGCATTATGTCTAACAAAACCAATGTACATACCTTGATTTAAAAATACTTTATTGCTAAAAAATGCTAATGATCATCTAAGCCTTCAGTGAATCGTAATCTTTTGCTGATGGAGAATCTTGCCTCAGTGTTTATTGCTGCTGACTAATCAGAATGGAAGTTGCTGAAGGTTGGGGTGGCTATGGCAATTTCTTAAAATAAGACAACAATGAAGTTTTCTGCATTGATTGATGCTTCCTTTCATGAAAGATTTATCTGTAGCATACGATATTGTTTGAGAGCATTTCACCTACAATAAAGCTTTTCAAAATTGGAGGCAATCCTCTCAAATTCTGCTGCTGCTTTATCAATTAAGCTTATGCAATATTCTAAATTCTTTGTCATCATTCCTACAATGTTCACAGCATTTTCACCAGGAGGAGATTCCATATCAATAAACAACTCCTCATCCATTTGAATTTTGTCATGAAATTGCAGCATTTGAGTTACATCTTCATGCTCTATTTCTAATGCTAGTTCTCTTGTTATTTCCACTCCATCTGCAGTTACTTTCTCCACTAAAGTCTTGAACCTTTCAAAGTCATCCATGAGGTTTGGAATCAACTTCTTCCAAACTCCTATTAATGTTGATATTTTGAGCTCCTATCAAGAACCATGGATGTTCTTAATAGCATCTAGAATGATGAATTCTTTCCAGAAGGTTTTTGTTGCATTTTGCCCAGATTCATCACAGTAATCACTATGTATGGGAGCTACAGACTTACAAAATTATTTCTTAAATAATAAGACTTGGAAATTAAAATTACTCCTTGATCCATGGGCTGCAGTCTGAACGCTGTGTTACCAGTGATGAAAACAACATTAATCTCCTTGTACATCTCCATCAGAGCTATTGGGTGACCCAGAACATTGTCAATGAGCACTAATATTTTGAAAGAAACCTTTTTTTCATGAGCAGCAGGTCTCAAAAGTGGACTTAAAATACTCATTAAACTATGCTCTAAACTGATGTGCTGTCATCCAGGCTTTGTTTTTCTATTTATAGAGCACAGGCAGAGTAGATTTAGTATAATTCTTAAGGGCCCTAGGATTTTTGGAATGGTTTTTGGAATGGAATGAGCTTTGGCTTCAAATAAAGTCACCAGCTGCATTAACCCCTAACAAGAAAGTCAGCCTGTCCTTTAAAGCTTTCAGGCCAAGCACTGAGTTCTCCTCTGTAGCTATAGAAGTCCTACATGATATCTTCTTCCATAGAATGTTGTTTTGTTTACATTAAAAATCTCTTGTTTGGTGTAGCCACCTTCATTAACTACCATAGCTAGATCTTCTATATAACTTACAGCAGCTTCTCCATCAGTACTTGCTGCTTCACTTTGTACTTTCATATTTTGGGGATGGTGTCTTTCCTTAAACCTCATGAACCAATCTTTGCTAGCGTCCAGTGTTTCTTCTGCAGCTTCTTCAACTCTCCCAGGCTTCACAGGATTGAAGAGTTAGGGTCTTGCTGTGCATTAGGCTTTGGCTTAAGACAGTATTGTAGCTGGTGTGATCTTCTATCCATACTGATGCAGGACGGGTAAGCCCCAAACTGTCACTTAGCCTGGGAGGGTTCTTAGCATCACCCATGAAAGAATGCAAGGGTGAGCCCTGGTGGTGTTAGCAACTTTTATTGACGCAGCAGTGTACAACAGTAGCAGAGGTACTGCTCCTTGCAGAGAAGGGCTACCCCATAGGCAGTGTGCCTAGAGTAGAAACTCAAAGGTTGTTCTGCAGTCATATTTATACCCACTTTTAATTATATGCAAATTAAGGGGAAGGTTATGCAGAAATTTCTAGAGAAATGGTGGTGACTTTTGGGTCATTGTGTTGTTGCCATGGAAAGTGGTGGTAGCTTCCAGGTGTGTCCCCAGCAATGGTAAACTGACAAGGCATACTGGGGCATGTGTCTTATGGAAAGCTTCTTCTACCTTGTCCTGTTTTAGCTAGTCCTCAGTTTGGTCCAGTGTCCAAGCCCCACCTCCAGAGTTGAGACCTGCTTCCTACCTCAAGACCACTAAAACTTCATCCATATCAGCAATAAGGCTGTTTTGCTTTCTTATCATTCATGTGTTCTCTGGAATAGCACTTTTAATTTTCTTCAAGAAGTTTTCATTTGTATTCATAGCCTGGTTGTTTGGTCAAGAGGGTTAGCTTTTGCCTGTCTCAGCTTTTGACTTGCTCCCCTCCCTAAGTTTAACCATTTATAGGTTTTGATTTAAGGAAGTATATGCAACTCTTCCTTGCACTTGAACTTGAGAGGCCATTGTAGAATTATTAATTGGCTTAATTTCAATATTCTTGTGTGTCATGGAATAGAGAGGCACAAAGAGAGGGCAAGAGATGGGGAAATGGCCAGTTAGTGGAGTAGTTAGAACACACAACATTTATTGATTAATTTCACTGTTTTCTTATGAGTGTGCTTTGTGGTACCCCAAAACAACTACAATAGTAACATCAAAGATCATTGATCAAAGTTAACCATAACACATATAATAACATCTGACATATTGCAAGAATTATGAAAATGTGACATAGAGACAGAGTAAGCATGTGCTGTCAGAAAAATTTTGCCAATAGTCTTGCTCCACCCAGGGTTACCACAAACCTTCAATTTGTTAAAAATGCAATATCTGCAAAGTGCAATAAAGTAAAGCACAATCAAATAAGGTATGCCTGCATAGAGCTGGTCCTGCACTCTCATTCCTATTAAGATTTTAATAACTGATGATGCTTAATGAATTCACTTCCTGAAGACTTTTTGCATTTTGGCAGTGAAGGAACTCAAACCACAAAATGAATCTTTAATAGTACAATCTCAGCAATCAGATATTCCAGTGATGGGAGAGTTTGATGGGTACATGAAGGTTTTTCAGAGTCTTGAAACCACTTGTTGAAAACAACTTTTTATTTAACTTCCACATAATGCTGGTTATAGCTATTTGCACTTAGACAGCTATAGTTCACAGATTCACTACACTTTAGGACTAACGTGTCCAACATTTGAGTTTGGAGCTTAGGGAAAACTTCTCCCATCTGATGTTACCAAGACTATAAACCCATCTGCATAGCATTCGAAAGACTATTTGTTTTGTAGGTTAGTAGCTCGTAGACATGACCTCATAATCATCTTTCTGCATGTTCACCTTCCTTACCAATTTGGGTAATATTATTAATAAAATAACCAATTATTCACTTTGAAGGTTTTCAGGAAGATGCATCTGATAGAGACTACAAAGTAAATGAAAGAGTTGAGACAGTTTTTTTGACTGGAGAATTGAGAATTCATGCCATTATGTGAACAATAGCTCCATCCTACTCCATCACCCTAGAGTGGTTCTGTAATTAGGCAAAGACTACTGGTAATTTACAATTCTCCCCTACCGAATCTTATAACCTGCCTCCCAACCAGGCAAATGCTCTTGAGTGTTATTTCCACATGTAATCCCCTGGTTGGTATGTATTTAGCTAAACCCAGCCATTCATTCTTTGAGTCCATTATGAAGGAGAAATGGTTTTTACCCCACTTGAACTATACTGAATCATCACCCATTAAGAATAACTATATTTATAAAAATTTCTTAATGAATACACAATATAAAATGGATTATACTCTAACTACAAGAAAACAACATGTGAAGGGGCATTAAAAGTATAGTTTTATATGCAATTGAAGTCAAGTTGTTGTCAACTTAAAGTAGATGATTATAACTACTAGATATTTTATGCAAGCCTATGGAAACTACAAAGAAAAAGCCTATAATAGATACTGAAAATATAAAAAGCAAAAAATGAAATAAAATCATTACAAAAAATTATCAAATAACGAAGGAAGGCAGCAAGAAAGTTAGTGGAAAACGAAACAACAGCAAAACAGAAAATTATTTTTGACTCATAGTAGTAAGTCCTCACCTTTCAATAATTCTTTAAATGTAAATAGATTCAACTCCTTAGGCAAAAGACTTAGAGTGGTTGAATGGATTTTTGAAAATTAGACCTGACAGTTTGCTGTCCACAAGTCTCACTTTAGATTTCACACACATAGACTGAAAATGAAGGGATGGAAAAAGATGTTTGACACAAATGGTAGCCAAAAGAAAGCAAAGTGGCTATAGTCATACTAGACAAAATAGACTTTAATCTGTCTCTAGGAATGAAGATCATTATATAATGATAAAAGTATTGATTCAACAGGAAGATGTTACCAAGTAAAGATATATATGCATCCGGCCGGGCGTGGTGGCTCACGTCTGTAATCCCAGCACTTTGGGAGGCGGAGAAGGGCAGATCATGAGGTCAGGAAATCGAGTCCATCCTGGCTAACACGGTGAAACCCCGTCTCTACTAAAGATAGGAAAAATTAGCCGGGCGTGATGGCGGGCGCTTGTAGGCCCAGCTACTAGGGAGGCTGAGGCAGGAGAATGGCGTGAACCTGGGAGGTGGAGCTTGCAGTGAGCCGAGATCGCACCACTGCAGTCCAGCCTGGGCCACAGAGAGAGCGAGACTCCGTCTCAAAAAAAAAAAAAAAAAAAAAAAAAAAAAGATAAATATGCATCCAAACCCAGATCATCTAAATACATAAAACAAATATTGACTTATCTGAATGGAGAAAATGAAAGTAATACCAAATAGTAGGAGACTTTAATACCCCACTTTTTTAAAAAACCGGGATCTCGCTTTGTCACCCAGGCTGGAGTGCAGTGGTGTAAACATGGGTCACTGCAGCCTCAACCTCTGAGGCTCGAGTGATCTTCCCATTTCAGCCTCTCAAGTAGCTGAGATTACAGTTCTGTGCCTCCATGACTGGCTGATTTTTTTGTTTGTTTTTTGTTTGTTTGTTTTTTGCTTGTTTTTAGATGGAGTCTTGCTCTGTCACCCAGTCTAGAGTGCAGTGGTGCGATCTCAGCTCACTGCAACCTCTGCCTCCTGGTTTCAAGCGATTCTCCTGCCTCAGCCTCCAGAGTAGCGAGATTACAGGCGCCTGCCACCAAGCCCAGCTAATTTTTGTATTTTTAGTAGAGACGGGGTTTCACCATCTTGGCCAGGCTGGTTTCAAACTCCTGACCTCATGATCTGCCCGCCTCAGCCTCCCAAGGGTTTCACAGTGTTGCTCAGACTGCTCTCAAACTCCTGAGCTCAAAGGATCGAGGCACCTCAGCCCCCAAAGTGCTGGGATTACAGGCATAAGCCACCATGCCCGGTCAATAACCTACTTTCAATAATGAATAGAACATTAAGACAGAAAATTAATAAACAACTGCCTTGGAAACAAATATAAACCAAATGGAACTGCAGATATACACATTAACATTCCATTTAACAGCAGAACACACATTCTTCTCAGGTGCGCACAGAACATTCTCTGGGATTGATCACATGACAGGCCACAAATAAGTCTTAACAAATTTCAGACAAGAACAATTTCAAGTGTATTTTCAGATCACAATGAAATGAAACTTGTAATGAATAAGAGTGAGAAAATGGGAAAATTTACAAGTAGGTGGAAACTAAATAGTTAAACTAAATAATTCTTGAAGAATTATTGGGCAAAAAACAAAACTTAAAGAGGAATTTTTTAAATACTGAGACAAATGGAAATGAAAATACAACATAAAATCTTATGGGATACAGTAAAAACAGCACTATGTAATTCTTACTTTTTGTATTTTTTATATTATTTACCATTTTTGGAGCTATGATTCTTCTGGTTGTAACATCTTATGACTCTCCCTCATGGTAGAGTATTGTCATTTGTTTGTTAGTTTTATTGTTATTTGTAGCAGTCTGGGTACATCCATGGGGCCCTAGGAATGTTACTGGTTCCAAACAAGTTTCTGATTTAAATTATCTTCATGGGCTTCCTGTATCACAGGAGTAGTATGAATACCAATCTTGAATATACTCAAGAGTCACAATTGGGTTTCTGATATTTTATGTATATATTATTTCTACTTAGGGCTCTAGTAGAAGTTTCCTGTAGATCCTGAACTATGAGTGGAGTTTTTCTAGTCCCTGTTTTTCAGAGAAGAAATCCTTTGAGGCCCTGTCTTTATAGATGAGGCTCCTTTACAGCTTTAAGAAACTGCCCCCAGCCTGCACCCAATGTCTAAGTTGTACAACCTCATGGGCGACCACTGACTCAGCACTACTTATCACTCAGGCTTTGAGTTCTGATTCCTGAGTATTTCCAATTTTGTTCTATAAGATTGTCCTTGGTTATATTTTATTCAGTATGTGTAGGTCATTGATAAAATATGTCAACTCAGTCTTCTATATTCCATTCTTTTTATTTTATAAATAAGGAAACTGAAACTAAGAGAAAATATGTGACTTGCTTAAGCTTCCAGACTGTGTCACCTGATGTGGGCTTCCTCACTCCCAGCCTAGAGTTTGTACTTTCTTTCTCCATTGTATTACACAGCTTCTCAACATTTTCACTGGTGGCATTCTTCTTTCAAGCTCTTTTTCTACTTACGCTTCCCAACATGGCATTTCTGATATAAGCAGACTACAAAACACAAATCAGAGGAGTCCAGCAAAGGGACGTATAGATGTAATCTAATTTATAGAACTATAATGAAACATGTTGTTAAGTAAAAGATTCAGTGAAATAATATTCTGCAGTTAAGAGAAGAAATTGAGTGAAAGGACATCAAATGCTCCATGCTGGATCTAAAGAAATCCTTTTTAGCATTTTAGGCCCAATGAAAAAGAATTTTTAAGAATCTCAATAAACGAGTCTTACAATATATAGAAAGATGGAGAGCTTTATCTCGATAGATATATCTAGATAGATGATTGATAGATAGATAAATAGATATCTGTCAAGTGAAGAGGTTAGTGTTTCAGAAATAAACTGATGAATTTCATGCATTTCAGAGGCAATGGGTCATGGTCAAGACGCATGTTTAACTAAAAAATTATTATACTTACTTTGTATGAAAATAATTGAGCTTTATAAAGCAAAAGACTTAATAGACTTAATAAAGAATATTACAATGCACTCCTCTCCCAACTACTAGGATGATATAACACTATTACAATGTACAGACCTGCATCAAGCACCCAGAAGATGACATAACTCACAATATTTTCCTCAAGACAATACAGCTTGAAAAATTTTTCCAGCTATTTCTAGAAAAATGTACATAATATTGCTATATAATTTTCTGATGAAAAGTTCACAATTAGGCATTTTATGTGCTGATGAGAACACTAGATTTTTGAGAATGAAAATTTAGCAATTATGCTAGTTCCAGTCCTAAGACCTTTGTCATTAGGTTCATTCTTTTGTTCTTCTCCTGCTCTCCTCTGTATTGTGGGATTTGGAAAGGGAGAGAAGATGGAGTAGAGGAAGTGGAGTGCTGGCTCTTTCAGGGCATATTTCTAGCTCCCATATAAGCTGGTTTCTAAAGGGGTTTGACAGATAGGGAGCGGAATCAGAGATTGGAAGGCAAGGAAGGGAGAATCCAGACTATTTCTCCTTTTGTGCCTCTGGTGGTGACTCCATAGTGGCTATCAACCCCAGCTCCTGCTCCTTGTTATGATTCCATCTTTCACCAGGTGTCCCTGGTCCTGAGCAACATTAATTGCCCTTCCTTCCTTTATGTCTTTGGCCTATACATGGTAATGCCTTCTTGCTATTGTCCAACTTTGATTACCTTGCCGTCACCTGTTTAATTTCTCAGATATCCCATCACCCATGGAATCAATCTCTACATTAAAGCCCCTGTGTTGTAAATACTCAAAATTCTTTGTCTCCCTGATTACTCTATGATTGATACAAAGATTAAGTTACAGCATTCAAATTCCAGGATATTTTACTATTTTTCATTGAGGCCTTTCTTGAATATTTATCTGAAATCCTATTGCATTTATAAGCTAGAAAACAATATTTAGCTTGGCTCCTATTATTTTAGCTCTTAAAATATGCCATTTTGGGTTATTTGTTAATTCGTAGAATCCTACAGTCCCTCATTTGAATTATAATTGAGATTCAAAGAAATTAGGTTGCATACCTAGTCAAATAACACCAAAATTTTTTTTTTTTTTTTTTTTTTTTTTTTTGCTCTTTAAAATATTGTTTAATTTTGTATGTCTTTTTTTTTATCTTTTTTTTTTATTATACTTTAAGTTTTAGGGTACATGTGCACATTGTGCAGGTTAGTTACATATGTATACATGTGCCATTCTGGTGTGCTGCACCCACTAACTCGTCATCTAGCATTAGGTATATCTCCCAATGCTATCCCTCCCCCCTCCCCCCACCCCACAACAGTCCCCAGAGTGTGATATTCCCCTTCCTGTGTCCATGTGATCTCATTGTTCAATTCCCACCTATGAGTGAGAATATGCGGTGTTTGGTTTTTTGTTCTTGCGATAGTTTACTGAGAATGATGGTTTCCAGTTTCATCCATGTCCCTACAAAGGACATGAACTCATCATTTTTTATGGCTGCATAGTATTCCATGGTGTATATGTGCCACATTTTCTTAATCCAGTCTATCATTGTTGGACATTTGGGTTGGTTCCAAGTCTTTGCTATTGTGAATAATGCCGCAATAAACATACGATAACACCAAAATTTTTGAAGTTAAGTAAAACAATATATATTTAACTAGAGTCTACAACTAATGTTGTATATGTAGCACAACACATTTTTAGTGCTAAATAGTGATTATATTAGTGTGAAATATTATTCAATTAATTTTAGTATCAATTAACTTAAGTCAATCTGAAAATAAAACACTATATACATTCTTACCCCTTCTTATCTGCCATGTGCCACTTTATAAATAACAGAGTACCATAGAGCTAGCTCTATCATATATTTATGATGCAGGGTTAGAACATATAACTGAATTCCACAATAATCCATTATTTCTCATTTTAAATTTTCTCTTCTTACATTTTTTGTAAACCAGGGTTGCTAAGATAGTAAAATTAATGGTTTTTAATTTTTTCTTTTCTTCATGTCTCCTACAAAATCTTTTATGGATATACTAATAAAAATATAAACTCCCAAAGCCTAATCTTGAGAGCAGTAGAAAGAACACAAAGAATATAACCCATTGGCTTTTAAATTATGAGGCATGGCCTCTGCACACATGCACACTGAGCTGCTCTGTGTTGATCTCTTGAAAGAAGTTTTAAGGAGAGTTTCTGAGGATTGGAGAATTAGTGTTCATACTTAAGATGTAAACACTGTGTTTTTCAAGAACTCTGGGACAAGCTAAAAATCTCACCATATTTATATACCCAGGAGAAACAATACTTACACAAGAAAAATGAACACCCAATGATATCTTGGCCATTCAAAACATTTCATCCTTTAAAAATGGAAATACTTGATAAAAGAAACAACTACAATGTACTGGTCATTAGGAAAAGTATGGTTAGTTTTGGATGTCTCCCTAAATAACAGTATAATGAGGACACCCAACCTTTGACTCACTGAAGCAGAGAATATTCCCTATGGGAAAGCACATTTTTAAAGTCATGAGATAACAAAATGGAGAAAGCAATTAGTTCTTTGCTCTTCTGCCATCTAGAAATAGCTGGCTGAGAAGCCAATGAGGTAGAGCCAGTCTGTAAACCACAAAATTGTATATATATATAAATATTTAGTTAAAGATTGGAAAAATATAAGTATTCTTTATTTATATATAATATATTATTTATATATAGTTAATATATATTCTTTTTTACATATAAAGAAATTATATAAGAATATATAAATAACATATAATATATAAGAATATTTATGCTATATATAATATATAGAGGAATATCTATATAGAGACTATATATATAAGAATATACATACATAAATATTTATATATTTATATATTCTTTCTGATCTTCATTTTAGGTCCAGGGGATATATGTTCAGGTTTGTTACATGGGTAAATTGTGTGCTGTAGGGGTTTGATGTACAGATAGTTTTGTCACCCAGGTAGTCAGCATAGTACTCGATAGGTAGTTCTGCAATGCTCACCCTCCTCCCATACTCCACTCTCTAGTAGGTTTTGGTGTCTATTGTTTCCTTCTCTGTGTCTTGATATAAATATTGATCATGTAACCATGTAATTACCCAGAAGATAGTTGATCTGAATTAATCAGAGTGCAAGCAGAGTATTTGCCTATCTGTGAACCTGGGTTTTCTGACCCAGCTACCTTACCACACCCCAATATATCTAGTCAACGGCCAAGTCTCCATCTCACTCCAAAGCCTGTTGACATAACTGTGGATGAAGTCTTCCATCCCATAAGTCAGGCTTAGCAATGCCTAGAGGTGTGATCTCAGCAGATCTTCAAAACTCCTGAACCTAACAACACTCAGTCAACTTAACTGAGTATCTCTAAGGTTTTCTTAAAAAAAAAAACAACAACAACAACAACAACAAAAAACTCTTTATTTAGAATAAAGACTATATTGAGAAGAGATGTGATGTACAATAGAGCCAAAATTAAAGCCGAATGTTATGTGCTGCCTTGACATCTGGTGCAATCAGAAAGGCCTTTTCTGGCCTAATTGCAAGTCCTCTCTGTACTGTCTTCCCACAGATGAGGACTCCTAGCCAAACAATCCTCCTTATCAAGGGGACTAGGCACAGTTCCTGCTTATTCCTGAGTAGTGGGTTTCAATTCCTTGCCAGTCTAAGGAATTACTCAAACAAGTCAATCACATCCTCCTGCACAAACCAGAGGGCATCTCACCCTCTTGATATTACAAAACAGCCCTTGGCTGTTCATCCTGTTCCTGAGTGCAACCACCATGTGGCTCTACAGGAAGTGTGGTGTCTTCCTCCCCAGGGCGGTGAGTATATGTGACTAACAAACTGCTGTTGATCTCATCTCTCCAATGTTGGGTGTTGTGTTTGGGCACTCCCATTTATCTAAAGTGGGAATTCCTCTCTCACTGATAGTGATAAGAGGAAGTGATTAGAACAAAAGAGTCAAAGTTAATTGTTCTTCCAAATTGGTGAAAAATATCCTAGAGTTGAGATTATATTCTGGTTGTTAAACTAAGTTTTTATCTGATCTAATAAAAAATTTGCTTTCATAACTCTCAGAAGATCTGTCTTTATAGTTTATAATAACAATTACTAGTACTATTACTACTAATAATGTTATTTATTTATTTATATGTCACACACATACATTATTCTATTTTATCTATACCCCAGTTCATAGCTAAGGAAACTGAGACATAGAGAGGTTAAAATAATTGGTACATGGTCATAGGTTAGTAGGTTAGTCACTCTGTCAGTCATGATTAAATCTAAGGAATTTTTGTTTGTTTATTGTTTTTTTTTTAACCTTCAGAGCTCCTGTGCTTAACCACAAAATTATACCACTATCATCATTTGCTTTACTCATTATAATTGTCAGTAAAGTTCTTTAGGGCCTCCAAATCATGATTAAAACTCACTAACTCTTGTTTAAAAATCACTGATAAATGATAAATTCCTTGACACATACACCCCTCCAAAGACTAAACCAGGAAGAAGTTGAATTCTGAATAGACCAATAACAGGCTCTGAAATTGAGGCAATAATTAATAGCTTACCAACCAAAAAAAGTCCAGGACCAGATGGATTCACAGCCGAATTCTACCAGAGGTACAAGGAGGAGCTGGTACCATCCCTTCTGAAACTATTCCAATCAATAGAAAAAGAGGGAATCCTCCCTAACTCATTTTATGAGGCCAGCATCATTCTGATAACAAAGCCTGGCAGAGACACAACAAGAAGAGAGAATTTTAGACCAATATCCCTGATGATCATCCATGCAAAAATCCTCAATAAAATACTGGCAAACCCAATCCAGCAGCACATCAAAAAGCTTATCGACCATGATCAAGTGCGCTTCATCCCTGGGATGCAAGCCTGGTTCAACATATGAAAATCAATAAACGTAATCCAGCATATAAACAGAACCAAAGACAAAAACCACATGATTATCTCCATAGATGCAGAAAAGGCCTTTGACAAAATTCAACAGCCCTTCATGCTAAAAACTCTCAATAAATTAGGTATCGATGGGACATATCTCAAAATAATAAGAGTTATCTATGACAAAGCCACAGCCAATATCATACTGAATGGGCAAAAACTGGAAGCATTCCCTTTGAAAACTGGCACAAGACAGGGATGCCCTCTCTCACCACTCCTATTCAACATAGTGTTGGAAGTTCTGGCCAGGGCAATCAGGCAGAAGAAGGAAATAAAGGGTATTCAATTAGGAAAAGAAGAAGTCAAATTGTCCCTGTTTGCAGATAACATGATTGTATATCTAGAAAACCCCATTGTCTCAGGCCAAAATCTCCTTAAGCTGATAGGCAACTTCAGCAAAGTCTCAGGATACAAAATCAATGTGCAAAAATCACAAGTATTCTTATACACCAATAACAGACAAACAGAGAGCCAAATCATTAGTGAACTCCCATTCACAATTTTTTCAAAGAGAATAAAATACCTAGGAATCCAACTTACAAGGGATGTGAAAGACCTCTTCAAGGAGAACTACAAACCACTGCTCAATGAAATAAAAGAGGATACAAACAAATGGAAGAACATTCCATGCTCCTGGGTAGGAAGAATCAATATCGTGAAAATGGCCATACTGCCCAAGGTAATTTATAGATTCAATGCCATCCCCATCAAGCTACCAATGACTTTCTTCACAGAATTGGAAAAAACTACTTTAAAGTTCATATGGAACCAAAAAAGAGCCCGCATCGCCAAGTCAATCCTAAGCCAAAAGAACAAAGCTGGAGGCATCACGCTACCTGACTTCAAACTATACTACAAGGCTACAGTAACCAAAACAGCATGGTACTGGTACCAAAACAGAGATATAGATCAATGGAACAGAACAGAGCCCTCAGAAATAATGCTGCATATCTACAACTATCTGATCTTTGACAACCCTGAGAAAAACAAGCAATGGGGAAAGGATTCCCTATTTAATAAATGGTGCTGGGAAAACTGGCTAGCCATATGGAGAAAGCTGAAACTGGATCCCTTCCTTACACCTTATACAAAAATCAATTCAAGATGGATTAAAGACTTAAACGTTAGACCTAAAACCATAAAAACCCTAGAAGAAAACCTAGGCAATACCATTCAGGACATAGGCATGGGCAAGGACTTCATGTCTAAAACACCAAAAGCAATGGCAACAAAAGCCAAAATTGACAAATGGGATCTAATTAAACTAGAGAGCTTCTGCACAGCCAAAGAAACTACCATCAGAGTGAACAGGCAACCTAAAGAATGGGAGAAAATTTTTGCAACCTACTCATCTGACAAAGGGCTAATATCCAGAATCTACAAAGAACTTAAATTTACAAGAAAAAATCAAACAACTCCATCAACAAGTGGGTGAAGGATATGAACAGACACTTCTCAAAAGAAGACATTTATGCAGCCAGCAGACACATGAAAAAATGCTCATCATCACTGGCCATCAGAGAAATGCAAATCAAAAACACAATGAGATATCATCTCACACCATTTAGAATGGAGATCATTAAAAAGTCAGGAAACAACAGGTGCTGGAGAGGACGTGGAGAAATAGGAACACTTTAACACTGTTGGTGGGACTGTAAATGAGTTCAACCATTGTGGAAGTCAGTGTGGTGATTCCTCAGGGATCTAGAACTAGAAATACCATTTGACCCAGCCATCTCATTACGGGGTATATACCCAAAGGAATATAAATCATGCTGCTATAAAGACACATGCACATGTATGTTTATTGCGGCACTACTCACAATAGCAAAGACTTGGAACCAACCCAAATGTCCAACAATGATAGACTGGATTAAGAAAATGTGGCACATATACACCATGAAATACTATGCAGCCATAAAAAAATGATGAGTTCATGTACTTTGTAGGGACATGGATGAAGCTGGAAACCATCATTCTCAGCAAACTATCGCAAGGACAAAAAAACAAACACCGCATGTTCTCACTCATAGGTTGGAATTGAACAATGAGAACACTTGGACACAGGAAGGGGAACATCACACACCTGGGCCTGTTGTGGGGTCGGGGGATGGGGGAGGGATAGCATTAGGAGATATACCTAATGTAAATGACGAGTTAATGGGTGCAGCACACCAACATGGCACATGTATACATATATAACAAACCTGCACGTTGCACATGTGTACCCTAGAACTTAAAGTATAATAAATATATATATATTTATATATATATATAATGCTTAGACAAAAAAATCACTGATAAATGACAAACCACTTAATTGAATTACTGACTACTTACTATGTGACAAAAGACTGGGCACAACATATGGTTGTTCAATGTAATTACTGATTCCTTATTAAACGCACTTGTCTCTAAAGTTGGAAGACTATTTTAACAAGCCAAGTAAAACTCCAAAGCAGAATCAATAAATATATGTAGAATCAAAGAGTGAATGAATATCATTAGTATTCTTGTTTAATAATGTACAAACTATGATTTAAATTGGAAAGTGTACACTAAAATTCACAATGAAAATATTGACAAATCAGAAAATAACACAAAAGTTAAAGATAAAAAGAAAACAATTACTGTCATATTTTGTGTCTAACATATTTCTAAGATGATTCTAATTTTAAAACATTTCCTCTGGAGACTCCTGAATTCCCCATCCCTGGACTTTATTTGGAACTTGAACTTTGTAACAAAGAGAAATTTTTTGCCTAGCATCAGCAGTCTAGAAAACAAAGTAAATGTTATTGCTTAGATGGCCTGGTTTATTTCACATCGAACTTGGCAAATGTAGAATGAAAACTTTTTTTTTCATTTTTATAGATGGAAGATGCACCATGGCAAAGTGTGCCTGCTATATTTTTTGTCCCACATTAACTTCATGCTGAAAGTCACTTTTTCCAACAGTTTTGGAAGTAGAATCTACCTGAATTTCTTTCATGCAGTCTACAGTACCTTTACCTTATTTCTTTAGGAGGAAAATGTCCAGGCATTTTGTAGAACATGTATTAATAACCAAAATTATGTACGTTTGGTTTTTGCCTACTTGCTGCTGGTTGGCTAGTTTTATAGCCTTCTTGACCATGCAGCTTCAACACTACGAAGTATTGCTGTTTGGATTATAGGGCTTCCTTAAACATGTCATGTACAGGGACCCAAAACATATGTGCAGAAGTGATTTTCAAAATATATAAGAAGTAGTACAACACAGGCACCCACTGTACAGAAAGGACAATGGAGAAGGATCCCAGGCTCTTAACCATTTAGTTGCTTTACTATAGGGAGGTCCAAGGGGGTCCCAAGGAAAGAGATAGAATTACACATGAGAGACTTGGTGCAGTGGGTATTTTCCATTTAGTTCAGAATTATATCAGTATTTTAATATGAAATGTCGTCCGGGCATGGTGGCTTATGGCTGTAATCTGAGCACTTTGGGAGGCCGAGGCGGGTGGCTCACTTGAGGTCAGGAGTTCGAGACCAGCCTGCCCAAGGTGGCGAAACCCCGTCTCTACTAAAAATGCAAAAAATTAGCTGGGCGTGGTGCCGGGCACCTATAATCCCAGCTACTTGGGAGGCTGAGGCAGGAGATTCGCTTGAACCCTGGAGGCGGAGGTTGCAGTGAGCCGAGATCGTGCCGCTGCACTACAGCCTGGGCAACAAGAGCGAAAATCCGTCTCAAAAAAATCAAATCAAATCAAATGAAAAAGAAAAGGAATGTAGCTATACTTTCATAATCTTAGTGCATATCATTCCTAAATGTGTGTGTTTGTACATATATATAATATATATGTGTGTATATACATATATAATATATGCACAAAATATTTGAAGTGGATACTTAAGTATCTGGATTTTTTTTGCAACAGTAACATTTATAAAGGAAAAGTCTCCTGTTACTACAGGATCTTTTCTTAACTAATTGTAAACCAGAACTCCCATACTGCTAAATGAGGACTTATAAGAAAGTTTTATTCAAGATGATTTGAAAAGTTAATCAAAAGAAATTTTAAAATGTTTTGATGTAGCTCTTTTTGGTGGGAGGATGAGATCTTTTGGGATAAGAAAAATGAATTTTAAAAAACTATCCACGTTCTTTTCATCTTCATCATAATTGATTCTCCCTGTGTATCATTTTGGGTCTAGTTTCCTACCCATATTTGTAATGTGGGTTTCATTTACATAAAATGGGAACATAATAAATATAAGGCTTACTAACGATTGTTTTATGTGGCTGCCAATCTGCCAAGTAGCATTCTTAATTATTGCCAGGAAACTAGGCATTTTCCAAGCACATGTTTTAGATTTAAGACTAATATGTCATGTCAGCCCTCTCTACTGGACTGATGGGAACCTAGTGGGACTTCAGAGCATCTGCTTTGGTGGGTGACTTTTTGGGGTTAGATAAAAGCACTAATAGAAGAAGACAGGGCAAAGCACCAAAAGTTTCTGAAAGCAAATCCTACAAAGAAATACATCAAAGGGTTATGTTTTCATTATAAACTGATATTTTTACTAGGCAAGGATAGAGATCGATCTTCCTCTAGTAGCCATGAAGTAAAGGAAACCAGACCCTAACCTACATTAATGAACCTAACTGCAAGTCTCTTGTCTTCTTTGAACAACATAACCAGGAGTTTTGCCTCAAATTTTTGTTAAGTGTATGTGGCTTTTTCATTAGCCTGTGCAAACCTGGTATGTTCCATCAAAGAATTTATCCCATGACTTGGAAAAAGGGAAACTGAAAATGAAAAAGATCTGGTTTAAATGAGGTGTATTTCTGAATGTTCCCTCAAAAATGTTTTCGAGTCCATGGAAATACTTTTGGTGGTTTTAGTTTGCTCACCCAACACACACTTTGCTCATGACCCACAGTTCCCTGGTCTTGGCCAAAGAGTTAAGATAACTGTTAAGCATATATGTAAGCGTGAAACAATTTATTATTGATGTGAAAGCATATCTTGTCACTCTGAATTCTTAATTTTTAAGAAAAATGTATTTAAAATGGAATGCCACCAACCTTTGGATGTTCAAGTGCTCTTTTAATAGACTTAGAAGAGGTGGTACTTTTGTTAAAATGGGAAGTATTTGAGTGCCATCTTACCAATGCCTTCATGTGGAAAGGTGACTTCCATAATGGCAGAGTCAAATGCTAAAACGAATCCAGTATATTTGCTGGGAATCAGTTCCTCTTCCACACTTAAGGCTGTCTTCTTGAGAAATGGAGAGTGGCACATGCAGTGTTTACTTTTACCCCCAAATGTGTTACATCTAAAGCCAATACTTTAGAAATGATATTTGCCTACATTCATGGCACAATGACTTTAAAATGGAAGGAAACACAAGCATTTATATCAACAGCTATAGATGGCTATTCATATTCTGAAGAGAAAAAAAGAGAAAAACTGTAATTGTAGATACTATAAGTCTTAATATCAAATAAAAGCCCTGGAATTCAGCATTGTCTTTGTATCCTATATACTATTGTCAATGTATTGAGCCAGGAACTAAGATTCATGAGTCTGATGAATTACATTTAATATCTAATGCTTAAATTTAATAAATTTTTCCAAGAGCACTTAATAGTTTATGAGATAACTGATGATTATATAAGTAAGATACTGTGCTTCACTCTTCTGGAGATAAGAATTATGTTGAGAAATGTCAGGGGAAAGTTAATATTTTATTTCAAATTTCCTTCTTAATGACTGAGACATTACAAGAGGAGAAAGAATTGAAAGGGAAATATTTACTTATAAAACCAAAGAATTTAAAAATTAATCAGAAAACACTATAAATATGATTTCATTTATTCTTCTCCTCCTCTTCTTCTTCTTTCTTCTCCATTTCAGAATTCTTCCACAGTTAATAGAAAGAGATTAGAAAATAACCTTCCTTAAATTAAGATATCTGTACATAAAAACCTAGCTTACCTGACAAACTTCCTGAAGAATTTGGCAAAGCTCTTGGGGTAGATGTGGATGTTTTCTCCTGCTATTCCTCAAATACCAGCAGAGAAGGTACGCTAGTTCCTCACCTAATCCATTATTTCAGGTCTTGCCTTATGACAGCATTTCTCAAGTGTGTTTTTGTTAATAGAGTCAATGGCTTTCCATACCTTACTCAAGAAAAGAGATTCCTTGATGAAAGAATTTTAGGAAAAGAAAATCAGGAAAATTAAGTTGTTGTGCTTTGTACATGTTTGTTTGCTTAGCAGTTAAGACTTCCCATGATCAAGTGTGAATAACTCTCTCAAATAATATATTATTTAGAACTGTCACAATCCCAAATGAAAAGAACACAGGCTTTATGCGTTTAAAATCTAAGTTTCAATCTGTCAAGACTCTGGGAAGGTGCCCTAATCTTTCCCTTTCTTCATTTCTTAATTTGTAAAATGGGAATGGAAGTAGGTTCATAGCATCACTACAAAGAGCAAATATGATTGTTCATGTAAAGTGTCTACTCAGCACAGTGCCTGGCACATGAGCAGCCTCCAATAAATGGCAGTGATAATCCTAATGGAACATACCCCTTGCAATGACAATTGATCTTTGTGCATAGGGCAGCAGTATTCTTCCTGTGGGATTAGTGTTCAACCACCTTGGAAGAGGAGCATTCTCATTGCAAAAGAAAATTGTCAGGAATGACACAGATCTTCTCTCACCAGATATATCTTCCTCAGGGTTCATGAACTTTTAACCAGTATGGGTCATGAATATGAGCTAAATTATTTTGTGATAAAATGTCCAGAATCAAATATTCCTTCAACCCCACAACAACCTAGAGATAACAAGCATTTTCAGGGAGACTTGGCTAAATTTCAGAAATTTTTTTTTTTTTGCATTCATTTTGAAACTCTCTTCTTATCCAAAGACCACAAGCAGTTGAGCCTTGAATTGATCATCTGGATTCCATCGTGTTACATTTGTTTCTATTTGTGCATTTTGTAGTATGCACTCTTTTCATCATGGTTGCCATAGATTCCATTGAAATTTTAAAATTTAAATTATAGTAGGAACATTAAATTCTCCCCTAGAATTTACATTAAATTCATCTTAATATAAAAAATAAAAAAATTACTCATTTTGTTATTCATTCATTCATTCATTCATTTCTATGCAGAAAATTCTGGTTTTTGCCTGGGCTATTTAGTTATCTCTGCCTACCAAGCTCTTACGCATTCTCAGATCTCTTTCCTTCTAAAAGTCTATAATAACCTCTTCAGCCAAAGACAATTTCCCCCCTCACCTAGAAACCTACATATATTTCAAATGGCATGTGTTACCCACCACCTTGGAGGGGAGTTCTACATATTGCACGTTTTCCATCTCCCCAAAAAGACCATAACTGCTTAAAGAGATGACCTCATCATCTCTGTACTCTCCATAGTACAATACCTTGCATATAATTTGTTGTCAATAAATAGTCATGCACTTCTGTGGTTACCAAAAGGTTAGATTGTTTCCGGTAGCACAGTGGTTTTTTAAAAACCATATTAATTTTTCCATGTTCTGAAAGTAAAGATAAAGGAAAAAAATTTATCTGAGCAATGCAGAAATCAAGATGGATTTTGCTGGAGGAGTGGAAGGACAGAGGTGAAAATTTGTAGTCCAGCTCTTCCTTTTCTTTCATCATAAATAGTGTTTTGACTCATGTGACATGATCTTAACATGTCCATATATCAAAGAATCCCTGAATGGAGATACATCATGAAATAAAGGCAAAAAGTGTATTTCTTCTTTTCCCTTACTTTTGAAAAAAATTCCTAAATTTAAAAATAGTCCCTGTTCTGAATTCATTATTCAGATTTTTTTCATAGCCAAATGGTTACATAGAATGGGGATCCTGTGGGTTAATGGCTCCAAGAACTATAAAAAATAACAAAACTAAAGTAAAAGAGTTGATATAGAGGAGATTTTTGAAGACTAAAAAACACAACAAAATTTAAAAATCCACTAAACTCTACAAACAACTCTAAAGCTCACAGTCCTATACAATATTGTCACCTTGAAATCTGATTTCTGAGCTCAACACCAGCAAAATGGCTACCGAAGAGTGATGACAAGAAGCAGTAAAGTATTCTCTATACTGTCACCAACTGAGATCGTAGTAAAGGACACACTATTCTACGGCTTCACTTAGATGAGGGCATAGGATCAGAAAAGAAAACAAGGGCACAAATGGGTGACTTTGAATTCATCAGAGCACAAAACACAAAGTAGCAAATAATTAGACTGAGACAGAAAGTATTAGCAGAAAGGTGAGTCTAAGAATCCTATCTAAACTTCAACTAAATGTGATCAAAACCACTAACGGGGTTAAATTGAACACTCAGCAACCTGGATAGACTTAGGGCAACCATCTAAACTACAAAAGAAACATTTGCCTGTCAGGAAAATGAAACATTGGAATCCACCCTTCAAGAAAAGTGTGGCACCAGCATTCCTGAAAATCTTTCAAAGAGAATACACCAACTTCTGTGAGTATGGCCAGGTTCAGGACTGATGGTGCAACTTATTCCTAAGATAGGTTGGGTTGGAAGAGTGGGACAACCTTCCAAAAGGCATACTGACTCAATGACTTCCCTTAAAATAAACATATATCCTTCAAGAGAATATATCTACAAAGAATATAAAAATGAATGTAATATTTATAGGTAGTTTTAAGGTTAATAAACAAAATAACCTAGAGCAAATGGTAGGCAGCAATATGAGGCATTAAGAAAGGGAAGACAACCCTTAATGAGTCCTAAAGGAAGGACATCTCTTAAAATACTAAAGGAAAATCTAATAAAACACAAAGGAATTAAAATACTATAAATAATCAACTTTGTCCTTTTTTAAATTTATGCTACTCATTAAGATCAAATAGTGCCAATTTTTGTTGAGAAATATTGTTTGTTTGGCATATTAATGAAAGAATGAATGAATGAATGTGCATTTATTGAGCATCTGCTTTTTCCCAAGCCCTAGGCACTTTCTCAATTATCTCATTTAATTCTCACAACAACCCTCTCAGTTAGGAATTATTATCCTAATTAAATTATTAAGAAAATAGACTCATAAATGTTAAAGAGCCCAAAGACACACAGCTATTGTAATAAAGAGCAGAGCCAGATTTCCAACCCAGTTCTTTTGATTTCATGCTGCATTTTCTGTTCAGAAGGAAACTAATTGCTTCTCTTTCTGAAAATAAATCATCATTGCTGGCAAAATTTTGCTTGTCCAAAGGACTTCTGGATCCACCTGGAGACCTTTGGAATCAGCACCAAAATTGGAACCGTTTAATGAGAGTCTGGGCAATTACCCCATCATGCCCAACAAACGGGAGAATGAGCCTTTGGCTTGACTCATGTATTTAACTGTTGTTTCAGGAGAGGCCCAAAAGGAAAAGTGGTTATGTCAATTGTATTTTAAAAGAGTGACTAAGTTGTGAGCATTTCCAAAAACATATTTTTCTTCAGAGTTTAGTTTTACTATCTTTGGAGACAATGACTCAGGCATCTCTTTGTTGCCTGCTCTCTAATTAGCAAGTTCTAAAGACATCGCACTCAGAAAAGGAGGAAAATTAGCCTTGATTTTGTTCAAAACTTCACTCATATCGTCCCCTAAATGAACTTCTAAAAATGCTATCAAGCTACTACAGAAGCTGATGAAAGGAGAAAGTACACCGCCTGTTACAACAAGCTTCCCTAGAAGCACAAGCCCAGCCCTCTGACACAGGCTTTCAAAGGTTGCCAAGGTCTTCAGACACACGTTTTATCAGACACCTATTTACTCTGTGACCCTCTAGAGTGCCAGTCAAGTGCTGGTGGGTTGTAAGATACACAGTTTTATCACCACTTCCTAACGTGAAGAGAACCAGAACCAGAACACACGAGGGGAAGAGAAGGAAGAAGACGGGAAGGGTGAAGAGCAATTTTTCCAAATCAGCCTAAGGGAGAATTGGGCCATAGCATTTTTTTTTTTCACGTGAAAACATAATGAAAAAGAAGAAAAAAGGCCCACACGATTTGTTTTATGGACTTTCAGAAGAAACTGCCTCAATGCTCTGCATCCAAGGAGCTGTTAAACTCCTCCCAGTGACTCCCTGCAGAGAAGGGCATTACTGAGATTGCAGCTGATTGCGGCTGAGCTGCTGCAGTCAGGCTGCACTCAGTTTGATAGTCCCAAGAGAAATGGAGCGTAGGACATTTAGGTTTCAGCATCACCAAGGCGTTTTCAACAGAGGCAAGTTCCTGATTATGAGGGAATGTGGCAGGCTTGTTTTACACGGTTATCAAAACCCCAAACATTTTAAGAGACCGAGCACTGAATATGTTATACACTGGCAGAGTGTGGGGTGATTCTAGGATCATTAATTAGCAAACACTCTTAAGTCACCTATTTAGAACAATGAGTGAAATGCCGTAAGAAAATTCTGAAACAGAGTGAGTCAAATCACTCCAGTAGACTTTTCTAGGGGGGCTGTGAGGGTTTAAAAAAATATTTAGTTACAAAATTTTTAAAATCAGATAATTCACCTGAAAATACAGATATTTGACTTCTCTTTAACAGTTGAGAGATCTGACAACGTTGAGGAGATCCACATTTCAGCATGATATCAGCAAGCAGCCAACACTGAGAATCCCTGACCCTTTTATTCTCATTATTTAATTGACAAAAATAATTGTATATATTACATATTTATGGAGTATAATGTGATAATTCGATACATGTTTACATTGTGGAATACTAAATCAAGTTTTATCAAATGTATCACCTCACATACTCATCATTTTTTTGCAGTGAAAATATTTAAAATCTACTATTTTCGTAATTTTGAAATATACAAGCATTATTATGTATTATAGTTGCCATTTGGTGCAATAGGTCACTAAATCTTACTCTTCCTGTCTGACTGAAATTTTGTACCCTTTCATCAACATCTCCTCTTCCCCATCCATATCCTTTTCCCAACTCATGATAACTGCCATTCCACTATCTATGTGTTCAAGTATTTTGTATTCCACAAATAAGTGGGAGCATGCTGTCCTTGTCCTTTTTTTAAGTTTAATTTTATTTTTAGTTGACACATAATAATTATACACATTATGGGGTACAATGTGATGTTTTGATATATGTGTACACTGCATAACCATCAAATCAAAGTAATTAGCAGGTCCATCACCTCAAATATTTATTATTTTTTGTGGTTGAAACATTCAAAATCCTCTCTTCTAGCTATTTTGAAATTACTTGTTTGTTAACTATGGTTACCTTGCTGTGCAATAGAACATCAGAACTTATTCCTCTATCCTAACTGTAACTTTTACCTGTTGACCGACCTGTCCCCATCCCTCCCCAATCACTTCTCCAGCTTCTGATAATCACTATTCTACTCTCCACTTCTTTTCTTTTCTTTTTTTTTCCAACTTCTTTTTTTAATTCAGGGGGTACATAGGCAGGTTTGGTATCTGGACATATTGCATGATGCTGAAGTTTGGGGTATGAATGATCCTATCACCCAGGTACTGAGCATACTACCCGATAGGTAATTTTGCAAGCCCTGACCCCCCTTCCTCCCTCCTACCTCTAGTGATCCCAAGTGTCTATTGTTGCCATTTTTATGTCCATGTCTACTCTCTACTTCCATTAAGATAAATTTTTTTAGAGTTCACATATAAGTATGACCATGCAGCATTTTTCTCTCTATATTTAGCTTATTTCATTTAATGTCTTCCATGTTCATCCATGTTGTTGCAAATGACAGGATTTCATGCTCTTTTATGGCTGAATAGTATTCCATTATGTGTATATGCCACATTTTCTTTATCCATTCATCCATTGATGAACACTTAGGTTGATTCTATATCTTGGCTATTGTGAAGAGTGCTGCAATAAACACTGAGTGCAAGTATCTCTTTGAAATACTGATTTCATTTCTTTTGTATATATGACCAGGAGTCGGATTGCTGGATTATACAGTAGTTCTGTTTTTTAGTACTTTGAAGAACCTCTATACTGTTTTTTTATAATGACTAATTTACATTCCCACCAACAGTGAGTGTTTCCCTTTCTTCACATCCTTGCCAACACTTGTTATCTTTTGTCGTTTTGATAATAGCCATTCTAAGTGGAATGAGGTTCTTATTATGATTTTGATTTGGATTTCCCTGATGATTAGTGATACTGAACAGGTTTTATAAACCTGTTGATCATTTGTGTATCTTCTTTTGAGAAATGTCTATTCAAGTCTGTCATCCATTTTAAAATCAGATTTTTAAAGCTATTGAGTTGTTTGAGTTCCTTATACATTCTGAATATTAACCCTATGTCAGATGTATGGTTTGCAAATAATTTCTTGCATCCTGTAGATTGTCTGTTCACTACATTGATTATTTCCTTTGCTGTGCAAGGAGGTGAAAGATCTATCCACTGAAAACTATAAAACATTGATAAAAGAAATTGAAGAAGACACAAATGAAAAGATATCCTGTGCTCATTGATTAAAATAATGAATATTGTTAAAATAACCATACTACCTAACATGATGATACATTTAATGTAATCCCCACCAAAATGCCAATGACATTCTTCACAGAAATAGAAAAAACAATCCGAAAATTCATATGAAACCACAAATAACCCCCAAAACCAAAGCAATCTTGAGCAAAAAGAACAAATCCGGATGCATCAAACTATCTGACTTCAAAATATACTACAAACTTATAGTAACTAAAGCAGTATGGTACTGGGATAAAAACAGACACATAGACCAATGGAATAGAATAGGGAGTCTAGAACTAAATCCACACATCTACAGCCAACTGATTTTTGACAAAGGTGCCAAAAAACACCAATTGAGGAAAGGAAAGTATCTTCAATAAATGGTGTTGTGAAAATTGGATATGCACATGCCACAAAGAATGAAAATAGACCCTTCTCCCTCATCATATACAAAATTTAATTCTAAATGGATTAAAGAATTAAATGCAAGACCCCAAATTATGAAACTACTATAAAAAGAAACAGGGGTGGGTGCGGTGGCTCATGCCTGTAATCCTAATACTTTGGGAGGCCGAGGCGGGCAGATCAAGAGGTCAGGAGATCGAGACCATGCTGGCTAACATGATGAAACCCCGTCTCCAACACATTCTCCATTCCAATAAATAATATCACCACCCCTCAGACTCTTGTGAAGAAGGCTAGGCCACCTCGGAGCCCCCCTTTTCCTCTCTGTCCACATCCAGTCAATCTCTGAATCTTGTTCTTTGTCTGTAGAAATAACCTCTTCACTTCTCTTCCTGCTTCATATCTTGCCATGGTCTCTAATCTCTTCAACAACCAACACAATTTCTATGAACCATTAGGCCAACTCCAATTAAAACACATTATAGCTTCCATTGCTTCTAGGAATTATCTAAAATTCTTAATACGGTCCTCAAGGCCTCACCTTGAGTCATTCTCTCCACAACTCACCATATGCCAGCCACATGGCCTTCTTGTTGTAATTTCTCACTTCTGTACCTTCACAGTGCTGTTCTTTATCTTGAAATACTTTTCTCTCCTCCTCCCCATCCCTGCTCTGTGCCCTTCATCCCACAAACTCCTCATTCTCCTTCAGGGCTCAATTGAATGTCACTTCTTCAGTAAAACTTTCCCAACCTCCGTGAGTATAAACCTCTTAACACCTGGACTTTTCCATCAGAGCACATATCTACATTACAATTATCCAATTGCTTATAAAATATTGATAAGTATGACCTCCCCTTTAACTGTAAGATGCAAATGGGCAAGGAATGTCTATGTCTGTCTTAATCACAGACATATTACCATATTCCCATATGCCTGGCATGCAGTGGGTACTCAAATACTGACTGAGTGACTGAATGAATGAATGAATGTTACCTGTTTATTAGGTATAAATCTTAAATGGAGAAGATTACCATGATTTAAAGCATACTGTTTTTGTAGGTCCAAAACAGCAATAGGAACATGCAAGGCAAATCATAATTCCAGGCACCAAACCATAATGACCGGTATTTTTATTTGCATGAATAACTAGTAAGATAATTGTAATCATATAAGATATCCCTTTGATTAAAATAAGCATATTTGCAGCCTACAAAATCATGACAGGGAAGTTGTGTCTGCACGTGAAAACAATAATGTTTCTATATTTCCTTAACCTATTTATTTTTGGCCCAGTGATGTCAGATTTCAGTTTTACTTTGATTATTAGTATTTCATATATATCTGTCATATGTTGGTATTCCATGTGTCATTTGTTGCAGGAAAGAGCTGAATGATTCCAAATAAACTTGGTTCACTATTAAAAGCTATTTATATATTAAGTCAAATGTAGGGGCCACCGTAACAAAATATTGGCTGTTCAACATTTTTAATCACTCTACGATCATGTAAGGGAGGCTAGCATTGTTCACAGAAGTACAGGTCATTGTTCTTCAATTATTTCCTAAGAACCTTTTATTTTTATCAGTAGATGAGTAGATCTCTAATTTATCTAGCTATTCAGAGATGGACAAAGTCACATCTTTTCATATATTTTCATATATATTTCACATATTTGACATCTACACTGTGCCAGGTACTGTTATAAGTCCTTTAAATGTATTTGTCATTTAATTGAGCAATTCTATGAGGTAGCTATTATTGCTAAAATATTTCCTATTTTGCCATATGGAAAAACAGGCACAGGATGATAGGCAACTTGTCCAAAGTCACACAACTAGTAAGTCACGAAGCTGAGAGTTGTACCCAGGCACTATCTCCCCAGGGTCTTCTTTACTGCTAACCTCTGAACTATGACAATAACTATTTAAATGAATATCTTCTTTTTTGCCTTTAATTTTTGTTCCTATTTACTATAACAATGCTTTTAATTTTCAGGGATATGCTTGGAAATTATGTAATAGAACATTCTATCATTTTTATGTTGTATTAACTTCATGGTATATGACTTCATGCTGTACTAACTTCATTGTATTAATTTCATGTTGTATGAACTTCATTCTTCATGTTATATGACCTTTTATACTACATAATTATCCTTTATAATATTGCTTTATGTTGCAAATCTATGTTATGAGTAAGTCCCCAGTTCATTGTTATCTGATCATTTATTCCAGTTCCTTACAACTAAAAAACAGAAAATATGATCATCTTTGTTGTGTCTTTTCTGACTTCAATACTAGAAGATTCATATAGGCCATTCTGTAAGACCTGTGACACCTCGTTCTCAAAAATGAGTCAAAGGATTTTTTCCCCAACAATTTTGAGATTTCCTGATAAACCACATGACACTGAATTCCAGGCTTGTAACTCACATCAGACTCTGTGGTTACCTTGTAACTTATCAAATTCTTGTCACCCCAATCAACAGAACCTATGGAGAGAAAACTTTCTCCCTGAGTTGTTTTTCTGGTAACTTGAAAACTGAAAAAAAAAAAAAAAAAAAAAAAAAAAAGGCAAGGTCAAAATGTGCTTAAAGCAACATTTGCTTCACATTTAACTCCAGAGTACTAAATAAATTCCCAAGGATTGTGCTAGCCCACGTGAGGTCAAGCCTGTTGTGAAAGGAAGGGATGACAATTGACCCTTTCTTAGAGCAAAACCTCCTGCCTTCCATCCCACCAGTCAACTACAGAGTCAAGATCGTGAGAGCTGACAGCTTCCGCTGCAGATAAATTCCAGCCTGCCCCAAATGAGCCATGTACTTATGAAACCAAAGAACCAGCAGAGACCTCTGGGACCATCTAGTCCAGCAGTTCCCAAATGCTCCTCCAGCCAAGATTCCATTTATCTCCTCCCACTCATCTCAGCCATGGACTATGGGTTTGGAAAAAAATTTCAGCTGAACTAAATATATTAAATACAACAATCTATATTTCCCAATGTTGTTCATAAATATAAATAAATACATGTAGTCTGAGCTTCTGATCCAAGGTCCCCACACCACAATGAATTGAAATCATTTTTAACCCAATGCAAGGAAACTTGAGATTATGGATACAATCTTATGAGATAGTTGAAAATTGCCCTTAGAACCTCATTATTGTTTTCAAGAAAATTTAAGTGTATAGATCTGGACAATAACGATATATCTAGTTTTATGTTTTACTGAGGGCCATAAGACATAGTGACCTGCCACAAATTAGACTTCAAGGTGAACCAGAAACTATACATACCATAGACCCCAAGTCTAACAAACTAAATGAGGTACAAGCCGATCCACTAGAGAGAATATTTGTTCAAAGCTGAGATCAACTGCTCAGCCTGATGCCACAGTGATTCCATACCAGAAAATAAGAAATAGTATCTAAAACTAATTTGCAGGAGATCGATTTGGCAAGTATCATATGACTTTGCAAAAGGACTGAAAATTTAGAAGTATGAGAAAAGCCTGGACTTGCTATAAGCTTTCATGAAAAGTGTGTTAGATTGGGATTCAGCTGACAAAGACTAATGCAAAAAGTGAGAAATATTCACAGTGAGTGTTCATGTCTTTACAGAGGAGGAGGAACCACAAGGAAAACAAATTACATCAGTTAAGGCCAACAGGATAGAGATAAGAAAAGCAAAAGAGCCAAATGAGATAGGGTAAGCCCAAAGGGTTAAAGAGTATTAGAAGGGCAAATCTATCAGAAGGGAGAGGATGATGAGAGAGAAATAAGAGTTTCTAATAAATGAGAAAGGGCATAGAATTAATCACAATTCTGAAATTTGCTGAGATGCTGAACTCATTTTTTAAGTCAGTCCTCTTGGTGAAAAAAAATATCAGAAAGGTAAGAAAGAGAAAGAAATATGATGAATTTGAAAGGAATGAAGGTCTTAGGAAAAATGTCACTGAGAAAAAACAGAACAGGGTTATGCATGTGAGTGAGAATGCATGAAATCAGCCCATCCCATTTCTCTGTAATGGTGGTGATAACAAGAGAATATAAACCAATTATAAGACACACACTAGATTTAGCCAAGCAATTAGTTTCTACAAGTTTCTAAATTAAACTATATAATTGAATTAAATCTTTTAAAAATAGATTCTAGACCTAGAACAAACCTCCAAAGGCCTTTTGGTCCAGTGCTTTAAATTTTAGCCAAATAACTAATGACTTCTACTTCAGAGATGAAGTAACAGCAGTCACAGAGAGAGTAGGTGCTAAAATTTAGACGAAACCCAAGAGCTCTGTACTCTCAGGCAGGGCTTTCTGGATTTCAAACTGACTGCTGTTAACAAGAACTATCACTTATCAGACCCCTACCATAGGCCAGATACTGACTTCCTTGTAGCATATAGAATTCTCTAAACAATCTTGAGACATACTTCTTTACAGATGAGAAAACTGAAAATGAAGGAGAATAAACTTTATAGTTATTATGTGATGAATGTATTAGTCAATATGTTGTCTGGAAGTATAATACATATACATCTTGTTTTAAGAAATCTAAGTAAAAAATGAGCTTTTAAAAAATTAGAAGTTACTCACCTTATGAAGGGTTCACATGAAAGCAATTATCGAGAGGAGCCAAAATGGCCGAATAGGAACAGCTCCTGTCTACAGCTCCCAGCGTGAGCGACGCAGAAGACGGGTGATTTCTGCATTTCCATCTGAGGTACCGGGTTCATCTCACTTGGGAGTGCCAGACAGTGGGCGCAGGCCAGTGGGTGCGCGCACCGTGCGCGAGCCGAAGCAGGGAGAGGCATTGCCTCACTTGGGAAGCACAAGGGGTCAGGGAGTTCCCTTTCCGAGTCAAAGAAAAGGGTGACGGACGCACCTGGAAAATCGGGTCACTCCCACCCGAATACTGCGCTTTTCTGACCAGCTTAAAAAACGAGATTATATCCTGCACCTGGCTCAGAGGGTCCTACGCCCACGGAGTCTCACTGATTGCTAGCACAGCAGTCTGAGATCAAACTGCAAGGTGGCAGCGAGGCTGGGGGAGGGGCGCCCGCCATTGCCCAGGCTTGCTTAGGTAAACAAAGCAGCTGGGAAGCTCCAACTGGGTGGAGCCCACCACAGCTCAAGGAGGCCTGCCTGCCTCTGTAGGCTCCACCTCTGGGGGCAGGGCACAGACAAACAAAAAGACAGCAGTAACCTCTGCAGACTTAAATGTCCCTGTCTGACAGCTTTGAAGAGAGCAGTGGTTCTCCCAGCACACAGCTGGAGATCTGAGAATGGGCAGACTGCCTCCTCAAGTGGGTCCCTGATCCCCAAGCAGCCTAACTGGGAGGCACCCCCCAGCAAGGGCACACTGACACCTCACACTGCCGGGTACTCCAACAGACCCGCAGCTGAGGGCCCTGTCTGTTAGAAGGAAAACTAACAAACAGAAAGGACATCCACACCAAAAACCCATCTGTACATCACCATCATCAAAGACCAAAAGTAGATAAAACCACAAAGATGGGGAAAAAACAGAACAGAAAAACTGGAAACTCTAAAAAGCAGAGTGCCTCTCCTCCTCCAAAGGAATGCAGTTCCTCACCAGCAAGGGAACAAAGCTGGATGGAGAATGACTTCGACGAGCTGAGAGAAGAAGGCTTCGGACGATCAAATTACTCTGAGCTACGGGAGGACATTCAAACCAAAGGCAAAGAAGTTGAAAACTTTGAAAAAAATTTAGAAGAATGTATAACTAGAATAACCAATACAGAGAAGTGCTTAAAGGAGCTGATGGAGCTGAAAACCAAGGCTCGAGAACTACGTGAAGAATGCAGAAGCCTCAGGAGCCAATGCAGTCAACTGGAAGAAAGGGTATCAGCAATGGAAGATGAAATGAATGACATGAAGTGAGAAGGGAAGTTCAGAGAAAAAAGAATAAAAAGAAATGAGCAAAGCCTCCAAGAAATATGGGACTATGTGAAAAGACCAAATCTACGTCTGATTGGTGTACCTGAAAGTGATGGGGAGAATGGAACCAAGTTGGAAAACACTCTGCAGGATATTATCCAGGAGAACTTCCCCAATCTAACAAGGCAGGCCAACGTTCAGATTCAGGAAATACAGAGAACGCCACAAAGATACTCCTCGAAAAGAGGAACTCCAAGACACATAATTGTCAGATTCACCAAAGTTGAAATGAAGGAAAAAATGTTAAGGGCAGCCAGAGAGAAAGGTCGGGTTACCCTCAAAGGGAAGCCCATCAGACTAACAGCGGATCTCTCGGCAGAAACCCTACAAGCCAGAAGAGAGTGGGGACCAATATTCAACATTCTTAAAGAAAAGAATTTTCAACCCAGAATTTCATATCCAGCCAAACTAAGCTTCATAAGTGAAGGAGAAATAAAATACTTTACAGACAAGCAAATGCTGAGAGATTTTGTCACCACCAGGCCTGCCTTACAAGAGCTCCTGAAGGAAGCACTAAACAGGGAAAGGAACAACCGGTACCAGCCACTGCAAAATCATGCCAAAATGTAAAGACCATCGAGACTAGGAAGAAACTGCATCAACTAATGAGCAAAATAACCAGCTAACATCATAATGACAGGATCAAATTCACACATTACAATATTAACTTTAAATGTAAATGGACTAAATGCTCCAATTAAAAGACACAGACTGGCAAATTGGATAAAGAGTCAAGACCCATCAGTGTGCTGTATTCAGGAAACCCATCTCATGTGCAGAGACACACATAGGCTCAAAATAAAAGGATGGAGGAAGATCTACCAAGCAAATGGAAAACAAAAAAAGGCAGGGGTTGCAATCCTAGTCTCTGATAAAACAGACTTTAAACCAACAAAGATCAAAAGAGACAAAGAAGGCCATTACATAATGGTAAAGGGATCAATTCAACAAGAAGAGCTAACTATCCTAAATATATATGCACCCAATACAGGAGCACCCAGATTCATAAAGCAAGTCCTGAGTGACCTACAAAGAGACTTACACTCCCACACATTAATAATGGGAGACTTTATGTTGACCCACTGTCAACATTAGACAGATCAACGAGACAGAAAGTCAACAAGGATACCCAGGACTTGAACTCAGCTCTGTACCAAGTGGACCTAATAGACATCTACAGAACTCTCCACCCCAAATCAACAGAATATACACTTTTTTCAGCACCGCACCACACCTATTCCAAAATTGACCACATACTTGGAAGTAAAGCTCTCCTCAGCAAATGTAAAAGAACAGAGATTATAACAAACTATCTCTCAGACCACAGTGCAGTCAAACTAGAACTCAGGATTAAGAATCTCACTCAAAACCGCTCAACTACATGGAAACTGAACAACCTGCTCCTGAATGACTACTGGGTACATAACGAAATGAAGGCAGAAATAAAGATGTTCTTTGAAACCAATGAGAACAAAGACACAACATACCGGAATCTCTGGGACACATTCAAAGCAGTGTGTAGAGGGAAATTTATAGCACTAAATGCCCACAAGAGAAAGCAGGAAGGATCCAAAATTGACACCCTAACATCACAATTAAAAGAACTAGAAAAGCAAGAGCAAACACATTCAAAAGCTAGCAGAAGGCAAGAAATAACTAAAATCAGAGCAGAACTGAAGGAAATAGAGACACAAAAAACCCTTCAAAAAATTAATGAATCCAGGAGCTGGTTTTGTTGAAAGGATCAACAAAATTGATAGACTGCTAGCAAGACTAATAAAGAAAAAAAGAGAGAAGAATCAAATAGACGCAATAAAAAATGATAAAGGGGATATCACCACCAATCCCACAGAAATACAAACTACCATCAGAGAATACTACAAACACCTCTATGCAAATAAACTAGAAAATCTAGAAGAAATGGATAAATTCCTCAACACATACACTCTCCCAAGACTAAACCAGGAAGAAGTTGAATCTCTGAGTAAACCAATAACAGGCTCTGAAATTGTGGCAATAATCAATAGCTTACCAACGAAAAAGAGTCCAGGACCAGATGGATTCACATCCGAATTCTACCAGGGGCACAAGGAGGAGCTGGTACCATTCCTTCTGAAACTATTCCAATCAATAGAAAAAGAGGGAATCCTCCCTAACTCATTTTATGAGGCCAGCATCATTCTGATACCAAAGCTGGGCAGAGACACAACCAAAAAAGAGAATTTTAGACCAATATCCTTGATGAACATTGATGCAAAAATCCTCAATAAAATACTGGCAAAACGAATCCAGCAGCACATCAAAAAGCTTATCCACCATGATCAAGTGGGCTTCATCCCTGGGATGCAAGGCTGGTTCAACATACACAAATCAATAAATGTAATCCAGCATATAAACAGAGCCAAAGACAAAAACCACATGATTCTCTCAATAGATGCAGAAAAACCTTTGACAAAATTCAACAACCCTTCATGCTAAAAACTCTCAATAAATTAGGTATTGATGGGACGTATTTCAAAATAATAAGAGCTATCTATGACAAACCCACAGCCAATATCATACTGAATGGGCAAAAACTGGAAGCATTCCCTTTGAAAACTGGCACAAGACAGGGATGCCCTCTCTCACCACTCCTATTCAACATAGTGTTGGAAGTTCTGGCCAGGGCAATTAGGCAGGAGAAGGAAATAAAGGGTATTCAATTAGGAAAATAGGAAGTCAAATTGTCCCTGTTTGCAGACGACATGATTGTATATCTAGAAAACCCCATTGTCTCAGCCCAAAATCTCCTTAAGCTGATAAGCAACTTCAGCAAAGTCTCAGGATATAAAATCAATGTACAAAAATCACAAGCATTCTTATACACCAACAACAGACAAACAGAGAGCCAAATCATGAGTGAACTCCCATTCACAATTGCATCAAAGAGAATAAAATACCTAGGAATCCAACTTACAAGGGATGTGAAGGACCTCTTCAAGAACTACAAACCACTGCTCAAGAAAATAAAAGAGGATACAAACAAATGGAAGAACATTCCATGCTCATGGGAAGGAAGAATCAATATCGTGAAAATGGCCATACTGCCCAAGGTAATTTGCAGATTCAATGCCATCCCCATCAAGCTACCAATGACTTTCTTCAAGAATTGGAAAAAACTACTTTAAAGTTCATATGGAACCAAAAAGGAGCCCGCATTGCCAAGTCAATCCTAAGCCAAAAGAACAAAGCTGGAGGCATCACACTACCTGACTTCAAACTATACTACAAGGCTACAGTAACCAAAACAGCATGGTACTGGTACCAAAACAGAGATATAGATCAATGGAACAGAACAGAGCCCTCAGAAATAATGCCACATATCTACAACTATCTGATCTTTGACAACCCTGAGAAAAACAAGCAATGGGGAAAGGGTTCCCTATTTAATAAATGGTGCTGGGAAAACTGGCTAGCCATATGTAGAAAGCTGAAACTGGATCCCTTCCTTACACTTTATACAAAAATCAATTCAAGATGGATTAAAGACTTAAACATTAGACCTAAAACCATAAAAACCCTAGAAGAAAACCTAGGCATTACCATTCAGGACATAGGCATGGGCAAGGACTTCATGTCTAAAACACCAAAAGCAATGGCAACAAAAGATAAAATTGACAAATGGGATCTAATTAAACTAAAGAGCTTCTGCACAGCAAAAGAAACTACCATCAGAGTGAACAGGCAACCTACAGAATGGGAGAAAATTTTCACAACCTACTCATCTGACAAAGGGCTAATATCCAGAATCTACAATGAACTCAAACAAATTTACAAGAAAAAAACAAACAACCCCATCAAAAAGTGGGCGAAGGACATGAACAGACACTTCTCAAAAGAAGACATTTATGCAGCCAAAAAACACATGAAAAAATGCTCATCATCACTGGCCATCAGAGAAATGCAAATCAAAACCACAATGAGATACCATCTCACACCAGTTAGAATGGTGATCATTAAAAAGTCAGGAAACAACAGGTGCTGGAGAGGATGTGGAGAAATAGGAACACTTTTACACTGTTGGTGGGACTGTAAACTAGTTCAACCATTGTGGAAGTCAGTGTGGCGATTCCTCAGGGATCTAGAACTAGAAATACCATTTGACCCAGCCATCCCATTACTGGGTATATACCCAAAGGACTATAAATCATGCTGCTATAAAGACACATGCACACGTATGTTTATTGCGGCATTATTCACAATAGCAAAGACTTGGAACCAACCCAAATGTCCAACAATGATAGACTGGATTAAGAAAATGTGGCACATATACACCATGGAATACTATGCAGCCATAAAAAATGATGAGTTCATGTCCTTTGTAGGGACATGGTTGAAATTGGAAATCATCATTCTCAGTAAACTATCACAAGAACAAAAAACCAAACACCGCATATTCTCCCTCATAGGTGGGAATTGAACAATGAGATCACATGGACACAGGAAGGGGAATATCACACTCTGGGGACTGTTGTGGGGTGGGGGGATGGGGGAGGGATAGCATTGGGAGATATACCTAAAGCTAGATGACGAGTTAGTGGGTGCAGCGCACCAGCATGGCACATGTATACATATGTAACTAACCTGCACAATGTGCACATGTACCGTAAAACTTAAAGTATAATAAAAAAAAAGAAAGCAATTATCATAGCATTCCTTGACTCTATATCCTGAACTAATTTAAATAACCTTTCAATTTTATTATTTAAAATGTTAAGAAACAAATGGACACAGTGCATCAGCATACTACATTTCAAGTATGACTTGCTTAAATGTGATTATGTTCAAATCTTCAGGAATACATTTACTTCACACAAAGTAGGGCCCTCCCATGGAAACTAGAATAAAAGAGAATATGGAACTCTAGTTCTGCAGGCTCCAGTTCTGCCTGTGCTTCCCAAGCAGTCAGGGACCCAGCTGAGGAAGGAGACAGAGCCGTTGTCTCTATCCCACATAGAGCAGTAAGCTTGCCAAAGGATTCTCTGCCATTGGCACAGTTATGCAGGGGTCACCTTAAAGTGTAGCAGCCACTACATCCCATTGATAAATCCACTGGTCACCTGTCAATCTGCCAACCACTATTCCTCTTTCTGGCTCAGAGAAACAAGAAATTATACTTCTTGGAACTATAAAGAAAGAATCTAAGTGTGGGCCAAAAAGAAATGTTTGCTTATTGCTCACTTTCCAATTGCAAAAAGAAGAAAACATCTGACAATTTCTCTAAATAAGATATTCTCCCGATTGGTAAGTTTCCAAACTCATCTTGGCCAAAAAGCACATACATTTAATTATTCATATATATTGCTTAATATCTCCTTGGTACTTTGTTCTGAAGCAGCCAACCTAGGGTGTGAGAGGCAGGCTCTGGAGTTGAACAGGTCCCGGTTCAAAGGCCAGCTCTGCCATTTACTCCACTAGGCTTTCTCTCAAGTCCTAGTATCCTCACATGCAAAATGAAAATAGCGATGCTACCCAGCTCATCATCATCATAAAAATGAAATGGTATAAAATACATAAAGTCCTTAGACAATAAGGACACAAAGTCCTTAAGCATACTTAACAAAGAGTAAATGTTTACTATAAAATAGGAATTATTTTTATAATTAGCTATTTTAACATTAATTCAGCAATCCACACAATCCACAGTCAAAGCATGCCATCGCCTCTTGAGAATAATTTAGGCCGGGTGCAGTGGCGGATGCCTGTAATCCCAACACTTTGGGAGGCTGAGGCTAGTGGATCACTTGAGTTCAGTAGTTCAAGATCAGCCTGGCCAACATGGTGAAAGCCCGTCTCTGCTAAAAATACAAAAAATTAGCTGGGCGTAGTGGTGGACACCTGTAATCCCAGCTACTCAGGAGGCTGAAGCAGGAGAATTACTTGACTGAGGGAGGCGGAGATTGCAGCGAGCTGAGATGGCACCATTGCACTACAGCCTGGGCAAAAAGAGTGAAACTGCGCTTCAAAAAACAAAAACCAAACAACAACAACAACAAAAAGAAAATAGCAGGCTCACTGGGGAACATTTGAAAGAAGATGGAAGGGAATGTGTGGCATTTTGGGAGTCCCATCTCAGTGTTATGTTTTGTCACTATGGTATCATTGGAGGATAAGACTTAGTATTACTAAGAAAGATAATAAATATGCAACCCTGAAGGGTGTAACATTGTTAAACCTGAGTTTTCATCATTAAGGTATTTGTGACGCCACAAGATTAGAATGTGCTGCATCTCTGAGGCCTTTTTCAAAGCCTGCACTGTGGTCCCAGTGGACCAGTATAAAATCCTCTGGGTCCATGTTCCATGTCTTACTCAACCACCAGTCTGTGCTTCTCCTTCTTGCCACTTGCTGTGGTTTGAATGTATTTACCAAAATTCACATATTGGAAGACACATTCCCCAGTGCTACAGTGTTGGGTGGTGAGGCCTAATAAGAGATGATTGGGTCCTGAGAGTGGAGCCCTCATGAATGGATTAAGTCACCTTGGGAATGGGTCAGTTACTGAGAGAGTGGGTTGTTATAAAAGCAAGCCCAGGTCCTCATGCTTTCTCTTTTATACTCACCTACCCTTCTTTTCTTCTGCTGTAGGATAATGAAGCATAAAGGCCCACACCAGATGCCTGTGCCATACTATTGAACTTCATAGCCTCCAGAATGGTAAGAAATAAATTCCTTTTGTTTACAATTACCTAGTATATGGTATTCTGTTACAGCAACAGAAAACGGACGAAGACACTGTTGTTTGTGTAGACAGTGCTATTGTATCTCTTTATGCTGGCCTAATAGGTTTATAACTTCTCTTTTAAATTTCTTCTGGAGATGACAAATGAAGTTATAATTTAGAAACATTCTACAAATAGCATACTTGATGTCTTGTTAGTACAACAACCCACGCTGTCCTCTGTCTTGGTATTCCCTTCCATATAGATTTGGTGGTTTAACCTAACCCAAAAAGGAGAATATAAATCAGTGTTTTGGGTCTAATTAAGGATTGGTTACTGTGGATTGTTCTATGGTTTTCAGTTACTAAAGACAGAAACACAACCGCATGTGGAAAGTCAACATAGCATAGAAATTGTCTTCTGAGAAAGCTTAGCGTAATATATAATTTTTCCTTTTGGTTATCCAATTGGGATTTTAGCATAGAGGTCTGATTTTCAAGAAGCAACTGTTTTCAGCTACTTTCCATAAATTAGGCTCTCTGTTCCAGCTGTCTATCACTGACACAAAAAATTCCTCAGCAAATATTAGTGATATGCTAGGCCAGAGATCAAACATATTTCTTCCTTCTCTTTGCCACTCCTATTTAAAATATGAGCATGTCCATACTAGGTCTCCCTTCAGAAAATGTTCCTGTAACCTCTGTCTTCCTACCAGCACCCTGGCAGCACCATGGTTTGTCAAGAACCTCTATTCTCATTTGCAGGCCTGGCTCTCTTTTCTCAGCCATTTGCTTTTCTGGAATGTCCTCTCTGACTCAGCCTCACCAACAAGATTGTAGTTATCAGCACTCAAATACCAGTCACTCCCCTATGAAGTAAGAGGAGATACCCCGGTAGTCCCCACAAGGCAGGAAAATGCTGGCATCTCATCAGTTTTCCAGGTTAGAATTTCACTGTCAAGCTCACTATCCTCCCAGCCCTCCCAGATAAACAGTGGATGGGGGCTCACAGCACATTCCTTTCACTCTCACTAATTTCAGAAGAACACTCTGCAGTGGAACACCAGTGAATCTTTGAAATCCTGCTGCTCAAGGGGTGGCTCTGGCTTCCTAGCAGCAATTAGAAAAATATTCTTCTCGTCATCTCAGGTGTGACACTGGCAAATATACAGCCTTGTCAGTTGATATTCAGGGCTAGGCATTTCTCACATTAACCCTGGCTGGAATTTAAAAACCTTATGTATAATTCAAGTTACTTAAAAATAGGATATATATTGGAGATTTGCATACATATGATTCCAACTGCTGGAATTTTTAGTCTAAAACAAAAAATGTACCCAACCTTCTTGATAATTTAAGATGTCATTTTAAGGTAAATAAATTTAAGGAGTTAAAATCTCCCACTTTGCCCTTATTGGCATCAAACAACTTGCCATGGTATTTTTAGCATTCTACATGGGCTTTCCCCCTTTTTGTTCAGCTAAATTCTATTCTTAGAATGTTTCCCCAACAGCAACAAAAATTATTCCTTAACTCGGTCTTACATCTTGACTCTACTCCTCCACCAAGGGCTTCTGCCAATGACAAGGTGAGTTATAATTACCGAATAGAAGTAGATATTGAATCTCAACGTCTGCTCTTCTCTTCAGGGGCTTCCCAACATCTTAGTCAAGGTTTTTTTTCTTAAATCTTCCCATGCCATTATGTCTACTGTGAATCTCTTCTATCTTCTTTGGCCATTGGTTTGTTCTCATCTTTAACTGTGGACATCCTTCTTCTTGACCCTTGTCTCATCCTTGTTGGGACTTTCTCTTACGTTAGCAGTTCCACTTGAATCTTCTGCCAACTTTTCAGACTTAACAGATAAAAACCAACCTCACCATCTCTGTCCCTCCACCCCAACCTTCTTCTCTACCTGGCTTCGCTCTTTCTTTTTTTTTTTTTATTGTGTGATATATATATATATATATATATATATATATATATATATATTTATACTTTAAGTTCTAGGGTACATGTGCACAACGTGCAGGTTAGTTACATATGTATACATGTGCCATGTTGGTGTGCTGCACCCATTAACTCGTCTTTTAACATTAGGTATATCTCCTAATGCTATCCCTCCCCCCTTCCCCACCCCACAACAGGCCCCAGTGTGTGATGTTCCCTTTCCTGTGTCCATGTGTTCTCATGGTTCAATTCCCACCTATGAGTGAGAACATGCGGTGTTTGGTTTTTTGTCCTTGCGATAGTTTGCTGTTGGTTTCCAGCTTCATCCATGTCCCTACAAAGGACATGAACTCATCATTTTTTATGGCTGCATAGTATTCCATGGTGTATATGTGCCACATTTTCTTAATCCAGTCTATCACTGTCAGACATTTGGGTTGGTTCCAAGTCCTTGCTATTGTGAATAGTGCCGCAGTAAACATACATGTGCATGTGTCTTTATAGCAGCATGATTTATAATACTTTGGGTATATACCCAGTAATGGGATTGCTGGGTCAAATGGTATTTCTAGTTCAAGATCCCTGAGGAATCGCCACACTGACTTCCACAATGGTTGAACTAGTTTACAGTCCCACCAACAGTGTAAAAGTGTTCCTATTTCTCCACATCCTCTCCAGCACCTGTTGTTTCCTGACTTTTTAGTGATTGCCATTCTAACTGGTGTGAGATGGTATCTCATTGTGGTTTTGATTTGCATTTCTCTGATGGCCGTGATGGTGAGCATTTTTTCATGTGTCTTTTGGCTGCATAAATGTCTTCTTTTGAGAAGTGTCTGTACATATCCTTCGCCCACTTTTTGATGGGGTTGTTTTTTTCTTATAAATTTGTTTGAGTTCATTGTAGATTCTGGATATTAGCCCTTTGTCATATGAGTAGATTGCTCTTTCTATTCATGGTATGTATGCTCTTCTAGAGCCTCCTGCCAAGGCTCTAAACCTTATAACTCATATTTTTCTCACTGTTTCACATCTAATCCCTGTCACATTCCTTTAGGTTCTATGTCCTCAGTGCCCCTCTCATTTCCCCTTTACTTACGTTCATACCATCTCTACTTTAGTTAGCATGTGATTTATTATCTCTATTCTATTACCAGCACTTTCTGGTGGCTCTCCTCACTTCCAAACTTACTCCTCTCTATTTCACCTGTTATGAGCACAAATCACTTTTTGATGTATGACACTGATCTTGCCTTCCTCTGTTCAGATGCATTTGATGTCTCCCCATTCTCTCCAGAAAAAAAGTCCAAAGTCCTGTTTCTGAAAGATGTGACCCTTTGTGGTATTTTTTTTTTATCTGTATAACACTTCATTTTTTATCCAAATAAACCTTTTTACCTATGCTTTACTTCAGTCTGAAAGAATTCCAAGTACTTAAAGATACACACTCATCTCCCAGCTCTGAACTTTATTTAGCCATCCCTTACTCTAAATAAGTGCCTCTTCCCTTCTCTGCCTGTTTTCTTACCTGCTTCTCAGTACTCAAATGCCATGAATTAATCTCTGGTTTCTCAGATGAAAGATAATCCCTCCGTCCTTTATTCTTCCCAGTATTTTGTACTTCCATTATGGTAGCACATCGTAGGAAGGGTTTTCTTGTATTATAGTAATTTGTCTGCCCAATTAATCTCATCTAGCACACTGGAAATTTGAGAGGAAGCCTCTTCTTTGTTTATTTCCAAAATGAACAGTACAAAATCATGAATTTAGCAGAAAATATCATTTGCAATGAACAAATGCATCACCTGAACGTGTAAAACTTCTCATATGCAAAGGCATTCTGCCTGGTCCTTATGCCTCAATATTTGTAGCATTTCTTGCAATATGTACTTCTGTTTTTTTTTTTCTCCTTTAAATATGATATAGTGTATGAATGGGAAAAGGAAACGAAGTTAAGAAACATGCCTTCAGCAATCCTGAATGAGAAAAGTGTCTAACATCTAATCTAAACTTTTAAATATAGTGCTTCATTCCTCTCTGTAGAAGACAGAATAATGGCCCCCCCTCAAAAATGGCCACACGCTAAGCCTCAGAACTTGTGACTACACGAGGTTAAAGGGACTGAGCAGATGCTAGTAAGATTACTAATCAGATGACCTTAAAATAGAAAGATTATCCTGTACTATCTGGACACATCCAGTGCAATGACATGAATCCTTAAATGTGGAAAAATCAGTCAGTGAGAGAGGTGTGGTGGATGCAGAGGCAGAAGAGACTCCAAGAGTGAGAAGGACAACCTGACATTGCTGGCTTTGAAGTTGACAAAAGGGAGCCATGAGCCAAGGAATGTGATGGCCTCTAGAAGCTAGGAACAGCCCTCAGCTGAAGTCCAGGTGGTAGAAACTAACTCAGTCCTGCAATCACAAGGAACTAAATTCAGCCAATAATTTGAATGAACAAGGAGTCTCCAGAAAGGAATGCAGCCTCACCAACAACACCTAGTTTTTAGTCCCATGAGATCCGTGTTGGACTCCTGATCTACGGAATTCTGGGATAATACTTTTGTAGTATTTTAATCCACAAAGTTTGTCATAATTTGTTATGATAGCAATAGAAAATAACATATTCTCCAAGTGGCTATTCAGATACACTTGACCTATGGTCGTTTGAATTAGCTAGAACTAAGAATAAAGTGTGCAACATCATTGAATTAAAAGCCTAAAGGCATATTTTTGTTATTTTTCATATGGAATCATTTCAAAATATTATAAGTAATATGATCTCTTCATTTATTCTTTTATTCAATTCTACAAGCATTTCCCAAATGCCCATTCTCTATGCTCACACTATAAATTTTCTTGAAGTTTGTAAGTCTTCTTCATTCTATTTCATCAGTGGCTATAACATAACCTGGACATGGCAAGCACGCAATACATATTTAATAAATAAGTTCAAGTGTAACTTTGTCATCTAAGTCTTCTCTACCTGAAGCTCTTTGACTTCAGTAAGATGTGGATGATAATTTATCTAATTTACAGGATGACCTTAAAGACATACATATGCAATTTTTAGAAAATCGGTTGTAATTAGTCCCATATAATTTCTACATTCCAAACTTTAATTCCTTTGTGCCTTGACTTCTGTATCCAAATTTTCACTTTCCTCAAGCGTCTCTCATTTTACACAACAGCATTCTTACAGGATTACTATTATCTGGGTACTTTCCTGTTCAAAATTCTCTAATAGCTTTCCATGCCTTGGGGCTAAAATCCAAATTCCTCAAGATGGCATGGAAAGTCTCACAATATGTTTATCCAGAGAATCTTCTCTGCCACTACTTCGTAGCCTGACCCACACTCACAACCCCAATGCACTCTTCACTCAACTAAGGCTTCTCTTTCTGACCTTACAAATGCCATGTTTAGCCTTGATTTCAAACCATGGATCCTGTGTTACTACATCTGCAGTGACCTTGGTTTCTCCTCTTCAACCTGGCCTTAGAAAAAGTCTTATGATTTCCTTCTAAAGGCCTTTCCTAAATAAACCAACTCAGAGTAATTTCCCCACTTCCAGGTGTTGTCTATGCTCTTATATAATACTCACCTGGTTCCAGGTCTTAATCTTTATATTTCATACTTGTTGGTATCCTTCCCCAGCTAGGTCACAGCGAAAACTACTCATAATTCATGCTTTTAAAATATCTGCATCCTCTGCCCACCCACAGCAATACTACTGGGTACAGCATAAATAATAATATAATTACTAACATATATATAGTGCTTAATATGTTAGACACATTATTCTAAGTGCTCTACAAATTTCAAGACAATCCTATGAGGTAGATATTATTTTTATCTTCATTTTACAGATAAGGAAAATGAGGGACAGATATCCAAAGTTTATTGTGGGAATTAAGAAACTATGAAGGAATTCTATATTTGTAAAATTATTAGAATGTAATATAGTTCTTTAAGAGAAATTCTGTAGTTTGGAGGTTTAAGTTTTGTTGTATTTTCACATAATGGAGAGTAATATATGTCTAACAAATAATCATAAATCAGGAAGACTATGTAACATACTTCTTTTAACAAGGTTAAATACATAATTAATGGCACAAATCACAGACATGCAAGTGGATTTGGGATCATATCCATTATATCAGGCTACTTTTCTAAGGCTTATAAAGAGACTTACTTTCAATTATGAAGACATAGATGTAAAGTGGTAGTCTCTTTATATTTTACTATTATCTGCATTTCACCACAGCTCCTGAGTCTTTGACTTCTGAAGCTATGTGGAGGTTTTTTTTGTTTTTTTTTTTTGTCAGTTATTGTTGCTTGTGGTGGTAATGTCTGCTGCATTTCAAAAACCACTCAAGACTGTAAGGAAAGAAGGAAAGCCCCTATAGCCATTGATGTTCAGAAATAAAATTCAGTCTACTTCAAAACTAAGACTTTTCATGCAAAGACTCACAAGAGCTTCACACAAGTTGTGTTAATACTAGTGAGCCTTCCAAATATATGTCTGGAACATGCATTTGGACCACAGCAGTTAAGGAGCTCACTCAAAATATGCAAAATCCAACTTCTGGCTCCTTGAACAATGCTTACATTGTTGCCATCAACCAGGTGATAATTCTCAGCTCAGAACTCTTCATAAGTTATCTTGCACTTTTAATGATTTATTCACACTGTGAATAATGTATTAGCTCAGTTTAGCTCATCAGGCGATAACAAAAATAGTCTGTCTCAAACTCAGTTTAAGCAAAGGTCAAGGAAATCTTAGAAATTTAGCTTTACTGAATCAAAGCAGCTGTACAAGCTTTTCCAATCAAGATGACAAAAGAGTTATCTACAGGCCAGGGCCCCTCCCGGACACGTTCTATTCTTATCTCCTGCGCCATTCACCACTGGGAGAAGCACAAGACCCAGTGTAAGTTCCCTGGTGGAACGTTGTTTTCAATTAAAGATAAACAAAAACCTATTCCTTCCAGCTGGGGATACTTGACTCTCCCTATTTTTCCATGTGAGAAATGAGGCAGAAAGATCCTGTAGCTCTTCTAAAATGTCATGAGTGTTTTACTGGGATTGGCAGGTCTCCCTTCTGAAATGAGGACCGCCAGAGCTATGATGATTTGCTCCTTGCCTCTTTCCTGGCATCCGCCTACCTCACCGGCAGTCACGCGAAGACATATTGATCTTTCTACGGCTTGCTGGGCAGTGCACTGCAGTGGTCTTACAAAGATAAAAGGGATGATCAACTTGCCAAAATAGAATCTTCTGCCAACCTTAGAAGAGTCATGAGGAAAGGAAGAAAGAGTAACAACTTGTGAACTAATGGGAACCCCTTTAATATTTTTAAAGGCCTAGCAGACTCTTTTTTGGCACAGACAGATGGTTTTGCTTTGGGGACAGATCCATAAGGAGTAGACAATTTGGGTGTCTTGGCTTCTTGGGAAACCTAGGGTTAGAAAGTCCTTGAAGTTGAGTGTCACAAATTGGCCAGTCTGAGCTCATCTATAATATAGCTTTAACTAGATTTTCAATAATTTTTGCTGCATTTGGGCATTTTCTTTGTGAGGGAGACCCTGAGTAAAAACAGACAAAATCCACTTTAGATCAAATGTAGTCCTCAATCTTCACATTGCCCCTTCAGTCTACTCCCAAAACAGATGCCAGAACTTGGACTATTATCAAAACATTTCTTTTAGCTATGTGAGAAGTGTGGAGAAGAGGGGCAAACAATCCAAAGACCAGCCTAGGTAAAAACATGCAACAAGGGAGGGGAGAACAAGGCCTGGGAGAGGGTTGCAATATAAAAGCCCACATTGCCAGCTGAACACATTGAGACATATTTTCTGCCTGAAACAATAACAATCATAAATGAACTATTGTTAACACAAAAAATACCAAATACTGGTAAGAGCTGTCATTTTGGTTTTCTTTAGACATGATAAATTACATTTGCAAATTAGTGTCTGATCTGAGATGACATGGAACAAATGGTAATATTTACATTCTGCACATTATCCTTGTCAGATTAAGCTGCAGTTGGCCGGTGTGGATATAAAGAGGCCTCGAGAGGCTTGCCTGCTAAACCAGCATGTAAATTGTCTCTAAACCATCCACACGCTTACATTTATTATCTCCTCAAACCAGCAACAGCCGTCCCATTTACATGTCAATTTTGCCCAGTTAGGATAACTTGACTGAAGGAAAGAACTAGTGAAGAAGAACGCCTCCAGGAAAGTATTCCAAAGTAGGAAGGACCACAAAACACAGTTTGAAAGATGTTGTCAAAGGCTTTCTATTTATTTAACACTTTAAGAAGGAGAGGCAGAGGAGGAAAGTATCATTTAAGTGCTTGTGACATGGAATGCATCATGGTGGGTCATATGTTATCCCATTTTATCCCCACAAATTTCCCTCTAATATGGGCATTATTATACCCACTTTACAGATATGGACATTGAAGATCAAAATGTTAACTAATTTGCTAGTACAGTTAGTGGGGACAGAGTTAATGTTTGAATTAGGGAAACTGACTCCAAAATCTTTGTACTGTATCCCTCTGGAAGAGTAGCCTTAACTAGAAATGTTGGAATAGGATGGCAGGTCATGGGGTTTTCTGGAGAGTATAGCCTAACAGAACACTGGGCTTTTATTGCCCCATCACTATATTGTGCAGAAATGCAGTGCAGGAGGAAGGGTGTGGGGTATCACTGCTAAGCTTTGTCACCGGATGCAGAGCTGACAAAAAGCTCTTTCCATTTTCGTCATAAAAGCTGCAATGGAGGTTCAGGGAATCTCTGTGAAGCTGATTTGGTTTGACTTCATATTACTCTTGTGTTTAAGCCTCACAAACATGATATGCAAGATGGCCTGAGAAAAAAGAGGTTGACTTTTTTGCTCCCAAGGTTTGTGGGAGGAAAGAAGGAAGATAACAGAAAGAACCAGTGCCATACTGTGTGCTTGTTTCAGAAAAATAAAACTTTATGATTTGATTGGTCACTTTCATAAACCCAATTCCAGAATTATTCACAAAGTGAATGTGTGGATCTTACTATTATCTGACATAAACCAAACAACAATTGGAAAAAGATATTTTGAGACATTTCAGGAAAAGTGCTGTGGACCAGGCACAAGATGACATCAACAAATTATTGTTGATAAAGGTAATATTGACACTGTTAGGTAGGTAGGAAAATCCTCATTTTTCTAGAGAAATGGTCAGCATATTTAAAGATCAAATGACATTGGAGGTAGGATTTCTTTTCAAATACTTCAGGAAAACAAACAAACAATAGAAGTAAAATGGAAAATCTTGATAAATTTTAAATTTTGGTAATGAGTCTAAGAAGGTTTATTATATAATTCTCATTGTGTGTGTGTTTATAATGATTCATAATTTTTTAAAAATGCAGTGTCTTAAAATATAAAACTGATTCATTCAAAAACACACATTTAAAAAGCGATATGTTTTAAAATGTGTTTGAATCTTGGGCTTCACCAAGTTTACTAGACCAGAGTAATTAGTGGACAGCCCTGGGAAAGCCTGCAGCAAAATTATGCAGTCTGTCAATATCTGGGCGTTTTCTTAACAAGAATCCTTATAGAAGTAGCTATTACGACATGAGGAAGGAAGTGCTAAAATTGCCAGTGTTAATAAGACATGTTTAACTCACTGCTCAGGAAAAGAGGTCTGTAAACTACAGAAGAGAGTGGTGTTACTATAAATCACACCTTAGGATCCATCCTTGCTGTGGGAAGCTAGTGCTGCACAGTATGCCTTCTATTGGTCTAATTCTCAATCAAAGCCAGGATGTGAGTTTACTTTGCTTGCAGAGGGATTTTCACATGTTCCATAGGGGTCATGAAAGGTACCTGGGGAAGAGGGGATATGAGCTGAGAAATGGACTCTCTAGACGAAGGTTATACTTGCTATGCTGCCAATACCATCCACATTACTGAGGGAGTAGCTCACACTTAGGCTACACTGAACCTGGCATCCAGAGCCTGCTCTCCAAGGACAGGGCAAGGTGGGAATGGCAGAGAGGAGGTGCTGAGCAGCAGCCTTGGTCCCAACACATTATGTTTTCAAAATGCTTGATTTAAAAAAATACATAAAAGCATCCGTTTAGTTGAAATTTATAGAATACCAGTTCGCTTCAATGCTGAGAAAAATCTAGTAATATTGTCCTCAGAAAGATCTGGATGAAGTGAGCAGGCAGAAGGGACCACACTGTGACAGGGACTTATGACTATACAAAGTGCTTCTCAAAGTGTGGTCAGAAGGCACTGCCTGAATCAGAATTACACGGGATGCTTCTTAAAAATGCAGCTTCCCTGATATTTCCCCAGACCTATTGTATCACAGTCTTAGGCGTGGGACCCAGGAACCTGAATTTTAAACAAGCTTCCCAGATTCTCCCAAGAAATAAAGCTGCAGAACTGCTGTTTATCCTTTTTGCCTTCACTTGCATCTTTGCCACTCAACATGCATCCATTTCTCCCTCCCTCTCTGGGAGTTCTTTTTGACGATGGTTCCTTGGGTTTCATCTTTGTAGTTTGGTAGTGCCTGCTCACTATATTTTCCCATAAGTTGAACTCACAGATTGCTACTTGATTAAATCTTTCCTATGTTAGTTATGAACACCTGAGTCCTGCTCCTTCTCTGAGCTCCTACAGCACCTGCTTTCCCCTAGCACAACTTAGTATATTATATTGTAATTGTTCACTTACTTCTTAATCATTGAATTCCTCACTGGAGGGACTGCTTGGTATAGGGCAGGCATTCAATGTTTGTTTACCAAATGAGGAAATGAATGATTGTTTCTGACTCATACTTCTTAGTACTTAATGCCAGTTCTCTTATTCCAGGCATTTTACAACAGACATTTTTGCAAAATTTCTCTTCTCCTTCATCTTCAACAAAAGTATTGAAACATTCTTTACACATTAGGGACAAGATCAGAAGCTGCCACTTTCTATGCTAGAAACATATGAGGAACTAGGCACATGCCTGGATTTCTCAGAATTTTGGTAAGGTTCTGAGTTAGTTTCCTAAAGAGGTTTGCTACTTTCCTCCATGCCATTAGGAAACAATCAACACTGTTATCTTTGAAAGGTAATGTATAGACTTGGAAATCGCAAGGAAGAACTGCAAACATAAGGTGGTTTTAACTAAATCTAGAAATAGGTGAGCTGAAAAATTTTTTAAAACTAGTTTTTGTTATTTATGCTCCATATGTTTACAAAAAAAAGATTGGGGTGGTTTTTGATAATAGACACATATTCAAATGGATCTTTTGAGAAACTTAAAAGATCAGAAGTCCACTTATTCTTCGCCAATGATATAGATCAGCAGAATCAGGTCTGTGGTTTGCTTAGAGGAAGCTTGGCACAGAGCTTGATGGGTTGTCTGCAAACCTTTGCTTTTGCAATTTGGGAACGATAAAGCACAGTCATTTTAAAATATAAAGTAGACTAACTTTCAGTCTAACCTATATGAGTTGTATCTGACCAGCTAATTAAGATGGAATGAATTCAATAATATTTTATTAATATGAGTGAGCTTAGGAAGTTGTTTGCTTCCTTTTCTAGTCTCTCTTGTCTTCCCAATTGTATTGTCATTCTGGCCAAGACGCATTGCTCATGCACGGAACAGTCGTGACTCATTTCAAACTTCTAATGGCCTTCTGGTATCCATTACAACAAAAAGCTTAATAGAAAGCAACTAAAGAAATTACAGAAGGCTTTTATATACGTCCACTATCCTTATCTTGTATCTTGCCATTCCAGTCTTGTGTACATACCATTAGACTCAACTAATAAGTTTAGCATTCATTTTGAATCCAGTCTAAAGAATCTAAATCAAAAGACATTAATTATTTCATTGATCTCTGGCTAGTGATAAATGAAAAGTTCATCATATGCTTGTAGGAAAAAAATCTTCCCAGTCCAATTTTCCTGTGGTTGGAATCTTATTAGAATTACCGCCAACATTTATATTCAAATCCTAAAATGTTTATAATAGCTATCTCTATAAAATAAAATTGAGAAATATGCTCTGTGGAACTAGAACACCAAAGAATGTGCATACACCTTTGCAAGAGGAACATATACATTGAGACCTACCAGATAGCTCTTATCAAGAGGCCAAGTTAAGGAAGACTGAGTTTCTGCTACATATGAAAATTAAATACAAAATCATTCCTCTGAATAAAAATCAATCATCTGAGCTCTTCCCCCATCAAAGTTGCATTGTTGACATATAGAGTTTGAATTGGGTCAGATTATCCTGGTGTTGTTTACTATTAAGCAACAATTAACAAATTTGGCTAATATATGAAATAAAATTTATTGGAGAGATAGTGGGCAGTTGAGAAAAAAGTTTGAAAGGCCAGAGGATAAGGCTCAGAAACAGGATAGGAACTAGAACAAGCACAGGATGGCACTGGCATTTAGTCAAAAGGAAGTGCTCAACTATCTGACATAGATAAATTTTCTTTACTAACAGTAAAAAATGAATGCCTTTTAGCCATTTTACCCCTCACTCACCTCCTCCATCATCTTTGCAATTTGGCTAATGATTGATCAGTTAGGGAGAAAAAAATCTGATTGGTCTAGTTTGGACTATATGACTCCCTCTTGGTTAGGGGAGGTCAGGGTATCTTGCTTTACTTCCCCACCAAGACACAAAATGGAATTGGCGTACTATTGGAGGAGCAGTAAATGTTAAGGGACAAAAATACCAACTAATTTTATTAAAGTGCTTGGTGCATTCTTGATTTGGACTTCATCATTGAAATTGTTCAGAAATTTTTGTAAATGTTTACATGGATGCAGTTTTCTTCAGTTCCTTAAGGAGGCCCAAGTCATAAAATGGCTAGATCTGCTAGAAAGCATTGATTTTGAGAATGTTTTTTCTCCAAAATGAAGTATCTTCACAATTAAGTAATCTCAGCACTGGAAATATTTGCACTTAGTTTTTTAAAAATAGCATTTAAAATTGGTCCAACAGTTAGAGAAAAAGGAAGCTTCATTTTGTTGGAATTAATGTTTGGATTTAATGTTTGTTAAGATGCTATGAATTAACTCCTCAGAGTTTCAAAGATAAAGTTTATCTAGGAGGTAGATCAGAGCTCCCAACCATCCTTCATCTCTTTGTACCAGCTTGCCTAGCAAAACCCAACCCTGGGTGAATACGATCTCCTCCCTTCTCTGTGCACCTGCAGACAGACATGGAATAGTTCTTAAAGAAGCAGACCAGTTCAAGACTACCGACTTCCTGCACCATCCTGGCATCACCATTCTTGGTCAGTTCACCCTCTGTTCTCTATAATGACTATATAAAAACTTCTCTGCTTTCTTCAGACTTCCAGTACTCCCTTCTCATTCTCAACCATCAGATAAAAATTCCCTCATATGCAATTTATTGATATGTACTTGATTTTGTGAGCAGGATATAACCCTACAATTATTCATGCACAGAATCAGTGGGTCAGCACACAACGCAATTCTCTTCTATAATTCCCAATTGAGGACGGATATTGAGAGTGAGGGCATTCTGTTTCCAAATGGCCCATAATATATTTTAGATAAAAGCAAATGTTTCTACAGTAAAGAAGTGTAATGATCAATCACGATACAAATCTCTAAAGAATATCCAATTCCATGTATTCATATTTGAAGCTCATTAAAAGACCTTTAGATTTATAATTTGATATTGGGTTTATGAGTCAATTCTTCTATGTCTTGAGACAAACAATTCATGACAGCCTGATCCTTAGTGTAGAAATGATAAAACCAAGACCTTTAAATTGCAGAGCTGTGGACTAGATCCTAGATCTGAGATGGTCGCCAAGTTATATGACACCCTGTGAGTATTGGCATAATACAGTCAACTGGTCAATTGATCTTACCTGCTTTTGTTGCAGACGTTAAGCAGTTTTTCTGATTATCACTTTTAGGAATGGTCTGACTCAGAACATCAACTCTGACTTTCTAAACGGCAATACATTAACCTTCCTTCTGGTTAGTATGATTACTGCCGGTAAGGAGAGCCCAAATGTTATTTATTTTATTTCCTTTGCTGTTTCCAGTGAAGGTGATGGGAGTCTCCCCTTCTGAGAGTCATTCGAAAGTCAGAAAGAGTAGGTTGGAGTTAGTGAAAATTTCAGATTCATGCACATTATAGCCTTGCTGACTTGCCTTTCAGGGTCATCTCAAAGTAAAATTTTATTTCTCAGTCAATGCCTGATTTAAGCTTAGAGTCATGTCTCCAAAGCAGCTCTCCCAGAGACCCCTAGAGTACTGGTGCTGTACTTCAGGTAAGCACATCTCAGGAAGTATTATAACGAATGACTTACCTCTTGGGTAAGGATGGGTACTATACTTAGCTTTCAAATGCAGCACAATTGTAGATCAACACATGTTTGTTAAATAAATGAATGGAGTGTGATCTGACTCAGCACAGGAGACAAAGGAGTGATCAAAATGAGTTTTTGAAGTCTCTTATAATTTTATTTTAGGATAGAATTATGAATCTAAGGAACATAACTCTGGCTCTGTGTTGCAGGTAAATCAAGTGACACTTTTTAAAACAAAAATACCATTAACACATGTCTACTAAAATCAGTTATTCTTTCACTATGACTGACATTTAGTGAGAACAGTAAGTTTACATGTTTGTACATGTGTTTAGCTTTGACCTCGTCACCAAAACGTATAAATGAGTCACTGCGTCTTCACAAGACATTCTTAATCTATGGTAGAAGTTTTGTACAGGGTCAATTTAGCTAAGCTGTAACTAGATGTCCCCAAATTCCTATGTTATATGGGTCCTCATTAAGGCAGGGCCACAAGAGACCTTTGCAGCAGATTTGGAAGATGTAAGTGCAACAGGTGTTACACCCTGAAGGTTAGTGGAGAGCCAAGTGCTGTTGTAACTTGCCTCTGTTGTCACCCGTGTGCTTGTTCACCTTGTCATGTTGGGGCAGCAGCCAGGCCCACGGTTCCCCCTGCTGAATATCCTCCTACAATTTATCCAAGTTATGGGCCCACCCCACATGTACAGCTGCACGGTGAAGAGCACTGGCTTCTTCTGCAAGCCTCCTAGGCATGGAGGTTGAAGGTTGGCAGTGTCTGAATGTTTGTTTCCCCACAAAATTCATATGTTGAAATTCTAACCCATAAAGAATTCTCACCCCTAATACCCCAAGGAGACGATATTAGGAATGGGGCCTTAAGGAAGGAAATAGATCATGAGGGTGGAACGCTTGTGAATGGTGTTACTGCCCTTATGAAAGAGACCCCAGAGAGCTGCCTTTTTTTCTTCCACCATGTGCATACACAAAGAGAAGTTGCCACCTATGAACCAGGAATGGGCCCCTCACCAGACACCCAATTGTTGGAAACTTGAACTGGACTTCCCAGCCTTCTGGTCTGTAGGAGTATATTGCTGTTTATAAACTACTCAGTCTGTGGTATTTTGTTATAGCAGCCCAAGCAGACTAAGACAGCAGTGGTGAGAGATGGGTACAGATTCCAATTTGCCTGAAAAATATCTAGTTTGTCTTCACTGGTTCCAGATTTTCCTTGCTCTCCTCCACTTCACGTCTGGATTTTTGTCCCAACAGATGGCCCTGCTGGCCTGCAGTGATGTTAGGCCCAGACTGGATGCCAAGGCAATTGTTTTCCATGCTATTCTTCACCATCTCCCATGATTGCATGAGCTCTATTCTCTATAATGAATTTCTAATTCTCTGTCACTCAGAGTTGTCCTATTTCCCCTATCAAACTCTAACTGATATGCCTGCATGAGCATTACCTTGTCCTACTGAAGTCACTCTATTTAATACTTAAAGATTGAAACAGAATTAGGAGATAGACAGCCTGTGAAAAACACTCCACAGTTTATCAAGATATAATTAGTTGCTCATTGTCAGTCTGTTTGGTAGCTTACAAACAACAGAAATTTCTTTCTCTCAGTTCTGGAGTCTAAAAAGTACAAGATCAAGCTGCTAGCAGATTCAGTGTCTGGGGAGGGCCTGCTTCCTAGTTCACAGATGGTGTCTTCTCACTGCGTCCTCACATAGTGGAAAACAACAAGGCAGCTGCCTGGGGCCTTTGTTATAAGGACACTAATTCCATTAATGAGGGCTCCACCCTCATGACCTAATCACCTTCCAAAGGCCCTACCACCCACATTTCTGATTAGCTTTCAACATATAAATAACAGAGGAATGCAAACATTCAGACTATAGCATGTATCTTTTGTAATCCTCCTTTTGATAAAAGTAATTGCTAATTAGGAGTCAATAGAATCATTTAAATTTTATGCAGGACTTATAGGGCTGCAGAATTCATATAAAGTAGCCATTTTCAATATGTAATGAATAATTGATCCACTCATATGGAACCCCTCTTGACTCAGTCCAGATGGGATTTAGAGTAGACCAGTGTAATACAGTATGTCATCGAGAATAAAAATGTAAAAGACAGTGCATCTGAAGAATTTTTAAGTCATTAAAAGCAGAGGAAATTAATTGCATAAGCCAATTAAACTCAAATATTTTAATAACAGATTCCTGAAAACTAAGTCAGGTTATGTGGACTTTGTTCTATTTTCCTATTCTAACACCACTCAGATGTGAAAACCAAAGGGTTATTCAGTAAATGAATCAATAATCACCTTTCTCTGCCATCATAGTCCACACAGGTAATTTTCCTTAAAATTAAAGGCAGAATAAAACAAAGAATAAAACCATAAGTTTTATGGGCACTTTTTAAACTCACTCTTAAACTGCCTTCTCTCTGCTTGAGAGAAACATGGTCTCACATATTAAGAGCTCACCGATTCCTGCCTTGTCCAATTCCATTTTTCCTTCCAGCTTCCACTGTTGTTAGCCATCCTCCTCTAGTCTGTTTCCTTGAGAACTGGGACTGGTTCTCATAACTTTCTGTTACCAAAGTTCCTTGCAAATAGGGGATGTTTAAAAAACAATTTCTATGATGAGGAGGATGTCATGTCTACCTGGGCCACAGTTCTACTCTCCAACCATTATGAGGCAAGTATGGCATATTAAACAAAACATAAGATTTGAGATTTCTTCTAGAACTAGCACTTCCATTTTCATGAACTTCTTTCTCAGGGCCTCTCTTTTTTCTTCCCCCTAAGATAATTCCAATTATTCTTTACAGTTCAGAGAACAGAGTCCTCCTGTGAAATCTACTACAGTACTTTTCAGCATGCAATGCAAAAGAGAGCTGACACTGGGATTTGTTTTGCCTGGGTAGGTGAACACCTGCCAAGGACTAAATGCCTACCATCAGCTGAAACATTCAGAGCAGTGTGGCACCATCATGAAGGCCCTTCCTGGACACCAAGCCTGAGGTCAAGTTCTTATCTGCTTCCTGCCTTCTTTCCCAGCCAATCAGCAAGTTTGGTTTTGCTTTCAGCTAGAGACAAATACCTGCAGCCGTTGGCTCCCAAGAAGCATGTGGCTGTGTCTACCAGACACTTGCTACAGTGATTTATTCACCCTTCTAGTACTTTAGGTAAGGTCGTCAGAAGACACCCTACTATTAGGTCTAAATTATTGGGAAGAGTTGAAATAGTTTCAGAGATAAGAGGCCTTTTTTGGTAGATGAGACCAACCAAAACATAGACTCCTCCAGGCCAAAGAGCACCCAAGCAATCTTAGCCTAAGTAGCTGCCAAAGAGAAATCCTGAGAAAAATCAGTTCCAGAAAAAGAAGGATAGTGACTAGGGTGTTTTTGGAATAGTCCCAGGTAATTTCACACTAGTATAAAGCCCTAAAATATTATTATTAATTAAGCCAAACCCTTCCAGTTTGGAATTCGTTTATTTTCAAGCACAGTGATAACACAGGGGATATTATAGCAATAGGAGATTTTGCATGTGAGTGACAGCTGTCATCTCAGCTGTAAGAATATAAGACCATGAGGCCCAATGGACTTGCTAGTTCACCTCATCTTGGGTGGTGAAAATATTGGCAATTGTGCCCAAAAGAACTTTGAATACCAGAGCTTTATTAAAGAGATTAGCTAATTTTTCCCCTGTTACTGTTTTTTCCACACACAAAAAATACCTTAGTACATAAGTTACAAGGACCTCTGGCTGATAAGTGATTTATACTGAAAACACTGAACATAGTCAGAAGAAAGCAATTCCTGCTATTTCCCCAGCTTGAAATCTGGATCCATTCCAGACATTTTTCTCTGAATCAGTCCCAAGCAACCCCATCTGGGGTACTAGCAAACTGATGAGATCTTCTGCCTCATAAAAATCCTATAGCCTTAACAAAACAAAGTAGACTTGCCTTATCTTATAGGTCTCTGAACAAAATACTTATATTTTTTCTAATTTAGTCAAAAACTTATGGTTTCTTTTTCACTTTCATACATTTTAAAAGTGGTACAGAGTGTATTTTCATATAACCTCTAGCATCACACCCCAACTACTGCTGCCAGAATTTACAAGGTCTAGCTGGACTTTCTGAAATAGACTGGTGCCTTCTGATTAGATTCATGACTCGTTTGAGCCATGCTGGCAAACGCAATTAACAATCTATCCAGTAAAGCTTGCACACAGAATGCTTGCAGGTTATACTATTAGGATCTGTCCATGAGTGGAAATCCAAACCAATCCCAAATACTGACGCACGTCTTTGAATAATCAGGAATCAATATATTTAAACTGAAACAAAAGGAAAAACTTTACTTGTTAAATCTCACACTCCTAGTTCATGTTAACAAAACTCTAAGGCTGGAAGGTTCAACAGGTCATTTTGTCCGTATCTCTGTCTCTAACAGGTTCTTCATCTAAACAGTACCAGCTGGTTGGTGATCTCATCTAGATTTGAAAGGATACAGAAAAGAGAATTTTTCAACGTACCTTGGCAGTGTTCTTAAACTTTCTCTTTCATTCCCCACAAAATGTCTTTCTTTATGACCTTCCTATTCCCATTAAAACCTACTTCCTCCTTTTCTATTTTCATAGGATCTGGAGAACACTATCAAATAGGAAATATGTTTTCTTTTCACTTTCTCCCTACGGCAGAGTCTCAGAGTCTCAATCATTGCCGTGTATAATGGCCTCCCTTAGTCTATTCAGGCTTCTGTAACAATATACCTTAGACCTGTCCTTATAAACCAGAGAAATGTATTGCTTATGGTTTTGGAGACTGAAAAGTCCAGGATCAAAAAGTCAGCATATTCAGTGTCTAGTGAGAGCTCGTTCCTCATAGATGGCACCTGATATGTGTCTCACATGGAGGAAAGGGCAAAAAGGCTCCCTCAAATCTCCTTTATAAGGGCACTAATCCCATTCACAAGGGCTCTGCAATCATGACCTAATCACCTCCAAGGGCTCTACCTTTTAGCACTATCGCCTTGGGGGTCAGGTTTTAACACATGGATTTTAGGGAGACACAAATATTCAGACCGTAGCACGGCCAAACCAAAGAGGCAGTTCTTTCTGTTGCCTGCTTTGTGACTGAAATCAACTTGGAATTATCTATTTTATATCTCAAATTAGGCCTCCTCCCACCACAAACACCTCAAGTTCAATATATAATAAAGTACTAAAGATAAACCCAGGCATTAGTCATTTAAAATCGTAAAATATATGCAATATTTTTCGGAACACAGGACATGACTAAGTTCAAGTGAAAAAGTAACATGAGTAGTATCTGTTGTGGAGTGTGGGAGTCCTGATTTAAAAATAATACTTAAATGAGAAAATAAAATATATAATCATACAAAAAATAAAAGCATTCATAATCCCACTACAGAGACATAACCACTACCACCTTCTATTTCTTCTAAGATTTTATATTTTTAACAACTTTATTTTTGCTAACTCAACTGCTAAGGGAAAGGCATTTAATTACACAAATATCTCCATTAGTTTTAATGGTTAAAATGATATGTTCCACTCGAATCCAAGATACTAAAGGATTTTTACAGACAGCAAAATATATCAAATGAATGATTAAATTTCTAGAAATAATAACTGTAAATTAAATAAATATGATTTGAACATTAAAGTGTGATGAAAGGTTATTATACTCACCAAACAAAGAGAAGCCTTGATCATGGGTGGGTGGTTGGAGATGAAGGGCAAAGGAACCATTTTCTAGAAGGCAGTGAGAGTTAGTGATCAACTTTCCGACAGGTAACCTTATTTGGGCACCTGGTTGTCTTGCACTCAAAATGCATGTTTTGATGTAGACAAACACATCCCAAATTTTAATGGTTTAAAACAACAAGCTATTATATTTTCAGAATTCTGTTGGTTAGATGGGCTAGTTTTTAAAAATCCTTGTCAGCTTGGCTGATGTCTCTTATTAGCCAGTGACACAGCTGGAAGTGGTTGGTCTAGGACAGTGGTAGGCAAACTTTTTCTATAAAGTTCCAGATGGTAAATACTTTAGGCTTTTCAGGCCATGTTTTCTCTGTCAGAACTACTCAACACTGCTGTTGTAGTGTGAAAGCAGCCATTGGCAATATGTAAACACGTGGCTGTGACTGTGTGCCTTGCCTACCCCAGGTCTAGGATGGTCCCACTTATGTATTTGGCAATTGGCAGTCTGGTTGGTCTAGAGAAGTGGTTCTCAGAGGGCTCTATGACTTCATGCTCAGACATGAACTTGTATTAAGATTACCTAGAGAGCTCCTTAAAACATAGATTATTGGGCATTACATCCAAAGCTTTCCATTCAGTAGGATTGGGGTGAGGCTGGAGAATTTGCATTTGTAGCAAGTTTACAAGGGATACTGCTGCTGCTAATCTGGGGATCACATTTTGAGAACCACTTGTCTAGAGCACCTCTGCTAGGATTGTTTATCGCTGCTCCATGTGTCTCTCTTCCTCCAGGAGGCTGGCCTGGGCTTCCTCACCCTGGTGGTGTCAGGGTTCCAAAGCAGTAAGAAAGGCAAGCCCCAATGCACAGGTGCTTTTCAAGCCTCTGATTACATTAAATTTGCTATTTTCCCGTTGGCCAAAGTAAGTCATACAGTCAGGCTCTGCTGAAGTGGAAGGAGACGACCCAAAGGTGTAGATAAAGGAAAGTTTGAAGAAACTGGGCACCATTACTGCAACAATCTACCTATGGCACACGCGTGTGCGTACATGCACACACACACAAGTTATAACACAAACACATCTTTAGAACAAGATAGATGCTATACAGCAGGAGGCTTTGAAACACATGGAAATAGCTCACACATACAGTGGTTGAGAGAATCATAGGAAATACTACCTTTTTATACCACTCATCTTATGTATGTTTGCAAAGAAAAATACTTTGGGTTCATCCACACAGGGCAATTCAAATTTATTCCATATGATACTCTTATTAGAAACTGCTGTTATCAAGTAAGTTGGTGAATGGATCTTTGCCTGAAACATAATGTGAATACGTGACTTATATCATAATGATTAAGTGAGTTTTGGGGAAAAATAGTTATATCGAGGAAAAAAATTGAATGAAGAGGGGAAAATGATAGAACCTTTCAAAAGTTGCTTTAGTGAAAGGCTAACCAGCAGTTATTATGCAAGATAAATCTGTGTATGTTAAATACTATCATAATTTCTAATAAAGGAAAGTGGAAAAAAAAGTTTTATATCAGTCAAACTCACAAAATGCATGTTATAAAGATGACGAATGAAATTAACGGTCCCGAAGGACCTTCCCAGTGGGGCCCAGGATGGGAACATGGAATATAACCCTGAGGTGCCCAAAGAGTGTTATGAAAAGTCAGTATACAACTCAGCCCTCCCAGCTGAACTTTGTAGATTTCACAACTCCATAGATTTGTGATATCATGGCTCTGATTTATAAAAGGTATCACATAATAGCATTAGTTTTCAGAAATCTGTCTCTAAATGAAAGACTAAAAATAAAATGAATGATGCCAAAACCAAATGGCTTACGAAATGCCTAGCACTGTGTTTTATGAGACATAGAAGTATTTATACATTTCAGCATAAGCTGAAGCACACTGAACTTTTTTGCACTTGAGTTTACTTTATTGGGGATTAGAAAAATTGGTTTTGTTTACGTGACAGTGTGGCTTCAAAATTGGTGACAGATTCTTTGAGGAGTATTCTCTCCTAAACTAAGCACAGAATTAAAATACAAATTGAAAAGTAAAATATGTTACCTATATAGAAATTCTAAAAGAACTGCCATATAAACTGGCATGCCAGTATGTATGCCTCTGAGCACCTGGTGAAATTCAAAATAGAAAAAATGTGAATCCTAATCTCAAGGGGCTTACATCATAGATGAGAGCCAGATAGGCAAATATCACATAGGCCAATAAACAAAATATTTCAGAGACCAGAAAAACAACAGGTTGGAAGATGAGACGGTGACCCAAAACTCCCCAGTTTCCCCCTGGGTACAGAAGTGGAGATAATCCCATCAACTGCGTGTAGGTACTGTGGTGAGTCTTATTAAAGTTATTATTCCTGAAGATGCCTGTCGGTTTCATGGAAAATAAAGAAATAATATGATGTCATTGCTGAACCATAAGCACTGAATTGACCGTTCTCTTTCCCCATAACTGCCATCTGCAAATTCTCTCACTGAAAAGTTTGGCTGCCATCTTTCATCCTTTCTGTTTCATAAGAAGCACAAACTCCTGTTATTTACTGAATGTTAGTACTCTCCTTCCAAAATCCATATGTTGAAGCACTAACCCACAATGTGATGGTATTCAAAAGTGGGGGCTTTGGGAGGTAATTGAGTTTAGACGAGGTCATGAGGGTAGGGACCCCATAATGAGATTAGTGCTCTTGTAGAAAGACCAGAGTGCTCTTTCTCTCTCTCTCTCTCTCTCTCTCTCTCTCTCTTCTCTCTCTCTCTCCCTCCCTCTCTCTTCTCTATGTGAGGACACGGCTAGAAGATGGTTATTTGCAAGCCAGGAAGATAGTTTCACTAGGGAACCAAATTGGCTAGCACCTTGATCTTGGTCTTTCCAGGACCCAGAACTGTGATAAATAAATTTCTGTGGTTTATACCGTTTTTTGTTATTGCAGCCTGACCCAAGACAATTCCAGACCCTTCGGAGGTTTCCAGAGAGACTATCAAAAAGAGATTCCCAGCCAAGGTGCTTTGAATTAAGCTTCTGAGTCAATGGCCAGAGAACAGCATTGGTTGACCTGTTTTCCCTCACCTTACCAAGTAACATATATTACCTCATCCCAGCATCACTACTGTCACCCTACATCTTCTCCTGGCTACTTCCTCCCCATAATACCTAAGGCCATCATACATGACTCATTGTGGTCCAGCTTGTCAACAAATTATATTTAACAACAGGAGCACTGACCTTCTTCTCTTTTGAAAAAATACTGAAATGCATGTTGGTGAAAAGGGTGTTACTTTGCGAAACTTCCCAGATAAGACATGCTTTCTCTTAAAAATGGATTATGGTATAAGATTTAAAACAAATGGTATTTCCTAATAGTCATAAATAAAAAGTATTATGTCCTAATCCTTCGTTTTGATGTGCTGTGACCTTTCAGTACCTGCCTTCCATGCGTTATTCTTGCAAAGTATTTATTAACAGAGGGGTATTTGGCATAGAAGGATAAATTAGGAGATGGAGCTCTGCAGTGGGAATTTATGGGAGATTGGATCTTGCAGCTTGTTTTTTCACCAAGTTTAGAGACTTGTTAACTGCTTTCGGTGCCTCCAGGGTGACATCAATTAATTGAACTCTGGCCTTGCAGAAGTTGATTGATATGCAGGTGATTGAAGCAGTGGCTGTGTCTCAATATTAATTACCCCGCTCCTCCAAAGAAATGTAGTGGTGAGAGAAATGGAGAGCCTGCTCTTTCACAGATCATGTGTTACCTACTCATCACTTGGGAGGTGGCATTTGTCAATAACGAAATGGAAAAAGGTGTTGGAAGAAAGACATTTTAGTGCTTAAGCACTGTTAGAAGACATCATTAAAACCTTTCCCCACCAAGACATTGTTTTATATAGGACAATGTTTCTCTTGAGGTTTAGCTGGAGCCTGTATGTGTGGAGGTGTTGAGGTCTAAATACAATTTGGCTTTTAACTTCTTTGTGATAAAGGATCATCATGCATTAAGCACCTTCTATGTGCAGAGTACATGCATATGCAGACTTTCTTTGTGTTTTCTTTTTATTATTATTATTATTATTATATATTTTTTTGAGATGGGGTCTTGCTCTGTCACCCAGGCTGGAGTGCTGTGGCACAATCTCAGCTCACTGCAACCTCCACTCCCACGCCACCCCGGGCTAAAGAGCTCCTACCACCTTAGCCTCTGGAGTAGCTGGGACCACAGGTGCACACCACCACTCCTGGCTATTTTTTTTTTTTTTTTGTACTTTTAGTAGAGACAGGTTCTCGCCATGTTGCCCAGGCTGGTATCAAACTCCTGAGCTCAAGCAATCCACCCTCCTGGGCCTCCTAAAGTGCTGGGATTACAGGTATGAGCCACCACACTCGGTCTATTTTCTTAAATATTCCTCCCAACAGTCCCATGTAGCAGACAAGAAAACTGATGTTCAGAAAGTTTCTTTTGGTCTCAGAGCTAGGAAGGGCAGAGCTGTGATTCAAACTTACTTCTGCCTCAGTTCAAAGTCACTGGGAAATTCTTGAAAGTTTATGTTATTGCTCTACTACCTTACCTTTGAAATATGTATGGAAAGGGGTAAGTGGAAGGGTAGGAGATGAGATGTGGGCATCATATATTAATTTTCATAACAAGATTTCCCCAAAGGTAAATTTTATAAAATATAGAGAAAGAAGCTCAAATGTGGGTCTGTGAGTGTATATATATATAGTTCTCACACTTTTAAAATGCAAAACCTCTAAAGATAAGGAAAAAGTTAATCTGAGGGAAATAGTCATTTATTGTTTTTGATCCACTCTATGGGATATACACAGCTATATTATGATCCAAGCATGGAGAGGAGGATGTGCTGCTAAGAAGAAAAGAGAATACTGCATTTGTTTCTTTATTTATAGGAGAAATTTTGAATCTATGATTTCAAGATTGCAAAAGTGCTGTTTTTTATTTTTTAAAAATTTACATCGTTTGAGATCTTAGCTCATGTTTTTTTCCCATGCCAAATAGCTTCTGCCCCTTAGGGGTGACACAAACACACATTTCTTTTTTTGGGAGTGACACACACAGGTGAATGATCCTTCGGCAGAGGACAGTAGTAGTGCATTTCTTTTAAGGAATGCTCCTCTAAGGAGCATTAAGAAAGTGGCGTGTATTGGGGAGGGTGGGGCTGCCAGCACACAGTGACTTGCGTGGGAGTTGAATAAGCCATTCAATCTCTCCATGCCGGACTCCTCTTATTTATAAAAGGGAGATAATAATAAAGGATTATTGTGATGATTAAATAAAATATTATCTATAAAGCATTTAAACCAGTGCCTGGCCCTCAATAAAGGTTGGCTATTATTAATATTGATAAAGAATTCAAGGCATACCTATTTTTCCTTTCCAAATTTTCCCTTTTTTTTCTCCAAAGCTGTTTTATCTTTCTGCTCTTTAATTATCACCCACCATGTCCGCATTCACCCTCATTTCCTGGATAGATGTATTTGACTATTATGATGTTTTTCTATTTAGTCTTAGTCTCAGATTAAGAACAAATATTAATAACCACGAAAACATATAATATAGAGTGTCACAATCTTTTTTTTAAGTCAAAGCCAATATATTTTTTTGACAAGCACATTACATTCCTCCTCTAAAACTGAATCATTTTATGGATTTGAGATATTAAACTAACATTGTTTAAGGTGCATTATCAACTGACACCTTTTACAACACCCTTATCTGCTTGTCCCTTGGTGCTGCTCCATATTCCAGCTTCTGGCAGGACTCTGAAGGAGATGATACTGTGAGGCACACAGCCTTACCCAGGTGATGGATGGGTAGGTGGTGGGTAACTTAGAGTGGGGTTTACTTTTCCAAGTTTGTAGTGTTCAGAGTAGACATGTGTTAAGTCATTTGTCAGAAATGTGGAACACAGTGACAGAAATAACCAGATGCCCTGTAACAAGAAGCCACAGGGCAAACTTAGAAAAATGAAATAACAATACATTTCTCTCCTTGTGTAATAAAATACTGCTTGTAACTTGAAGTTTTACCTCCATTTGTATATGATGTATTACTTTCCAAAAACACTTAAAGAATCCTAGGGAAAAAAATCCCGTAACATCCTTAATGTTCACAAAAGACCTTAGCACTATTCAAGCCATTTTGTAGGGCATTTATAAAGGAAAGGATAAATGATTGATTAGGTAAACCTAATAATATATATTTGAAGAAGAATAGTTTCTAGTAGCCCTGATAACAAATAATGTTTCCTTGCCTATGGTATTGTCTGGTGAATTTTTGTTGAGAATTATTTTTTCAAGCCATAACTTTAGATTAACAATTACTGTTGGGCAATGAGAAGAGTGACCTGAGGAATCCAACCTGATGAAATCATAACATACAAGGGAGAATATAAAATTGAACAATAATCAAAGTGAAAAAACAACTCTTCTTTTAAAAATGACTAATTTTTGAGAGGAGGGTGGGAGGAGAGTAAGGATTTAAAAAAAGTACCTATTGGGTATTATGCTGATTGCCTGGATGATGAGATAATCTGCACACCAAATCCCCGATGACATGCAATTTACCTATATAACAAACCTGCCCATGTACTCCTGAAACGAAATAAAAGTTTAAAAAAGAATCCACATTTCATTTCATCCTGTGTTGGGAATAAAACTCCTCTCCCTAATCTTCCCACTGTAAACTTTGTGACTTCAAAGCCAGTCTTCTCATAGCCTTGAGTTTTTTACTGGAATCCCCACCCCTTGCTTGCCTTCCTATTAGCTATTATTTGATTATTTATTCATTCAGCAAACCATTCCTATCCTCCCGTTTATCAGCACTTACTCCTGAAAGCAACATGGAACAGCAGTTCAAATTCTGTCTCTACCCTGATGTTGGGATAGTCATCAATGACTCAAAGGCTAAAGCTTCTGTTTCTTCAATAGTTAAATGAGGATAAAAATAGTTACTATGGGAATATTAGGAGAATTAAATGCAATCAGGCACTTGATACAATGTCTGGCACAAAACATGTTTTTCAGTAAGTGTTAGCTACCAGTATTATTACTGTGTGCTGTATTCTGTCCTTAAGTTGGTTAAGTTCATTCCCAATTCTTTTATGAAGGCTTTCCGTCACTGCAGCACTCTAGATCTTCTCCTCAAAATCCCAAGCATAGGAATTGCCACCCAGCTTTAATCACGTGATAGCAACAATGATGATGAAAAAAAGATCTAATTACATCTTGTCTTGTGTTTCAGAATTATCTCCTCAAATAGCACAGAAGGTTCTTCAAGTCAAAAGCTCATTTTCATTACTTGTTCATCTTTAATTTAAAACATATTGGCCAGGCACGGTGGCTCACGTCTGTAATCCCAGAACTTTGGGAGGCCGAGGCAGGCGAATCATGAGATTAGGAGTTCGAGACCAGTCTGGTCAACATGGTGAAACCCCGTCTCTACTAAAAACACAAAAAATTAGCTGGGCATAGTGGCGGATGCCTGTAATCCCAGCTACTCAGGAGGGTGAGGCAGGAGAATCGCTTGAACCCAGGAGGCGGAGGTTGCAGTGACCCGAGATTGCACCACTGCACTCCAGCCCTGGTGACAGAGGGAGACTCCATCTCAAAAAAAAAAACCACATTATCTGCACATTAATATGCTCCTGGAACTATAGAAAGTGATATATATACAAAGGATACAAAGATGACTGAGCCAACATATCCACCTTGGGAGCACTCAGTTTAGTAATGACAGAGGACAAGTACTCAAAGATCAACAGGATAAAGCAGTGTAGGGAGACACAGGGCAGTTTACGTGATCCAAAGAGAAAGGAGTCAATTCTGGGATGCCTAAGGAAAGCTTGAAGGAGAAGACTTTCCTCTTTCTATTTAAACTGAGTGTGGTAGGACAGGCAAAGAAGGTTGGAAGATCTGACAAGGAGTAGAGGGTAGAGAAAATCTCCAGGCAGCCAGGGACAACAGGACAACACAGTGTGGGCTTGGGGAAGACAGGGCTCTCTCATTTGCCTGGAGCCATCCAGAGCAAAGCAGTGAGAGAGGGGATGGGAAGAAAGACTAGGGTTTGAGTTGGCCAAACACACCTGCAGGCCTCGTTTAAAGCCCAAATGAGGCCCAAAAGAGACCTCTGGAAAAAGATCTGTAGAGGTATTTCTGTGTCTGACATTTTTATTCTAAGTAGTGCAGCAAAACTGCATTTGACAAAGTTACAAAGTGCTATATTTGTCCCAGTGTTTCCATATATCTTCTCTGTGTCTTTCATCAGGACACTGTAACACGGTTTCCACCCCTCCCCATTAAAAGCTACTTCCTCAAATTTGTCATTCACATTACAGTCTAAATTAACTCCACAAAGTCCAAGAATTCTCAGTTTGAACCTGGCCTTTTATGTCATCATGAAGATATACTTGTCAAGGTACAAGGAGAAAATATATTATGTATTTGTTTATTAGCTTTATACATTTTAAATATTTAAGCATATGGTATATGGGCCTCCATTGGTAGTTTTACCAAAACCTTAGAAATATCAGGGGCAATTATCCTTAGCAAATTAATGCATGAACAGAAAACCAAATACCACATGTTCTTACGTATAAGTGGGAGCTAAATGATGAGAACACATGGACACATAGAGGGGAACAACACACACTGGTGCTTATTGGAGAAGGGAGGGTGGGATGAGGGAAAGAATCAGGAAAAATAACTAATGGGGACTAGGCTTAATACCTGGATGATGAAATAATCTACCCAACAAACCTCCATGACACACATTTACCTATGTAACAAACCTGCTCATGTACCCTTGAACTTAAAATAAATATTTAAAAAAAATGTTAGAGTGGGTTTACCATGCTAGAAAGGTTTGCAAGTACTGATTCTGGGTCAAAAGGTGCCTTCCTTTTGCCTCAGTCTGATGTTCTTGGCTTGCTTCTCATAGGCCTGCTGCTGTGTTTCAGTAGCCAGAGCATACTACAGATTCACAGTCCCTTTTGGTTGGAGCAGAAATTAGTGCTCATTCTTAGCTCTATCAACATAATATACACTGAGACCTCAACAACCTCAAACTTGGTTGTAATTGACATAGCCAAGCTGTGATGCCATTGAGCATCACAGCCATGGTGGGTTTCTAGCAAATGTTGGCATTGCTGATGCCTGTCATGGGTGGAAAGAGAAGAAGTTTCTGTGAGCCTTTTATCTACATATTTGCTGTTCTCAATATGTCCTGCACATACCTTTATTTTTATAGGAAAAGAATTATGTTGAAGCCATGAGTTTTATTGTACCCAATAAATGAAGTTTCTGGGCTATCTCCCGGACAGCTACAAGGTGAAGTATAAGAATGCCAGTTCTTGGAAAATACACGAATGAGTTTGGCAGCTTACTGTCTGAAAGATGGCCTCAAAATAAAGAAATCACTGCCTCTCCCTCCTCACTATAAGACAGCCAAATTCATGAGGGAAATAAAAAACGAAAGCACAGCTCCACTATAGGGCAGGAAATGAAGAATAGCTTTATAACAGAAATGATGTGGGGAATTCTTTATGTTGGCAGCATGCAATTCCCAAAATAGATGCTGGCCAGAACCAGTTTAACTATTTGGAAATAAATATGTGGTTTTTTAACTCACTTAGTATGGCCAATGAAGACTTTCCAAGGCTTCAGGAAACAAATGCCAAAGAGGTCCTCTTGAGATTGTGGGGTCTGTTCATCTTGTTATTATCTAGAGACAATGGAACTGACACCAATTTGCAGAAGTCTAGTTGAAAAATGTCTTCTTTCAAATTATTGAAATAATAGAAAGCATGTCTTTACAGGTAAGTGTTTTACTTGAACAATTTGATTATCTCAATTGTGTTGAATTCTTTGGTTTAACATTCCAGATATCTGTATGAACTTGATACATTTAATCTACTCCCTTTTCATACTTTATGACAGTCCTTTTCTTAATATTTACACTATCAATGTTAACCTAGAAGCTTATACATGAAGCAGAGAACCTATGGTAGTGATCAATCTCTTTCTTTACATTTCAATCTTTAAGTGAACCAAGTTGATTTAAAAAGTAACATGCTGTCACTTTCCCTCAAAACAAGGCACACACTGAGTAACACAGAAAGTTCAAGAATTTAATTTAATTTGTAAAGTTTTATACACACACACACACACACACACCTTTCTGGATTCTCTCGTGTCTTTGAGAGTGCATTTGTGAGACCAGAGATCATGTCCCAGCAGTTTACGGACAAGCTAGTTGCCCGAGAGGTATCTAATATGTGACCTGATTTCGCAGACACACACCTTGCTAAAACCACAGGCTTCACTCACCGCTTACTATTGAAATCAAGAGGTTTATTCATTTATTACAAAGTGAGTTCTGGTGAAGACTAGAAACTTTAGACCTAATGAATATTTCTAATGTGATTATCAAGCTCCCTAACTTAGGAGAAAATGAGCTCAGTGATTCAAAGAACAGGAGGGCACTAAATATTAAAAGTTAGAGCTGTGTTGAACATTTACCCTGAAAATGGTTTTGTAAGAAGAAAACTTTAAAAAGCAAGATAACATGTCAAATTATACGAGGTCAAAATGGTGGTGTAAGTTGCCCATTATTCTGGGCTTTGCCAAAGATACAACATTCTTATAATTTTTTAAAGAGGCTTAAATTCAATTTTTTTAGAATCTGTAAATAATATTGCTAGCAAATGAAAACAATATAAGGTTTCCATGCATATCTTTTTAACTGCAAGAAACAAAAGTATGAACCTTGAGCTTGACTTTTAAGGATAATATTACTACTGATATGCCAGCATTTGCTAGCTAATTTGGAAGCCTGGGAACAAATCACTGTTTGATTTTTGGTGAAATGTTCACTCCCCAACCTGTCAACAAACTTCTCATGAGATAGTGCCCTTTTACTTTCAGCCCAGGTTTGTCACAGCATGGAACATCTTGCATGGCCCAGAGAGTTTCAAGGAATCCTGGGAACTGTGAGTGTCAGGTATGTTTATGTATGATGCTGAGCATAAGAGCTTTCGGTTTAGTCTCTTGTGCAGAGATAATAGTTTGCGTTAGATTGATGATATGCAGACTGAGAAGTGTATCTTGTGCAACAACTCTGAGGCGTGCTGAAAGATAAAAATCCCATTTGCTGCATTTTATATTGGTAGTCTCTGATGTGGACAACACAGGCCTGGATAGTCCTTCTAAATCACAGATATAATGAGGGCCAGATAGCAGCTCACTTAACTGTTGAATGAAGTAAGTGTTTCTTTACTTGAGATTGAAGGATGGCATATTTGCTATCTAAAACCTTATGCTATCAGGTTAAAAGAAGTCTTTCCTTTATATCTCTGAATGTAGAATAGATAGCTGCATAGTTATATGAACATTCCAGGTGTTACATAGCAAGGTTTTAAGGGAAGTTTTATTTATTCACTTTTATTTAATTTTTACAGTGATCTCCCTGGAGGCCCTTTAGTACTAAAGATGAGCTGCTTTCCAATTTCTTCCTCTCTCTGTTTTGCCACCAGTCCTCTGGGCAAAGAACAAAGGCAACCCCTTGGTAGCTAATCAACATAATTCTTTAACTGGAGACTGGGTTCTCAAATGGAAAAGCAATATAATTCCAGGAAGCAAGAACAAATCCAGACCCAGTAATCCTGCCTGAGTGGAACATAAGCCTCATGAGTAAAAACACCTTTGCTTCTAACATTTCATTAATCCCAGTTTTATAGGCAGCAGTTTATTTTATGTCTAATAGAGCTATTTCCCAGTGTTTTATAATAAGATGCATTTCAATATCTACAAGACGAATGGTAATTCTAGTTTTATAAGTGGAGGAACAGGAGCATGGAGGGATTATGAGGACCTTGGTGTTAGTGTCACCAGCAGAGTTATTTCCTATTTGTGCCATAAACACACACACACACACACACATGCAGTCACACACATAGATAAACATATAGGCACTTTTATGCCCCTGTACACATGTACATTCATACACACACATGCACACTCTCACAGGCACACATCACATATACACATTCTCACACATACACTTTTAGGTACAAATGCACACATCCGCACCCACACACATATACGCACTTGCACACATACACACACTCACAAGCATGAAGACCGAAAAGTAAAAAGCACTCTGAATTACACTAGTTGGAAGAAAAGCAATCTGACTTATGAAAACTTTATAACATAATACTGTTTAAATGTTTTCTTTTTGGACATATTCAGTAACTGCAACAGGCCAAAAAGAATCACTTACTTAATATATTTATTACTTGGCAGAAATACATAAGGAGTTTGTTTTAATGAAGCCTGAAATATATTTTCAATAATCATTGTAAACACTAAAAATTCAAGGAGCAGCTTCTCAGCCAAGAGCTTGGCATATAGTAGGCACTGAATAAATGTTCTGAATTTTAAAAGTGTTTATTGAAAAATGTTACAGACTTCAGGTTAAGCGTAATAGTCTGAACACATATGTTTATCTCTAGTCTCCCCTGGAAGCCAATTAAAATGAGGCTAGAGCATGATAAGCAAATAAATAATAATAAAGTATAACACAGAGAAACAAAGAAAACATTAGAGAAGATGGAAGCAAATGAAGATATCCACAAAAATTGAAGAAGGAAATTAAAAGGAAGAGTGAACATTGGCTTAACAGAGTGAGGAAACCTATGTGCCTGTAGGGTAGAAGAGAGAAAGACACTAAGACATAAGCAATTCATGTCACTGAACAGGGGAAAGGCCCAGGAATTGGAGTTCCAAGGTTCTATAAAAGCAAAATATTACTAATAAACCTGGTAGCCCCAAAAGATGGGATGTTTCCAATTACGTATTGCAGAGCAAATACATGAAACCAAAAGTGAGCATCAAGCAAAGCAAGATTTATTCAATGGCCAGGGAATAGAGAAGTGGGAACGCGGCTTGCAAATCAACTTCTCAACTAGTGAAGGATGACAAGGTTAAAATATAGGGTCTCTTTAATGAAGGGTTTGTACAGTAAAAGCAAAGGGAGCAATATTCATGCCTTTTCCAGAATAGGGTGGTAAACTTCTCTGAACCAGTAGTGCTGTCTTCCTTTTTTCCTTTATGACTTCTTCCAGTTGTTGTCATGGTGATTATCAACTGTCATGGCACTGGTGAGAGTGTCATCTAGATGGAAATGAGATTATAATGAAGCGTAAGGTCTTTTTAAGTCATTTGATAGGCTATCTTGGTTCTAACCAGTCTCAGCTTGTCTGATTACAAAGGGAAATTCTTACAGTAGACATCCTGTTTCTTAAAGATAAGCAAAGTTAGAGAAGGGCAAAAATTTGGCTATGGAATGTAGACATTACATCAGGTAACAAAAGGTCACGGGCAGAAGTAAAAACAGCACGATTGGTTAAAAGTTTATGTGAGAAGCAGTTAGATCTTACAAGTTCTCTTTCTTGTCCAGGAAGGCGAAAGTTTACTCTTTGGGGAAGCCTCTAACATGGAAGACAGACAACTAAACAAACAAGTAAACAGGGAATTTGATGTAACAGAGCAATGAAAAGAACTGGGACAATTCTAAAACACTAATATTAGCATATAAGATATAGTAGCCACTAAACTATAACATGTTATTAAAAATAATAAGGGCTACTTTTTAACGGGGTCTTTTTTTTCTTGTAAATTTAAGTTCCTAAAGGACATGAACAGGCACTTCTCAAAAGAAGACATACATGTGTCCAACAATCATATAAAAAAAGCTCAAAGCTCAACATCACTGATCAATCATTAGAGAAAGGCAAATTAAAACCACAATGAAATACCACCTCACACCAGTCAGAATGTCTATTATTAAAAAGTCAAAAAACAATAGATGCTGGTAAGGTTGTGGAGAAAAAGGAATGCTTACACACTGTTTGTGGGAGTGTAAATCAGTTCAGCCATTATGGAAGACAGTGTGGCAATTTCTCAAAGACCTAAAGACAGATATATCATTTGACCCAGCGATCCCATTACTGGTTACTTACCCAAAGAAATATAAATCATTCTATTATAAAGACACATGCACTTGTATGTTCATTGCAACACTATTCACAATAGCAAAGACATGGAATCAACCTAAATGCCCATTAGCGATAGACTGGATAATGAAAATGTGGTATATATGCACCATGGAATGCTATGCAGTCATGAAAAAGAATGAGATCATATCCTTTGCAGGAACATGGATGGAACAGAAGGCCATTATCCTTAGCAAAGTAATGCAGAAACAGAAAATCAAATACTGCATGTTATCACGTATAAGTGAGAGCTAAACATATGGACACATAGAGGGGAACAACACACACTAGGGCCTATCAGAGGGTGGAGGATAGGAGAAGGGAGAAGATCAGGAGAAATAACTAATGGGTACTAGGCTTAATACCTGGGTGATGAAATAATCTGTACAATAAATCCCCATGACATACATTTACCTATGCAACAAACCTGCACATGTACCTCTGAAATGAAAGTAAAAGTATAAAAAATAATAAGAAGAACCATTCAGGGAAGAATAAATTTAATGAAATATGAAACATACTAAAATAAAGGTTTCAATAGAAGAGCTGTGAAGTAGAGGAAATACTTCAAAATTAAAATGAAAAGGTAAAGAGATGAAAAACAGAAGGCAAAAGATGAGAAAACCAGAGGCTTTCTTTCGGAAGGTAGATATGTTACTAATAGGAGTTCCAGAAATATCATGCAGAAAAACTAGAGAGAAATAAATAATAATAATAAAAACATAGAATAACTCTCCCAACTAAAGGATGTGATCTCCAGATTTGAAAGAGCTCACCAAGTTGCCTGCACAATCATTAAGAAAGACCCATATACAGGCATATCTTTATGAAATAGTGAAATAACTAGGTATCAAGAGGAGATACTAAAAATTTCCAGAGAGAGTAAACAAAACTAAACAGAAAAAAAATAAACAAACACAAATGAAAATAGATTACATACAGAAAAACAGGATGTGGAATGAATGGTAAAAGAACCCTAAGTAGCCAGAAAACAATGGAAATGTTTTCAAAGTCTCAGGTGAATAAAGCGATCTTCAACCTAGATTTATATACACAGCCAAATTATTCATAAAGTGAGAGTATAAAATAAAAATACAAGATTTTTTTTTAAAAAGTACCTCCCTTATATCCTTTCTTGTGAGACCATAATGGTGAAAATTTAAAAAAAAAAAAGAACCTTATATAAAATTTACTGTTTCCAGGCCCTGTTCTAAGCATTTTGTATATAGTAATTCATTCTAACCTTATAGAATTCTTGTGGAGCAGCTACTATTATGAAAAAGCTGAGGCACAGAGAAGTTGCAATTCTTGCCCATGGTCACCCCAGTTAGTAATAGAGAAAATGAGATATGAGCCAGCGTTCAGGGTCAGTGCTCTTATTGCCTGTTACACTGCCCCTCAGAAATGCTGAGACAGGAAGGAGAAGTTATACACCATGTGGCTCAGTCGAGAGTAACATTCACATGGGCATAATAATGGAAAACTTGAAAACAGGTTTCACAAAAGTTATATAACTATTTTGGGAGATGTGGAGAAGTGAGAGCAAGTGGGAGAGGTGCTGAGAGTAACTAGAGTCAAATTCTCACCTTTCTTAGCATCAGGTGAATAGGCACTCTCTCAAGCGGGAAAAATCAAGCTCTGTCTAGCACATAGAATGGACTCAATAAATGTTTGTGAGTGAATAAACAATGTTTGTGAGTGGTATTCCAGGTCTATGTCTCACATCTTCATTTGTATAGTTACATGGCAGTGTAATAGAAAGATTGGAAAAATCACTTTTATCTGTCTCTGATGTGCTATGTATGTCATGGAGAAATGTTTATGACAAATTTAACTAAAAAATAGTAAAGCACGATACTATAATTCTTTTTCTTTTTCTTTTTCTTTTTGAGACAGGGTCTTTCTCTGTTGCCCAGGCCAGAGTGTAGTGGTCCAATCACAGCTCATTGAAGCCTCAAACTCCTGGGCTCAAAGGATCCTCCTGCCTCAGCCTCCCAAATAGCTGGGACTACACACCTGTGCCACAATGCCTGGTTTATTTTATTTTATTTTATTGTACAGACAGGGTCTCGCTATGTTGGCCAGACTGATCTCAAACTCCTGCCTTCAAGTGATCCTCCTACCTCAGCCTTTCAAATTGTTGGGATTACAGGCATGAGCCACTGTGCCTGGCCCTACAATTCCTTTTTTGAAATAATAGAATGTACACATGTTTATGTATTATTTACAAATAGGATTATATCTGTAGAATAAAATTTCTGAAGGGATAAATCCTTAAAACGTCATCAGTGATCAGTGAGGTTGGGAAGAAGGGATTGTTTTACTTGACATGTTGTTGTCATTTCTAAAATTTTACAATGTGCATTTATTTTCATAATTAAAAACTAAAGATCTAAAATTTATTTAAATTGTTACAAATCCCACCAACAGTGTAAAAGTGTTCCTATTTCTCCACATCCTCTCCAGCACCTGTTGTTTCCTGACTTTTTAATAATTGCCATTCTAACTGGTGTGAGATGATATCTCATAGTGGTTTTGATTTGCATTTCTCTGATGGCCAGTGATGATGAGCATTTTTTCATGTGTTTTTTGGCTGCATACATGTCTTCTTTTGAGAAGTGTCTGTTCATGTCCTTCGCCCACTTTTTGATGGGGTTGTTTGTTTTATATTTTAATTAAAAAATGTTTTAAAGATCAACATTTTTATATTTTGTATTCTTAATACCTTGAGTTTATTTTATCATTGCTTCAGTCAACTATAGAGGTTCGTCAATTCTTGACAGAATAGATTAAGGAATGGGAATTTGTTGCCATCAGGAAAACCACTCGCTTACTCTGAATTGTGGGTTGAGATGGAACTGATGGGATTCTGGGCACAAAAACTGGGAAACTGGGAAGCTGCTTTGTTGGCAGCCACTGACCCAATAAAATCTTGACATACTTACATTTCCCTGGCTTCCAAGCCAATAGCAGTCAGGTGGGAGCATGCCAAGTAAGAAGAGCAGTAAACCCTGAATAATCTCACTGTGTGTCATTTTCTGGTGCCAGTGTCTGATGTGTAAGGCAACTGAAAGGTAGCAAAGAGGCTTGTTTGTTCCCATCCAGAAACTTTACCAAAGATTCCTAGACACACACTCCCATTGTATTGTCTAAAGTCCTGGGTGGGCTCCTTTACGAAAGCAGCAATTTATAGGGAGAGGAGAGACTTGCCAAGGCTCTAAACTTTTCACTTCCTATATTTGTTTTTTAATGTATTTATTCTAATTTTGAGGTAGGATTTCACTCAATCCTTCCCTATCATGAAAATTTAATGAAAGAGGGAAGGTAAAGCCAGGAAACTTGCCTCTCATACACACCTCATGTTGATTAGGGTGAGGGGTTGTTTGGGGGTTTTGTTTAGGTGGTGTCTTAAGTTAGGCATATGGTTGGTTATGTACACACAGAGCTGGGAAGTGAAAGCATCACTTGTCCTTTAGTGGGAAAAGCTTCAAGTAAACAGAGTTTTTCATCCTTATTATGCCGAGAGCTGGAATAATAAATACAGATAGGAGGCAGACTCATACTCCAAATAATTTGTTGAAACTACGTTCACAGACTCAGCCTGTTTCTATTTGTGCAGTTGTTAGCCATAAGGACGGTCATAACCCTTGCTTGGTCTTGGACAAGTGCCTTGCCAATCACTCCTCACATCAACCCAGGCTTGGTGACTAAAATTAGTTGACACTGCCCAAGTGTTCAAACTATGATCGATTGTTTCAACTTTCAGGGCAGACCCTTGAGTTTGATTGGCAGAACAAAATGGCAACTATCTTGTTGGAAGGGCAAAGGCTGCTCTGTGTCTGTATCTTATGATATAAACAAGGCTGCAAAGAAAAGAACAAAGAAGGCAGAATAAAAATAAACTGGAAAAATACCACAACAACGAAAAAGCTCATTGCTTAATTGTAAGAATGTAAGATATTTAATAAAATTGTCTTTCTGAAGCTTATGTACTAGTAATTCTTCATGTATTGTTCTGAGAAAAATAATTAAAAATGCGTCAAAATTATACTTTTGTCATAAGCTTTTCTTGTCAGTTCTTTTGGAAAGAATCTAAGGTGTGTGATCTAATAGGCTGGCTCTACCAATATCCGTGTTTTTTAAAAGAAGTGAAATATTGAGTAAATCATGTTAGAAATAAATAATGACAAAACTCCTATGTAGAGATTTGTGTTAATAACCAGGTGTTTTGAAACTAAGTGGAATAAAATTTATGAATGTATTTTATCCTTAAATATTTTTCAAAAAATCAAATAGTTTTTTTTTCTTAGTGGAGCCCAGTTTCCTCATCTCCTATCTTAACCCATTATATTTGGAGATTTAATCCTAACCTATCACTAAAATTGCTTTTATCAAGGTCACACATGAGCTACATCTTGGGAAGCCAATATCGGTCTGTCTTCCCTTAGTCTCCAGATAGTATCAGATGTAGTTCACCACTCCATCCTACTACAAACTTTTTGTACTGTAGGCCCATGGCACTGCAATTGCTGGGTTTTCCTCCTACCTCACTGACCCCTCCTCTTCAGTCTGTTTTGGCTGGTTTTTCCTCCTTTCTCATAACTCTTAATTTTTGAATTTCCCAAAGATCTGCTCTCCCCCTTGTCTGTAATTCTTTCCCTGGGTATTCTCATCTAGCCCATGCCCGTCAATAGTATATCTAAACAGGTGACTCTCAAAATCGTATGTTAAGTTGGCCAATCTCTTTAGTTTTAGCTTCATATCTCCAACAACTACTTGACAACGCTAGTTATATAATTTTCACTGCGTACTTAACATGGACTAAACAAAGCTTTAACTGTCATTCTTCTCCCCCAATTCACTGTCTCCAAGTCTCCATCTTAACAGTGGCACCACTGTCCATTTAGTGCTGAGGCCAGAAACCAAGAGTAGTCCTTGATTCTTCCTTTCTTCTCACATCCCACCTCTAATTCATCAGCCAGTCTTGTTAGCCTTACTTCTAGCATAGAGCCTGATTCTGACAACATCTTACTATCATCAGAATTCCCATTTCTCAGCACAACATCCTGGTACCCAGCCTTGCCATCTCCACCCTTGTCCCTACTCTCCACCCTTCACTTAGAGGCCAGGAGAACTCCTGGAGCATAAACCAGATCTTGATATTCTCCTGTGTAAGGTCTTATAAAACCTTCTGCCTGCTACCAGAAGAAAACCCAAGTTTCTAACTGGGCCCCTGCCTAACTCTCAACCCCACTGCCCTCATCCCCAGCCATGGCAGTCTCTTTTTTGCCACTCATACACACCAGACTTGGTCTTGCTGCAAAGGCTTGCACCTGCTATTTCTCCTGCTTGCCATGTTCTTCTCCCAGATCTGGGTGACCACAGACCCCAGAGGGCTGTTAGGAGGTTCATATGAGTTAATATATGAAAAGCAGCTAGAATGGTACTTGGCATGTAACTGTTGATGGTTTATCTCTTCTTTAGTCTTTTCTTTCAAAACTTCAGTCAAATATCATCTCAGTTGCCTCAGTGAAAGCAGCCCCACCCCAATTACAGATCCTCCCTGCCATATTATCATATTTTATTTTTTTCACATCTGAATGTGACTTTATCTAAATGATTGTTTGTGTATATGACCTGTCTCTCCCTACCCGAAGGTAAGCTCCATGAGGGCAGGGATTCTGCCTCCTCATTCATCGCTGTCTCACTACTGCCCAAAGCAGTGCTTGACATGTACAGTCTCCATACCTGATTGCTGAGGAAAAATATACCTTAGAACCGGTAAAATCAATCCACCTTGTATTGTTAATTAAAGGTGAAATTTGGGCTTGGGGGCAGTGTTTTTATCCTGTAATTCTAGAATTTTGGGAGGAGAAGGTAGGTGTATCGCCTGAGCCCAGAGTTCAAGACCAGAGTGGGAAACATGGTGAAAGCTCATCTCTAAAAAAATAGAAAAATAGCCAGGCATGGTGGAATGTGCTTGTAGTCCCTTGGGAGGCTGAGGCAGGAGGATGTTTTGAGGCCTTGGGAAGTCATGGCTGCAGTGAGCTGTGATCACACCACTGTACTCCAGCCTGAGTGACAGAGTGAGACCCTGCCTCAAAACTAAAATAAAACAAAATAAAAGGTAAGATTTTGTTACTATTCAACAAATTAAACCCATTTTCAAAATGCATAATTTAAATTTGAGAGCTTTCCTCTGGCCCCATTCCTAAACAGCTGCTCCAAATGAACTTTTTTCAGCACCATAAGATTTGCCTTGGGCTCGCCTTGCCCTTCCATGGCACAGGACCAACACTTGCCTTTTATGTTTCTTAGTTGAGAAAAAATTTGAGAAACTAACACGTATCATTTAAAAACCAACTATTTTGGCCTTGTGCAGTGGCTCACTCCTGTAATCCCAGCACTTTGGGAGGATGAGGCAGGCAGATCATGAGGTCAAGAGATCGAGACCATCCTTGCCAACATGGTGAAACCCTGTCTCTACTAAAAATACAAAAATTAGCTGGGCATGGTGGCACGCGACTGTAGTCGCAGCTACTCGGGAGGCTGAGGCAGGAGAATCACTTGAGTGGCAGAGGTTGCAGTGAGCCGAGATCATGTCACTGCACTCCAGCTTGGCGACACAGCAAGACTCTGTCTCAAAAATAAATAAATAAAAATAAATAAAAAATAAAAAATAAAAAAGCCAAGTATTTTATTGTTTGGGATAATGTTGCAATTTCTGTATTGTGACTTCAGTTGCCCACAAATTATATCTTTTACAGGGGAGGGAAAAGGTGGAAGACTGTGGGTCTTATTTCTCAAGACAGTATCTTTCTTCAGAGCCAACAAGCTCCCCAAGTTGAGTTTCATCCAACTTTGTGGCTCCCAGCAGGATGAGATCTTGTACTAACATGCAGCCTCTCCTGAGCTAATAATAAACAATGCTACAGAAACCCCAAAGACAACGTAGTGACAGGTGACAGAACTCTCAGATGCTCCTAGACTCTGCCAAGTAGAATGAGTATCTTAGCACAGCTGTGTTGTCTATGCAAAAGAAACCCTTCTCAATATCTTATGCTATTTAAAATAGTCATGTTCTTCAGGTAATTTTCCATGTAGCATTGATCAAGCACATCAACTTTAAAGACACTCTTCTCTTTTAAGCTATTATTGGGGAAAATCCTATTATTTAAATTTTAGGGAAGTGATTCCTACCTAACTCACCAAATGCACTGAGATATGATTATGTGTAGGCCCATTTGCGATTTTTATTTTTCAATCTTGTTTATAATGGAGAGGAGACGACATGCCCTCTCTCCCTTTTTGTTAGTAATGTTTCATACAAGCAGCAGTTCTTCCAAGTGAGTTTCACACTGCTCAGTAGTTCTGTTTTTTCTGTCTTATGCACTCAACTCTCTTGAACTGATTCAGAAATGGTACATGTCAAGGGGTTACCCAGACCCAGCCTCTTCCTGTATTTCAGGGCCTATATTTATATCTGACTCATCTCAGAGGACCGATGTATGGATTACTTAGAACAGGCTCACAAAGGATCTTGAAGTCCTTAGATAAGCATGCTATATAATTTGGGGCATGACTATTAAAAATACTTGACCTTGGTGTATAATTATTCCATAGGCAGCCACAGAGAAGCCCTTTCTTGAATAAAGGTTTTAATTTCTAGAAAAAGCATTCTACACATGTCATTCCATGTTGAACTCTTAGAGCACAAAAAACAATCTAAAACAGATGTTTTTCAGTAAGAAGATATTATAAAATAACTTCAATCTGAGAAGCTTCATTGGCTAATTATCATGTGTTAAGCATTGTGCTAGGATCTGTGGATAAAGAGAGGTCACAATTCAACACAGGTAATAAACATGCACACCGTACATCTAGCCATAATCTGGGTGATAGGCACCAAACTAACAGTATGAAAAAACATTAAGAGACTAATTCTGACTAGCATGGTATGTATCTGTCTTAGAGAAGGCTATAGGCTGGTCATTAATTCAAAAATTATTGGTTGAACATATACTATACCCTGAGCTGAGCTTCACAGGAAAATGATATTTGAGTTGAGCTAGATGAGCAGAACTTGAAAGGGATGTTCCCAGTAGAAAGTGCAGCATGTGTGATACCCAAAAGAAACTGACATGTTCTGAGAATGTTGAATGTTCTTGTGTGGTAGAACCAAGGCTGTGGCTGGGGAAACTACATAGATAGAGTCCAGGAATTTGGGGTGGGTCCATAGAATTTTGGGCGTGGAACACCTGGCCAGAGAGTCTGGAATTAATCTAAGTACCAGAGTCATCAAAGATGCTTTGTTTTGTTCCTTTTCTTTTTTTTAACAGTGGAGTAATCTGATGAAATTTGTATTTTAAAAATCCCAGTCAGGAGTCAGGATAAAGGAGGGCTTAGCAGGAACAAGACTGGAGTCAAGGAGAACAGTTAGGAAGATGCTATAATATTTTAGACAAAGATGGTACAGACCTAAATTAGAGCAACAGCTGTGAGAATGGAGAACAAGAATAGTATTAGAAAAGATGCCATAAACTGACAACACCACAAACCCAACTTTGTCTTAAATGACTTGTTTGAAGTATACAATATGAGTTTGTTTTTACTTGAATTCATTGACAACATCATAAAATCTGAAGACTACATAAAACCTAAATTTCTACCTCCTCTTTAGAAATATAGTAGATTTGCAGTACTGAGCCACATTTCCTCATGACAATACCTTCCCTGGCAGTAAGAAGCATATGCTCTTTTTAGACAACATACGCTCCCCACCTGACCACATACCCTTCCACCAATCCCAGCCTGTTTTATTTTATCTGCCAGGCTCCTACAGACGTTTGAGAGTGATTTCTGAGATTATTTAAAAAAAAAATCAACAGGTCTCTGTGGTTAATAAGTATGAGAGAGTGAGAGAAGAGGTGCAGTTTCAGCCCCAGAAGTTGATGGGTAGAAAGGAAGGAGTGAGGAGGGAGAGGCAGGTTCAGTTCCAGAGGTTGATGGGGTGATGGGCAGAAATGAACGAGTGAGGGAGCAGAGGCAGGTTCAGCCCCAGAGGCTGATGGATAGAAAGGAAGGAGTGAGGAAGCAGGGGCAGGTTCAGCCCCAGAGGTTAGCGGGTAGAAAGGAAGGAGTGAAGGAGCAGTAGCAGGTTCAGCCCCTGAGGTTGATGGGTAGAAAGGAAGGAGTGAGGGAGTAGGGGCAGGTTCGGTCCCAAAGGTTGATGAGCAGAAAGGAAGGAGTGAGGGAGGAGGGGCAGGTTCAGCCCTAGAAAGTTGATGTGTATAAAGAAAGGAGTGAGGGAACAGGGGCAGGTTCAGCCCCAGAGGTTGATGGGTAGAAAGGAAGGAGTGAGGGAGCAGGGGCAGGTTCAGCCCCTGAGGTTGATAGGCATAAGAGAATGAGGGAGCAGGGGCAGGTGAGTGGCAGTAGGTGACAGTTTGAGATGTAGCTACTTGAGATAAGGAGCATGGGAAAAGGAGCAACTTTGGTGAGTGAGATTATCAGTTCCATTTTGGACATGCTGAGTTAGTCTATTTTAAATGAATCTATTACTGGTGTGATTAAAGGAAAAACCATTTCTTATAAGCCTTTATAAACAGATAGACTCTCCATTAAACCAACCTGTTAATTTTCTTTTTTTCTGCCAAAAAATCTTTGATCCAAAACATATAAATGTTCTATATGCATAAGGAGATGTCATTTTTGTCAAATTTACATTTAAAGTGTCACAAGAAATTTTTATTCCTCCTGTCATTATTTATATGAAGGAAAGTATTGCCAAAATTAAAGGCAAAGGAAATTAGCTTTTCTAGTTAATGTCATAAGACATTAAATATTTTCACTCTGATGGAGTAAAGAATTAGAAAATTTTCAAAAACCTTTACGGGGTTAATTTAATCTTACTAGAAAGGGCTATAAAGATACTAAGAAGGTGATTTTTTTCCCCTAATGAGGAAAAATAACAAGATAAATCAGTTTTAGCCCTGAAAGTAATTAAAGACATGTTGTTTATGGAGAATTAATAGGTTGTTCCACATTATAAAGTATCCTCTCTCCACCTTCCTCCTATTCACTCAGAGTACTTAAACGTCCACTCTGGAGTTCCAGTACATACCCACCTCTCTCTTCTCTAAACCCTTTACTTTTAGTTTCTGTAATAAGAGTTCAGCACTCATGCCTTCCTATAATGGTTGCATTTGTCTTCTTTTCACTTCTTTTAGAAGGCAGTAAGTTCACGAATAAAGAAAATAAAGTTATGTTTCTTCTGTGGTCCCCAGAATACTGTGCACACATTAAGTACTTATAAATATTTTTGTCTGGTTGAGAGATAATACTAAGACGTAATAAAGCACAAGTTCTAGACCCAGCCTGATCCTAACTTCTTCACTTACTAGCTGTGTAATATCAGTAAGTTATATAGCCCTTTTCTGCCTCAATCTCATCATTTGTAAAATGATAGTATCTGTGTCATAGGGTTGTTGAGGTGATTTTTAAAAGTTAACTAATGGAACACTTAGTGCGTGGCATACAGTAAGTTCTCAATAAGTGTTAGCTATTGTTATCATAAGTCTAGGCTCTGATACAAGTTGTCCAACCTTGGGTAAATTATTGCCTCTTCTTGCGCCTGAGTTGTTTCTTCCAGAAAATAGAGGTACTCGTAGTTCTTGCTGCATAGCATTTTTCAGTAATTAAATGGAATACCGTATGTAAAATATTCTTTGAATAATGACTGGAACATAGCAGGTGCTCAAAAACTATTAGCTATTATTATTATTATCAGTATCATTATTTTATTCGTGCCAAAGTAGCCAGTGAATTGGTTGGTTGAGGAAAGAGAAGTAAGTGTGTTGGGAGAGAAAAAAAAAATCTAGATTTCTAACAGGTAGAAATCTACAATGTTCTCATATATTTTAATACGTTTTTTGCCAAGGAAATACCATCACTTTTTACCATATATGAACAACTAGCCCCATGTGGACACTTCAAGTCAGCAAAGTGGTAAAAGCTCAATGATACACTCTCATCAGTATCATTTGTACAAAGGCAAAGCTGAGAATTGTCACTACAAATACATGGGGAAAGGTTTGCTAAGCAAATTAACAGTACAAACAATAGTTTTCAAATGTCTAATTACTTTTTAGAATAAATTGGTATTCAGTACTTTATAAATGCCCATTTATACATAGGAAATTAATATGCTCCAATTTCAAACTACCAGTTTCTCAATGTCTACTATTTAGAAACATATTTACAAACTAGTTTTGGTGACCACGCATCTTTAAAATAATAAAATGTAATTTATTTTAATTTAGCAAACACAAGTGTTAGAGAAATTTTTAAGTAATTATAGTTTAATTCAACATAATGCCATTTTACACCAACTATGTGTCAAGTTCTGTTCGAATATTATTTCATTTAACCTAACAATATCCTTGCCAGTATGTATTATTATCCCATAGCTACTAGAGGTTAAGCAACTAGCCTTGGTCACCCAGCTCATGCAGTTGAGATAGGATCTTAACCCAGGCCTGTCTATTCTAAAATTCATGTCTCTTTCTATATCATGTAGTATTTAGAAAACATTTATATGAATAATGTGCTGCCCTCCAAATATGTATGGGTTGAAAATACTAAATAAGCTGGTCACTCATATAATTTAGTATCAATCGTGCATCATTTAATGACAGGTATACATTCTGAGAAATGTCTCATTAGGTGACTTCCTCATTATGCTGACATCACAGAGTGTAGTTAGATAAACCTAGATGATATATGTATTTTTTATTTATATATTTTTATATGGAAAACCAAATGCCCCAGCACTATTACTAAATATTAACCATTTCCTCTACTCAATCTGCAATGCTAGTATCAAGTGACATATATCAAATTTCTATATATGCTCCATCATAATCTTACAGGACCACCATCATATATATGGTCCATCATGGACCAAAATGTTGTTATGTGTTGCATGACTGTATTTGACTTTTATTGATTTCTGGCTAAATACATTTTAAAAATGTATTTTTAAAATTACATTTAATGTAATGCAGTGTAATAAAATGTAATGCAACAATTTTCCTCTATAGACTACATTCAAGGAATGTACTATACATGCTCATAGGATGTATAACAAAAACGTTATGTTGAGCCGATAGAAGCCTGGTGCAAGAGAATGGAATGGATGATCCCATTTATATGAAGTTCTAGAACAGCCTAACCCAATCTTTAGTGACAAAAATCAGATCAGTTTGCTAGAGTTAGGGTGGGGTAGGGTGAGAAATGGATTGACTACAGAGGGATATGAGAGAACTTTCAGGGGGTGAAACAAAATTTCTATATCTTAATTGGGATTGTAGTTACACAGGTATATACGTTTGTCAAAACTCATCAAATAGTACATTAGAATATAGAAAATTTTAAAAATGAAACAGAAAAGAGGGATTTATACACAAGATAACACAATTTCTGATTTTCATTTATTAGATTATAGCAACCTAATAAACGTTAGTGGCCAACATTGGCCAGAAAAAAAAAAAAACGGAATTAGTTATTTTAATATCAAAAGAGTAGAGTTAGCCAGGCGCGGTGGTTCACGCCTGTAATTCCAGCACTTTGGAAGGTTGAGTAGGGCAGATCAGCTGAGGTCAGGAGTTCAAGACCAGCCTGGCCAACACGGTGAAACCCCGTCTCTACTAAAAACACACACACACACACAAAAAAAAAAAAAAAAAAAAAAAGCTGTGCATGGTGGTGTGTGCCTGTAGTCCCAGTTACTCAGGAGGCTGAGGCAGGAGAATTGCTTGAACCCGGGGCGGGGGGGGGCGTGGGGCGAGGTTGCAGTGAGCTGAGATTGCACCAGTGGATTCTAGCTTGCGTGACAGGGTGCGACTCCGTCTCATAACAAACAAACTAAAAAAAGAGTAGCGGTTAAGATAATGTATACATAAAGTATAAAGTATTATATACTCAGGAAAGAAAAATAAGTCAATAATACAAAAATATACTAATAAAAGATAGTATATATATACATACATGTGTGTGTATGTATGTGCTAGAGCTATGGAAAAGAATTAATTAATTAACCTACAGATTAGGAAGTTGAACACATCCCTCTCAGAATCTGACAGATCAGGTAAATAAAGAAAATAAAAATCTGAGTCGCATTATTACTAAGTTAAACAACTAACAAACAGAAAAACATATTCTTACAGAGAATAAAACATTCACAAAATTGTGCAGGAAAACATGTGAAGCCTAAATAAATTATGCAAGATTGAGGTCATAAAGTTCATACAGACTATATTCTTTTACACGAATGCAACAAAATTAAAAATCAATAACAAAGTGGAACCATCCTTACAGGGTTAACAAGAATTACAGATTCTGGACAGACACATAATAAATATTAATCAGGTTGCACTTTGTCTCACTGCCTTATAGCTGTTGACTAACCAGAAGACACAGAGCACTAGATACTGACCATGTGCATCTCCATTGTTCCTATATATAGATCTGACCTTAGAATCATAAAGCTTTTATTTAAGAATTGCTTATGATGTTTTTCAGATCCTGAATTCCAGCAGAATGGCTGACAGCAACCAGTTTGAAGACCCTCACAGAAGAACCCAATCAGCATGAGAATGCAGTTCCTTTATCTCCCATCCCATAAGTTCACTTTGCACTCTTCAACCAATCAACAGTCCCCATACTTTGGCCCATTACTCTTTCAAAGTCTTTAAAATCCCTAGCCTCATACTCCGCGGAGTGGCACATTTGGGGTTTCCTCCCTTCTCCTCATACAGCTGCTTACCATTAAACCTCTTTCTGTGTGCCTGTGTCTCGGTGTATTTACTTGCTGTACATCCGGCAAGAAACCTGTTATGACAACAAAAGAATAACTAAAATAGCCCCATATGCCCGGTAACTTAGACAAAATACAATATAAATCTTAGGTTAAAAAGGACATCACAAGGAAAATATGAAATATGAAGAACTAAAAGACAAGAAATTACTGCATATCAAAACTTGCGGGAAACATATAAAAATATTTAAACATTCAAGTGCTTTTATCATTGTTAGTAGCAGTGAATCGTACAGGTCTGCAGCAACCTCAATTCTAGCCTCCTCAGAAGGAAGAACTCGATGGAGGGCATAAGGCAGAGGGAGGGACTGAGGCAAAATTTAGAGCAAGAGTGAAACTTTATTAAAAAGTTTTAGAGCAGGAACGAAAGTAAAGTACGCTTGGAAAAGGGCCAAGTGGGTGACCTGAGAGATTCAAGTGCGCGGTTTGACGTTTGACATTTGACTTGGGGTTTTATACATTGGCATGCTTCCGGGGTTGCATTGCTTCTCTCCTAATTCTTTCCTTGGGGTGGGCTGTCCGCATGCACAGCGGCCTGCCAGCACTTGGGAGGCGCTGCACGTGCAGTGTGTTTAGTGTTGACTGAAGTTGTGCGCATGCTCACTTGAGGCGTTTTTTCCTTACCAGTCTAGCATTCCCAGAGAAGGCCAGATACCAATTAAACTCTGACATTTGGCCTCTGAATGCGCATGCTTGAGCCCACTTGCCCAATTCCTGAGATCTTATTGGGAAGCTGCTGATCACTACTTTCAGGTGTTTCTTTCTATTGGGAGAGACTGCCTTTCCCTGTTGCTGGCTGCGAGCAATTAATATTTTAGAGAGACAGTTTAACAGCAGCCTGACCATACCTGATAGTCACCTGACATTCCTGGTGGATGGGGGGCTTCTCCTGCCCTGCTCATGTCTGAACTACCTACTGTAACATCATCAAATAAGAAAAACTAAAAACCATTAGCTCAAACTTCAACGTGGAAGCCAGGAAAAGAGCAATAAAATAAACCATCCCTACAAAAGCCATCCCACCAAAAAAAAAAAAAAAAAAAAAAAAAGAAAGAAAAAAAATCAAGAAGGAAGAACACAGAAAGAAAAGAATAGTAATTAATGAAATAAGTAACGACAGTAAAAGATTAACAAAACTAAATCTGGTTCTTGAATAGGATATAGGGTAAACTTCAGATAAGACTAATACCTCAAAGAGAAAAAAAGGCATAAACAAATGCATAATAAAATAGGGAAGTAAACTATTGAGATTTTAAAACCATAAAAGAATGTTATGAACAACTGCATGGCAATAAATAGGAAAGTCCAGGGAAAATGTGATACATTTCTGAAAAAACAGTACCATAATTGGCACAAGAAGAAATTTCAAACTTGAATAGGTCAATAATGTCTACGAAAGTTAAAATAATAATAATAAAATTTTCTCTCTCCACCACTAATAGAGGTCCATTTAGTTTAAAAGATGAGTTCTACCAAACTTTTAAGAAATACAAAATCCTTATTTTATAGAAATTATTGTAAAATGTTAGGGAGAACAAGGAACTCTGCCTGATTTAGTTCGTGAAAGTAGTACAAAATTTGTTTTAAGATGAAATTTTTATTCCAAAACAAAATAAAAGCAAATTCAGAGATGAAAATATAGGCCAATTTAACTTGTGAATTTAGATGTAAGAATTCTGTGATGTTTAATATTGTCAACTTGATTGGATTAAAGGAAGCAAAGTATTGTTCCTGGGAGTGTCTGTGAGGGTGTTCCCAAAGGAGATTAACATTTGAGTCAATGGACTGGGAGAAACAGACCCACTCTCAATCTGTGTGGGCACCAATTAATCAGCCGCCTGCGTGGTTAGGATAACAGCAAGCAGAGGAACGTGGAAGGACTAGACTGGCTAAGTCTTCTGAACTCCATCTTTCTCCCATGCTGGATGCTTCCTGCTCTCGAACATCGGACTCCAAGTTCTTAAACTTCTGGACTCTTGGACCTACACCAGTGGTTTGCCAGGGGCTCAGGGACCTTTGGCCACAGACTGATGGCTGCACTGCCAGCTTTCCTACATGTGAAGTTTTGAGACTAGGACTAGCTTCCCTCTCAGCTTTCAGATGGCCTATTGTGGGACTTCACCTTGTGATCATGTGAGTCAACATTCCTTAATAAACTCCTCTTTATATATACATCTATCCAATTAGCTCTGTCCCTCTAGAGAAACCTAATACAAATTCTAAAAAAAAAGTTATGTAACTAAACCCACCAGGATATTAGAAGGAATTCCAATAACTCAAAGTTTAACATGAGAAAATCAATCAAGATATTTCATACATTACTGGAAAAAAAGAGAAAATCATAAACTATTTTAATGTAATAGATAAATAAAATATTCAATAAGGTTCACCACATATTTATAGTTCAAAAAAACTTATAAAAATAGGAATAAATGGGTTGGGCGCAGTGGCTCACGCCTGTAATCCCAGCACTTTGGGATTCTGAGAGGGGCGGATCATGAGGGCAGGAGATCCAGACCATCCTGGCTAACACGGTGAAACCCTGTCCCTACTAAAAATACAAAAATATTAGACAGGCCTGGTGGTGGGCGCCTGTAGTCCCAGCTACTCGGGAGGCTGAAGCAGGAGAAAGGCGTGAACCCAAAAGGCGGAGCTTGCAGTGAGCCGAGATTGCACCACTGCACTCCAGCCTGAGGGACAGAGCGAGACTCCATCTTAAAAAAAAAAAAAAAAAAAAAAAAGGAATAGATGGGAATGTCCTTAACGTGACAAAGGCAATCTATCCAAAGCAGTGTATCAAACAACATGAGTAATAGGAGTATTTTAGAAATATTGTCATTAAAGTCAAGAACAATATAAGGATATCTGTTATTTACTGTAAAACACAGAAACAGAAGTCCTAGTAAATACAATAAGAAAAGAAAAAAATATTATTTGTTTTGTACCCCCCCTCCAAAATCACCTAACCCAGAGTTTTGTATACAGTAGGCACTCCAACTATGCTCTGAATATTTTGAAACACAGAGAACAGCAACTGATTTTTACTACATGAACCCAATTTGGACTATAAATCTATCATATCCACTTGACAAATTATAAAACAAAGAGCCAATGAGCATGGACAGTACCCAGCCTGCTTCTAGAAGATGCAGCCTCTGGGAGCAGACTGCTTTGCCAAAACAGCAAAGTATGTGCAGCACATGTAGATAAATAAGAATGAAATACATGCATGTTTAATTAACCAGTAAAGATTGATAGAATAGCCTACAGAGTCCTAAATGTTCAGAGAATATGAGAAAGCCTGAATGCAGGTGTTGGAAAACCTAGGCTCAAACCCAGTGGTACCACTTCAAGTAGTGTAGCCTGGGGCAGATCATAACACCTCTCTAAGGATCAGTTTCATTTTTAAAATAAGTATATAACACATATACTCACATTTCTTTTCACCATTAGATTCTTTTAAAAATCATGCAAGTTAATATAATATCTAATATTTAATGTTACAGAGTTTGCAAAGCAATATCATATAAATTATCTCACTTTAATCCTTAAAACTTAACTGTAAGGTTGATATTATTCCCATTTTTCTATTACGTAATTTCCACTAGATTCAATTTCCATGGGAGCCTGAACTTTGTCTTCCTGTTTATCACTGTATTCCCAGAATTTAATGTTAATGTAGCACCTGAGACATTGTAGGCACTTTAAACAAAAATTTTAAACTAAGGTTCAGAAATATTGTGACTAACTGAAGCTGGGACCCATGGGAAAAGCTTTTTTTACTTGGCTTATTATAGAACAAAATAATATTATGACTAATGCCTGATATAGAAACTAGAAAGTAAAACCTTCTTATTTATTCAGTCCAAAACTGATTTGGATAATCTACAACAAAAGAGCAAGTAGATAGTTCTAGAAGATCTTAAAGTACTTAAAGCTCTTTCATAATATCACTTTGGGAATTATGCATTGAAAAAATAATGTTTATTCAGAGACTTTTCCCTTTAAATTATATTAAGAAGACATAGTTCCCAAGCTTAACAAAGGCTATCACTTTTAATAATATCTTGAAAGTTTAGAACATTATTAAAAACAAACACATCGTACTTCCTTTTGGAGGGAATGAATAGAGATGAGTAGAAAGTCTGAAAGCAGAGGTTGAGTAGGGAAATCAGCATCCATGGGAAACATCCTTACATAAGTAATTGGGAAGCAACAGATCTTGTAACTCAACAGGGGAAAATTGCTGGAGGAGTTTTAATTTTAAAGCTAAAAGCGACCTGTGAATAATCTAAGAATAATCTGTTTGTAGATAAACTAGAGCTAGGGCTTGTTTTGTTAAGTATTTTGAGAGGAAAAGGAGAAACGCAGAATAAAAGTTAGTGGTTATTGCACTAGTTGAGTAAGAGTTAACGTACTATGTTCAAATATTATTTTTTAAAATCTTAATATAGACCTTTTTGTGCTTATTTCACCTCCTACCTACCAACATATCTAATCTGTAGGACTATATTAATGAGTAGCTGGATTCTTTCAAAAAATAATAACGTGTTACCATTACTTTCCTTCTTTAGTTATACTCCTCCAGGGTTAGCCAAACTACAGCAGCTCTTTTGTTCCCCTGGTGGAAATGCCTGGAATTGCAGGAGTAGTTTTAAGAGGAGCAAACCTCCAATACGTAACTGAAGAAAACACAGATCTCCATTCATATATTCAACAAACACTTATTAGGCACTAAAAAACATGAGATGATGGAACATAAAGATGAATTTCAGTGACAGCAAAGTTTTAAAATACTTAGGAGTATACTATACACTGATGTGGCAAAGGGCTCAGATGAAACTGAAGTATCTAGCACATAACACTTAATTATTGGATTTAAAGTATTACAATCTAATTAATATTTGCTCTGGTTGTACATTTATTAGCACCTTGATGTATTATCAGCACCATATGTACTAATACATGTCAGTACCATATATATATTTATAACAGGATTCCGGCTCTTGAGAGAATAATTTACCCATATATATATCTCATGGAGATCATTTGTTTACTGCTGACTGTGCTAAAGTCCTGATAATTTATTGGGCCAGTTTGAGTACCTGCTACAACTGATAGTTGCCAAAAAAATTTAAAAAGTAAAAGAAAAAATTATGTGTTCTGATGAGCAATTTAATACAGAATGAGCACAATTCACTTTTCTTGGATGCTGCTCGATTACACCACTCCTCAGGAGGAGAAAAACCTAAATCTCATTTTATTTTGCAACAACATAATCTAAAACACTCTAACCTGTGAATTGAAATGCCTCCTTTAAAACCTGTTGAAAACTATTACTTTGCTGACTAGTTAAAACAGTTGCAAATGCATAGTCTGTAATTTAGGGCCTCAGCAAATTAAAACTATTTCCTGGACTGCCCAAGGCCACAGAAGTTGCTCTAATAGGCTCTGGAGGCAGGTTGTAAGGAAACTAGTGGATGCATGAAAGTCTTTTTAAAATACACATTAACTTTTGTTTGTTTCTGTATCACTCAGGGATACCAAATGAACCAAGATCCCATGCACAGAACTTCACCTCTTGATTAGAATATAAACACTTGATTCAGAGGTGCTTTTCTTTCTTTGGACTTACCTTTGGTCTTGAAATAGAAAGCACTGATGTCCATCTCTATGTGTAACCCGCTTCCTGACTTAGAAAATGAAATCCACTTTCCAAGCTGTCTATTTAAACAGCTCCAGGAAAAGCCATCCATTAAGAACAGAGCTGGAGATATAAAAAAGATTCAGATCCATATCAATCCATTCAGGGTTTTTAATCTTTATTCAAACATTTATTGAGTATATTCCAGGCACCAGATACTTGCACAGTTCTTGAAATACAATGAAGATAAAAACTGAACTCAAAGAGCTTACGGTCTAGCGGCCTAAAGCATAAACTTCGTTCTTTCTGAACTTATGAACGCAGCCCTCAGATCTCTCCAGAGCCGCCCTGTGAGGCTCGCTTTCTAAGTGATACTTTATCTGGCTTCCAGAGGCTATATAAAAATAAAGCCTTTCAAGAAGTGGGAGAAGCTTGCTCTGGGGAAGGATTTTATGCATTCCATCCTATTGTTGCTCTCTCTGTAGAACAAGAAAGAAAGGGGAGGTGTTAGAAGGGAAGCATGTGGACACTCGAACAGGAAACGTCATAGAGAAAACTCAGCAAGGCAGACAGGGGAAGAAGGGCTTTGCTTAATTGTTCTCTCAAAGCAAAGGTATCCCACTTTCAGAGCCAATTTTCTCTTTCAATTTAACACTCAGGAATATGTAATCTTAGATGAATTCATGTTCCTCCTTTCCTCTATCTTTTATTTCCATTAAATAATTAATAAATTTTGGGGTAACAAAAACTTTAACAGCAATTTTTAGGAATCTCCCTCCTATATTTGCGCATTTGGCTCTCAACTTCTTCTGGAACTGCCTTCTACGTAACACACTCCGTATTTGTTACTTAAATGTTCTTATTTCTTTAAACAAAACATAAAGGTAAAGAAGTTTGGTGACCAGAGCAAATAAGCTCTTTACAAAAGGGCCAAGCACCACACTATCTTGAAACTGAAAACACCCAAATCTTTTCTTAACTTTTCCTGAAGTTAACCGTCTGTTGAGCCTAACTTTCTGGGGAGTGATTGAGGACTGAAGGAATCGGGATTGGCAAGAAAAATGTCTCTCCCTCCGAAGCATCTGGCTGCATACTCTGAAAAGACAGGGCATTTGAAGAAAGAGCATAATCAACCTGTCAGAAACATTTTGATTTCACTTAAATACTGGGCAATCTGACAACAACTTTTCCCACAACTGAGAAGAATCTCCTAACATGAGAGGCACTTGAAGACGTGTTAAAATTTTTACAGCTATTAACACATTCCTAAGAAAAATACTGCTGGAGACACAAGAAAGCCAAGGATAACAATCTTCTCTTTCCAATGAAAACGTTTAGTCTGTTTGATTAAAGGAAGATAAATGAAAGGGCAAGGGCAAACTCACCTCACATTCTGTGCTACAGTTTGGTTTCCCTTGAGACCAAATTGTCTCGCTCAGGAAAAATGTAGTCTGTCTTCAAGTCCCTGTATTTTGGAGCAAGGAATCAGATGAGGAATCACTTAGCATTCAGCACATCTCAGCTGGCTCTGAAGGGCCTGAATTCTCTGGCAACCTTGACCAGGGATAAGTAGAAAGGAGAAGGCAGGGCATAGCCATCAATTTATGTTTCCTTCTTCTCCTTATCTCCCTATTCTAAGAGATTCAAAGAGAGGTGCAGATAGCCCTCCAATAAGAACAAAACCCTCTGGACCAGGGTACCTAGGCTCTGGTCCTAGCTCTGCAATAACTGTGACCTTGAAAAACTATTTGTTGTCGCTAAGCTTCAGTTTTTCTTTCCATTAAATTAGGGGGTTGGTCTAAAACAGTATTTTCACACTGTGATTTGGAGCCATCTGTGGGACATAAAGTCAATGTAGTCAGTTGCAACAGGCAATGCTTGGAAAGGAAAGAGGATAAGATAAGGGATAAAGTAGGGAATGGGATGGGATGGGATGGGATGGGATGGGATGGGATGGGATGGGATGGGATGGGATGGAACATAGGATAAGATAGCTTAGGACAGGACAGGATAGAAAATATCACACTGCTTCATTTTTTTTATTGGTATTCACAGAAGCCAGCATTCATTGATGTTTTTACAACTTCCCCAGGTCTACCAGGCTTCTTGATCTCACTTCTTCTAGAAGAAAACCCAGCCAAGGTGGTACAAGCTGTAGACAGTGCCACCCAGACACAGCTCCACAGTCCATTGTATAGGATGTTGTCAGTTGTCCTGCCCTTTAAGTGCATTGTGAGGTCACTGTCCACTTCAATTCATCAGGAGAGACCTAGTGTGGGTGTAGGGGTGCCTGAGGAGAAAGGGGTGCTGGTTCTTCCTTATATCCCCTGCCTGCCTCAGCTGGGCTCTGACCCAGCCAGCAGACTGGAGTCCTCTTCTGCATGGTATATTCTTTCCTGAGAGTTTTGTTTCAGTTAGGTGTGTGTGTGTTTCTGTTTTTGTGTGTGCATGTGTGTGTCTTAAAATATAGTTCTATGTATTGTGTCTAGAAGAATGTTTGATAAACACTGGATTGAATGATCTCTCAGATTTCCTCTAGCTCTACTCATGTGGAATTTGGTAAGCTATACAGACACCATTCGGATAAGCCTACACTCTGGATGGGTCCATTCCAGACCTCATACACTACACTAATGAATATGAATCTATTTTTATGTGACTTGAGGCCATTGAAATTTTGTGTACGTTTATGTTCATGTATTAATGTGCAAGTGTATTTGTGTTTTTATCTCAGCTGATACAGGACCTAACCACACTGCCAGCACTGAAGTACAATGTGACTGACTATAGCAAAACAAAAAAGCGTAGAGATCAATGGCCTTCAACACTGAAGAAATTAGTTTCTAGAGAAGCCTGGGGCTATGTTTCAGTGCCTAGGGCTATGTTTGCTTGATGTAGAGAAGGAATAAGAGAAGGGACATAGATGTATTGCTATACTCTGGTACCCATAAAGAATGCTCCTTTGGGAATATGCCACTGTTAAAGTAGTTGTTTATAGAACTGAGCTACATGGTCTTGTGACTTGAAAACACTTGAAACAAGAGTATAACTGCTACATAATCATTTCAAAATTCCTGTTTTACTCACTGTTTTATTCTTTGGAAGTAGCACTGTGCCCAGGACAGAGTAGACATCATAAGATGTCTGTTGGAGTCTTATATGACTTTGCTAGCCACGGGGGAATCTTCTATTTCAGTAGGTTGGCCCTTGGTTCCTTCTAATTACTTAAGGTCAGGAAGGACTATGATATCCACCCCATTAGCCAGAATCTAGTCACACAACACCAACCTAACATAAGGAGGTTCATATCAATGAAATAAACATGGATATTCAGTGAGTACTAATATTCTCCGTTAATATGATCACTCCCTCCCTCCTTGAAACACTTTATTAACTTAGCTTTCAGAATACAACACTCTCTTAGTTTTCATTTGATCTTGTTGGTGTGTCCTTCTAGGTATCCTTTCCGATTCCTTTCCTTTCACTTCTGTTCCTTTGCTCAGTATGAAGTTCAGTGACTTCATGTAGGTAGCTTGAAATCATTCATGGTGGGAGTATTTACACCATGGAAATTGGCAAATGCCACAAATTAGGGCTTTGTCTTCAGAGAGCCAATTGTAACACATTTACCAGCTCACTACTGGCTCTATTTCTATTTTTTAATGGTTCTGTTTGAAATTGTATTATGCATATTTAACTTAACAAAGTCTAAAATTTAAAAATGTCTTGAACCCCTTGTGAATGATACAGACCTTAAAATAACTAGTTTTCCTCCACTGAAATTATAAAGTACTTGTCCAATAATTTAGTTCTATGTATTTTGTAACACCATAAAATATATGGTGTTATTTTACTTTACACAATGTTTACATTTCTGTTTATCATTTACATTCTCACTGTTTTTGTATCTAGACCATCCTTCTGAGATCAGTCTCCTTTTTCTTGAAATGTAGCCTTCATGACTTCCTGTAGAGTGGATTCTTTGGTAGTAAATTCCCTTGAATTTCTGTAAATTATCTTGTATCTGTAAAAGACTATATTTTGCCCTCATTCTTCAAAGATGTTTTTGTGTTTTGTTTTTAGTGGGAGGAAGAGAACAGGAGTACAGGTTGACAGTTATCTATCAGCATTTTAAAAACATTATTCCACAGTCTTCTGGCTTCCATTTTTCTCTGTGGAGAACACTGCTGTCATTATAATTGTTGTTCTTGTGTAGGTGATCAACCCTTTCTCTCTGGCTACTTTCTGTATTTTCTCCTTGTCTTAATATTCTGAAAATGTATTGTGATGCTTTTAAGATGGACTTCTTTTTCTTTATCCTGCTGGAGCTGTGTTGTTCTCTTTGAAAATGTGTTGTCATAATTTTATTTTATTTTATTTTATTTTATTTTATTTATTTTTTTATTATACTTTAAGTTTTAGGGTACATGTGCATCAGTTTGGGAAAATTAATACTTGCTACTTTGTTATATTTTGCCTCTCCTCCATTCTCTCAAATCTCTTTTTTCAAACTCTTACTGAACATATGTAAGACCTTCTATTTTTATCTTCTATATCTTTCAATGTTGATATCACATTTCATTTAATCATCTCTGCAACATTCTAGATAGATTTTTCAGATTATTTTTTCAGCTCACAAACTTTCTTTAATTTTGTTTAATCTGTTATTTTTACCCATCCATTAAGTTGTTTTGAATTACAGCACTTACAATTGTTTATTTCTAGAAGTTCAGCTTTTTTTAATTACCATATTTGCTTGTCTTTTGTTGTTTGTTCATCTTTTAATTGCATCCTTTATTTTGTTAAATGTTTCAAACTTAGCAGTTCATAGAGGTTCAAACGTATTGTTTATTCTGTCTATTGACTGTCCTTCACATGGCCTACTTTCTAGTGTATTTACTAATTTCTGTATAGGAACTCATGGCTTGATATTTTTCTGTGAAAGTCCTACAGCCTTAACTTGGGGAAATATTCCTCCAGAGAAAGTTTTCTTCTGCCCCTGCTGGTGATCAGTGGGCACTTATAACCCAGATCTACTTCAGTCTTCCAGAAGAGTTTAACCAAAGACCCAGGTTCAACTTTCTCTCACTAATATTTCCAGTGCTTACTATCTTCATAACAGTGTTTCTATAGTAACACAGCCTCAAAGTTATCAGAATTCATCCCTCCAGCCTACCTGCAGGATCTGGTACACCCCCTACTGCTCTGACACCCAGCTGCTCCAGCTCTCCTATTGTTCTGGCCCCATTCCCTCACATCTGCAGCCTTGATCGCAGTCACCTATGCTCAGCCCAACCCCACTGGAGGCTACTGCCTGCCCTGAACCAAACATAAGGGTGCTCAGCTGTCTTTTAAAATTCAACTTAAACATCATTTCTAAGAGGCCTCTGATGACGATGTCTTACTTATGCCCCTACTTACCCCAGTTGGATGTGAGACTGACTCCCTCCTTGCTCCTAGGTAATTTCTTCTTCTTTTTTTTAATTATTTCTAATTCTTGGAAATAGTAAAAAAAAAAAATGCCTAAATACTAATAACAAATTTTTGATATTGCTCTCATGTGCAACGAAACTACCCACATTATGTTAAAAAGCAATAATCAGGAATGTTTATTTCTGATCAATTTATTATTTCACTGAATATCCACTCGATTTTTTTATGTTAACAAGACTTTTTTCCAGGTTTATTGAGATATAATTGACAAATAGAAATTGTATATATTTAAGTTGCACAACTTGATGTTTATATGTATATATATGCATTGTGAAATGATGATGCCAAGAATCAAACTAGTTTGATTTATTTTCAACAAAATTGTTTTTAACTTAATTATCACTTATTCCTTTGTGATCCCACTAGATCCTACATGTGTTTTTATATAGCTTCTCCAAACTTTTATTTCTGTACTTGTATCCTAGACTACTAAACTGTCGATTTCTTGGAGGTAGTAACCACTTACCTTTATCCCTAGTAGACAGTAGAATGCCTCATATTTATTATTCACTTAATATGATTAAAGTAATGGATGAAGAGCAACCAGAATAATATTAATACATTTCAGTCTAAGTAAAGTATGCTAGCTTCTGCCTTTGTAAGCAAGTAGGTATATGTTTTGTACATAACTGTTTATGGTTTTTTTAAATTGGGTGCATCTGTTAATATTGGATAATTGCTTATGTATAAAAGCTCTTTGGTCTGTTGCAAAAATGATGATCATGAAATCTAAAACCATGATTGCATAGCTCACAGTTTTTACAAAAGAGAGCACTCAAGGAAAAAAATGTGGTTTCTACTTCATTCAGTTTGCCCTCTCTGGAATCACATTCCACCTAATTATATATTACAAAAATATGTCGAATTTTCCACCTACTGGGACTTGGTGAGATGAATCTAAGGATGACTTGTCAAAATCCTAGGTTTCAAATTCAAATGAATTCTGAAACCTAGGATTTATCAGATTTCAGTTGTTTTGCCAGATCTTCCTTAATTCTTTTATCACTCAGTTTTCTTAAACAAATGCTTTTTTTGAGGGAAGAGAGAGCAGAGGCTGTAATTTTCCCACAATATACTTCAATAAATATTTATTGAATTGAATATCAGTCTTTATTCATGCTGATTCTATTGATCTACTTCATGAAACAATTTACACATTCTATTAAAAGCTATTAAAAGTTGAACATAATAAATAGGGTCCTACAAATATTGTCTATTACATCCAAAAGTAATAGATTTACATTTCTGATTCTACAAAGATCCTATATTTGATGTCAACATCTTAACAAGCATGGCTAAT